>NC_035108.1:451063055-451663055 GCF_002204515.2 Aedes aegypti
CTTAACAGTAATTCGTTAATGTTGCCTAATTGAACATACTTATAAAAGTTTTGACAGCGGAATCGTTTTGTGCGATGCCATTTTTAGTGAGAACCGCATTTTCCTTGCTCATATCGCTTGCAGAACCTATGTGAGACATGAATCTTCGGTAGTGTCATCCTTAACCATTGAAATCATTGTTTCGCAAACTTGACAAATTTACGCATAAAGTAAACGCAATTTTTGCAAAAATCTCAATTTTTTATAGCTCATTAATATAAGAAAGGGAAGCAACATTCATGCTTTGGAAATGTTTCATCAATAAATGATGATACCAACTTTTTACGAGATGAGTCATTCCGATCAATGTTACCCCGCTGATCAATGATACCCCGGATTACGGTATCAAAATCTATGGAAATCGCAAATAACAATATTGTCACATTTTTCATAGACTTCGCCATCGGTTCCTGATAAACCGACTAGCTCATGTAAGACCACTTACATGTCAGTGTCTAACCTAATTTTGTATTACTGCTAAGAGTTTATTTGACCAACCAGCCCATATAAATATAACAGACACATGAATTTTCCGTAGTCGTCGTATCATTGTTGAAATCAAATGTTACTGGATTGCATTGCTCATTGCTTTATCTAATGGAGCAAAGAATAAAATCCTAATCAAGCTTCTTCTTGAATCTATAAGAATTATTATATAATAAACCAGATGTGTGAAACAGAAAAAAAGTAGTATTTATATGGTGCACATCCTCACGTACTTGCTTAATGAACGTTAACATTCCAAATTCATTTACAAAATAGATGCCAATATTCTTCTGAAATGGTGCACGTTTCCCTGTAGTCATCCTGTGGTAAAAAATATTGATTTGACAAATTAAATGGTTGTATAATTGAATTTAAAAAGATATTGATATTTTGCTTATTACACTTTTTGTGATTAAAAATGCCAAATTTTCAAGCTTTATCAAAAAATAATCCAGGGGTGCTGCAAATCATTTGAAAACGGCCTCTTTCTATACTTTTCTTGCACTTCAAGACCTATATAAACGCGTCCCTGATCCATCCAAAATTTTTTTTTTGTCGAACAGTGTAATTAAACCATACCCGGGCAGACGGAAAAAACAAAATCACATCTCAAAAAGAACAAATTATGATCGCATATCTCAATTTGATTTTGAAAAGATGTTCGAAAATTTAATAAATCTCAGAGCCAGTAGCGCAACCAAGATTTGGTTCTAGGGGGGTTTTGTAAACTTTAAGGTTTATTTTTGAAAACGTAGTTATGTTTAAAAAATAGTCGCGAAATTCATGTATATTACACCTTTTTTACACATAAGGTACCGCGGGGCAAGTGAGAATACGGGGTAAGTGGGGCGTTTCGTCATAGCTCATCTAGGAAAAGTTTTTCATGGGGGTTTTCTTCTAGAAAGTTGAAGATACAATCATAAGGAATGCATTTAGTACTAAACATATTGTTATTTTTATTACCATGTGGTTCATGTAACAGTTGTCAGTTCAGCGCCATTTTCAACTTGCATGACAAATTGTGACACGTTCCACGTCTTGCATTGACTCGCAAAAAATAAATGTGTTTTAAATCGAATTTCCATCAGTATGCTATAATTTTGAGTATTATTAAAAGCTGCTAACGATAAACCAGTATTTTGTTTTCATTTCATATGAAATTTTCGATGGTCTATCTTACCCCAGAATATGTTTGTACCTGGGGTAAGTGGGACCTATCAAAACAAAAACCAGAATCAAAACATTTCGTACACGTTTCATACATTCTCCTAGAGAGTAGCACTAAAACATTCAAACAAATGATTTTTATCAAAAAAGATCAACCTCAAATTACGTAATTGCATAGGAGGGAGAAGAAAAGTGTTATTATTCTTTATTTTTAAATTTATTTTTTATTTTTGAAATACGACTTCAAAATTGAACAAACACACAGCTGATATTTGAAATGCATCATGAGAACGATTACTTTTCTATTTTATTTGAACTTTATTTGTTATTTCTACCAAATTAAGTAGAGATGGAAAACAATTCCATTCCATAAGGTGGTTTTCTGCCATGCAAATAAATAATAACAAAACATATTTATAATTTCATCAATTATTAATTGTTTATGTTCTACATTTTAATTAACAACTTATAAATGATATATTTTGGACATGTTTAATTCCTCTTTAAGCTTTTATTGAGGAATTTTCAGTTAATATTAAATGTGAGGTGACATACTATTAAATAAAGGGTTTATTCCTAAAACTTAACGTATTTTATGGTTGATTCCTTATGTATCAAATATGTACTTAAAATTAAAAAATCTATGAATTATCAATCCTATTATTGTAATGGTTGGCTTACTGATGTGGATTGACGCATGAAACTGGATGTGTCCCACTTGCCCCGTTTAGTGAAGTAACTGCGTCCAATGGCTCATTCTAAAACTTTCTTCCAAGGTTTTCACAATTTTGAAATTATTCGATTAGTTTCATGCACACACCAGCAAATATGCTGCCAAAACGTGATTGTGTTGTTGGATTTGAAAAATATTGACATTTGAAAATTTGATTGAACAATTTGTTTGAACTATCGTTTTTTTCGTTCCCACTTGCCCCGCGGTACCTTATATCAAAAATATATTGAACAATATTACAATATATTTGCATGATACGATTCAATCGCTCTTCATCTGTGTTACTGCTTAAATATGTTTTCAAGTTTTTCTACAATGACCGCAGCAATTTACAATAGAACTCATTGCCACGATTCTTGCAGTACGTCAGAAGTAAATCAGCATTGGATAACTTGACTTGTAAATCCAAAAAATTGAGTTGAGGGTCAGAAAGGTGTTTTGCTTTCATTGTGAAGATTTAATGAACAAAAATGTGCAATATTTCAAAATTTTCAATGCGACCAACTTTGTTTTAGGATGACTCTGTAACCAGACTGAACAACTACTATAGTGGGACGCTTATTCGTCCTATCTAAATGGGACAAGTCGGAATCTCATTTTACCAACAATTTCACTGAAAAAGACTCAATTTTCATGCATCCTTTTTCCTAAAAATTAAATGTAATTCATTATCAACACCTGCAAGATATCGAAAATGTTAGAACGCTCAATAAGGCAGAGATGCTTCCACCAGATGCTTAATGCATTCTGAGATATTCAATCTATAAAAACCGAAGAATAGCTTCTTCGGGAATTCATATGCTCTGAAAGTCGTAAAATTTGACAAAGGGTTTTTGATGCTTCGGGAACTGCGTCAATTTTCTGTTTAAAAGGTCCCTATATATCTGAATGTTTAACAAACTTCTCACATAAAGCCCTTAGTTTGTTTTCCATAAAAGGCAACAAAATTTCATTAATTTCGCATGAAATTTTGAAATTCTACAGGGGTCAACAAATAAAAAGAAAACACTTTAGGAGAATATAACTGTGAAAACCATTGAATTTCACAATTTTAATTCAAACCTAACTTAATTACTACTTCGTTGTTCTTAGTTGTACGATGTGTAGTGATGAGTTTCAAAAATATATTTGGTAATTATTATATTTTTTCTGGCTCTGGGGGGGGATTTAACCCCCAAAACCCCCCCTTGGTTGCGCCACTGCTCAGAGCCATAACTCAACATCTGAAAATATATGAACAAGATCAAAATTAGTTCTTTGACATGGAACAAAACACAAAATGGCCGGACAGAACAGTGAGACGTCGGGGCAACCTCGTGGAGCAAAGAGTAGTCTCAGAAAGCGAAAAACCTAATGCTCTTATTTCCCTCATCTTCCATGCAAAAAGCATAGCCGAATGGGTAGCATCTCTGTGGATAGATCTGAAGGTCGAGGGTTCGATTCATGCTGCCGGCTTTTTGATTGTTTTTATTCTTGGCCATCTGTCAGATCATATTTAAATATTGATTTGTTGGTCAATCAATAAACTTGTCATATATTGTTTTGATCTTATAATATTTAAGCAAGATATTGTTCTATACTTCTCCATACTAATTTTTGATAATATTTTTGATCGTTTATTTCTTATCTCCAGCAAACCAATAGCTGTTTATGATCGTCAGTAATTATTTTAGAACAACAAATTATGATCTTGGTCAGCTTTTTCCACCTGCTCGGGTAACAGACCATCAACAGATAACAGACACAAAAAAAGGAAGTGTGAATCAATTTCTTTAGAATGGAACGGAAGTAATGAGTTGAATTTTTGTGCCGTGGTTCATTTCCCCACATTCGCACCAGCTATTTTGTTGATGTGCTTATTCGTAAGGGTGAGCTCCGCTATCGGCAACAGAAAAAGGTCCTCTTAGCAATCCCTTGTATGCAACACTCTGATATCAAGAAATGAGAAAAAATATGTTTATTCCATTTTGAAACTCTTTGACAGTTTTTTTTTTTATGAAGATGACAAACAGTCCCGTGGAATGACATGGTGAAACTTTCTCACTGATTTATTGTTTTGGATTTAATTTTTTAAATTTCAAATTTAAAAATTTTAAATTCAGTGAAGTTACACATAGCTTTGTTATTTTTCAAACCATTCTTAAAATTTTGGGATCATTCTCTTCAAAATTATGAAAACTTAAATCAACACTAGTTTTGGCTACAACGAGTTTTTCTCAATTTTGGCTCATTTTACTGAAAAATTCATCATTGTTTTATCATAACATCATGAATGCTCAAACGATTACTAATCTTTTTACATTCTTATGAGCTAACTCAGTTGGTTTTGAACTGTGTATACAACATGTTTAAAAAAAATCGACCAAGTTATTTAACAAAACTACTTAAAAACATATTTTTTTAAATGAGAAAATAAAATTTCTTTACATTATTTCAATCTTCTGCCGAAAATAGCATTTTTATTCCAAAACTAAAGTTTTGAGGCATCTTGTTTTAATTACAAGTTGAATAGTGCATATAATTTTTATCACATGCAACATAATTAAAAAAAAGACCATTTACACCGTCTTCAACCAAAGGCTGTACAGACTGAACATAACTTACATTAGACAACGGATACACGGAACAACCAGTGGACCAGTGAAGAACTTTTCGTTTGACGAAAAGTTTCCACCGACTGGGGTGGGAATCGAACCCACACTCCGTAGCGCAATACGTCTAAACGACTTTTGCTACAAAATTATTTAAAATTGTTTAAAATAACATTTCAAAGGCTAAATAAATGGAAAAACCACTTCATAGATGATGCTAATATTGTAAAAATTTAAAAGAACTGGCATTTTCCGTTAAAAAGTCATGTGTTGTGCAGTTTTTTTTTATTTTTTAACTAGATCGTTTATTTGAGGCTCAAATGCGTTTAACGCTTTACGGAGCCGAAATTCATTTTTTGTATTTTTATTACATACAATTAATTGGCTTTTTCAGTTCAACATTAATATGGGATGGAGCCAGGATACTCGTGGCAGCTCGAGGTTAGTGGTCACAATTTTTGAAGGAAGGACATGGTAGGAACTGGAATCAGGATTCTCAACAGCTTATCCAGGAGGTATAACGTGGCATCTTGATTTTCGTTTCATGGCGTTGGTAGCGATTTCTTGCCGGTATTCGACTGCCGGATGGCCCAGGATCCTTAATCCAACACAAAGGGGAAAAACACAAAAAAAAACTGGGGAAGAGAACATGTAAAAAGATCTACAATCAGTTGAGTATTCATGAAGTTATGGTCAAACAAAGATAATTTTTTTATAAAAATGAAAGAAAAAAATAGGGTTTAAAACATTTAATTTTTATTATATTTTATAGTCTCCTGTCTAGATATAGCAGAAATCATATTTTTGTAGTAATTTTTTTTTATGTGTTCTCCCAGAACTCAAATTGAATTAACATTTTGCACATTTTGTTCAACAACTTCAGATACCATCGTCATGGATGAAATTAGGCCAAAGCATAAACTGAAATATCTTAGCAAGTATTTGGACTAAACTATGTAACATGACTATGTGAGAAAACGTTAGGAGCGCCATGTTCATTGTTCATTATTTCGAAGCATATTATTCAATTTCTATAGGCTAATACTAGTTTACATATGAACAATGAACAATGAACATTCAATATGGCTTTGCTTTGAAGCCGCGGACTAAGAAATGCCCCATGACACGAAATGCTGGAAACATGATATCATGAGTCTAAATCATGATATGGGTATTTTATTCTCTACCCTCATCTGTTCTGACATGCGCGTTTTAGAAATTTAGTATACGATAAATAATGATCTATCATTTCCATAACTGGTACACTTTCCCCAAATGACAAACCAAAAAATCCCAGACCTCTCAAAATACGTATTCCACTTCAAACCATTTGTCTACGACTTTCGCTGAGTCTGCTTCAAAATGACAAAATTACGCCTCAATTGACCTCAGTCACGACAAAAATCAATCATGAAAATGCAGAGCACTTCAACCATATATCTGCAATCTGACAAATTTATCTGTCTGCAGGTCTGCTCCTTTGCTATTCATGATATATACTCTATCCTCTGCATGAGCGGAGTTGAGCTGCATCGACCACCACACGCTGCGACCCTCTCCCTATCCCCATTCGGGTTGTATGTGAAATTGTTATAATTTCCCAAGCATTCACCGGTAGGTACACATATCCACCAAAAGCTGTCTGCAGTTTGGCAGCATTTCTGCCCGAGTGTGGTATCCGTTCGGTGGAGTTTAGCCAAATGCCACCTTTGTTCCATCAACTCGGGCAGGCTCTCAACCGGGAGACACCGAAACCCGTCTAAACTACAAACTGTCACGCGAAAGCAATCAGTTGAACAATCAAAATTTAGCGGTTGTCGTGTGTGATTTGATGCGATGGCGATGATTTGTTTGGAACATGAAATATGTTGAATTTAGACACAACAAAAACCTTTCTTAGCCTAGTGGTTAGAGTCCGCGGCTACAAAGCAATGCCATGCTGTAGGTGTCTGGGTTCGATTCCTGGTAGGTCCAGGATCTTTTCGAAGTGAAAATTTCCTTGGCTTCTATGGTCATAGAGTATAATTTTACCTGCCACACGCTATACGAATGCGAAAATGGCAACGTTGGCGAAGAAAGGTCTCAGTTAATAACTGTGTCTCAGTTAATAAGTGCTCATAAAGACGAAATGTCAAAAAGAAGAAGAAAAAGAAATTAATAAATTGTTTGCTTAAAATAGAAAAAAAAGTTAGAGACGAACGTGCTCAAATATTTCACATAGATCGAAGAGTTGAAGCTGAATCAAGAATCATGATATTCAAAGTACCATTTACATTTTTACCGCTTTCGTACCTGCTGTCGAAGAAGAAATGTCGCGCCAGCATTATGGCGCTAAATCCACTCGCGGAATGGTGACAGAACACAACGCCACGCAAATTATTAATGAAAATCCCTGATTTATACACACTTCAACTCGGTGGCACGTCCGGAATTGGTCCCTAGTGGCGACCCGGAGGTTTGGTCAGGTGCGAAAATGTTCAAGTGAGTCACAACGGTCATCATCGAAGCGCAGTTCCGTACTACCTACTACGCGAAAGTGTCAATTCAGCAGCAGAAACGTGATTAAAAACGCGAGTGGGTGGCCGAGCCGAGCTCAATTTTCGAGCATGAAATTGATTTATGAGATTCATTAGTGAGATCTGTGCGATCTACCGGGAGGCTGAGATTGTGTTGATGCTGCCATAGTGTTCAGTGAGGAAGGTTCAGGTGAAACAGCGAAGAAAATGTTGGGCCGTTGTGTCAGTGGTCAAGGATCGAACGACGATATTTCCTCGACGAAAAATCTATCGCAGGTAATGGTGTGGAGTGTTACTAACAAATCAATGATTGACTCAACTAACACTAAGCCGAATTAAAATACTTGAAGGATATCGAAGAAAAAATCGGCAACCTGTTGATCGTAATGGTTTTAACGGCCTATGACTAGGGTTCGCACTGGTTTTGGCCAGTCTAAGAAAAAATATTTATATTATTTTTATTTTCATTTTTTTTTTTCAATTCTTGAGAGCTTAAGAACGTTTAATTATGGCATAAAAGTGAAGTACCAAACACAATTTAAAGCATGTTTTGTGGATAATTTGTTTTTTTAAGAATCGTATTCTTTAATAGGCTATTTCTTAAACGCCATCTAGGAAAATTAACAAAACATCCAGCCTTCAGATTCTATCTTCCAATTATTACCAAAAAACTTCATAAACTTTTCATCAGTCCACAAGGACTAACACTGAAAATAATCTTGATTGAAAAATCATTCACTTTCCCTAACACAAAATCATGACCGACAATGGGAATATTCATGCTTTTATTTGAGTGAATGAAATAAAAAAATCGAGCAAACGATATGACTGTTTCTAGCAAGTAATAATTTGTTACGCAACCAAGAAGTTAATTGCAGAAAATAAGGTACCTATTCAAAACATGAGTGCTCCTAAAATTAAACGTTCCACCTTTCCCTTTCTTGCTTTGAATATCCCCACTTAGCACTCCTCGCGGATAATGGCTACTTGTCAGAAAGTGCGAACCTTCCTTCTGCCGCATATCTAATAAAAGACACGCATGAAAAACCGCTTCGAAGACAGACGGAGTTGGCTTTTCCCGCTCCTCTATTCATTGCCATTTTTCAAGGAGAAGACACCCGCAAGAACGAGGGAAAATTAACCTCCAACAGCAAGTACACGACCATCTAGAGCCGCCAACGGCCGTAACGAGGCAAGCGTAACAATGTCTCATTTTCGCACTGTGGCTTCCGCAAGATATCGAAGCCGCCTCCTAGCTAGGTATTCTTCGTGCGAAGAAGCAATTTTTCATTTTCACAGCCTTGCGTCGCATAGTGGTACTATATGGTACATGAGTGGTCATTCCTCCACATTAATATTTCCGTGTTAACTTCTATCTTTATCTTCTATCTCTATCTTCTATCTTCTATCTTCTTCCTATCTTCTATCTTCTATCTTCTATCTTCTATCTTCTATCTCTATCTTCTATCTTCTATCTTCTATCTTCTATCTTCTATCTTCTATCTTCTATCTTCTATCTTCTATCTTCTATCTTCTATCTTCTATCTTCTATCTTCTATCTTCTATCTTCTATCTTCTATCTTCTATCTTCTATCTTCTATCTTCTATCTTCTATCTTCTATCTTCTATCTTCTATCTTCTATCTTCTATCTTCTATCTTCTATCTTCTATCTTCTATCTTCTATCTTCTATCTTCTATCTTCTATCTTCTATCTTCTATCTTCTATCTTCTATCTTCTATCTTCTATCTTCTATCTTCTATCTTCTATCTTCTATCTTCTATCTTCTATCTTCTATCTTCTATCTTCTATCTTCTATCTTCTATCTTCTATCTCTATATCTAAAAAATAGATCATATTTTTCGACATTTGACCTTTAGACAGTACTACTGTGCGTCGCCCTCTTAGTCGTCTTTGAAACCGTACGCGTGAATGCGAAAAAAGGGCGTCATCATTAGCCGGCTGCGTCGCCTTCTTGGATGCACTTGTGCTGCTGCTAGGGAGAAGACACTTTTTAAGAAGATTATTTTTTATCTTCTCAACATATTCACACTTTTCCGCCCCCTTTCCCCCTTCAGTCACCATCGTTGAGAGGATTCCCATTTTCCCCCTCTCGGCTGGGTTCGGGAAAACCCCGGGAGCAGGATGCTGGAGCACACACTTCATTATAAATGATGGAGCGTGAAGTTAGATTTTAATCAGCTCATCACCCAGTCTGCTGCTGCCGTCGTCGTCGTCGTCGTTCGAAAGGAGACCGATGGATGGATGGAGGAAACCCGATCAGAAAGGCATAACACAATTTAATAAAAGCATGTTTAATTGTTATTTTGTATAAAATTTATACCATAAACACTAATGAAGCAAATTTTATCAAAGATATTATAAAAATTGATATTTGATATTGTGTATGTATTTAAATTTAAACAAATTTAGTTTTATTTGAAATTTTTGAAATAAATATATCTGGCTGTTATAATTACACAGTTCGACAAAAAAGTCGATATGAATGCACAGAGACCGGACACCCCGGGCTTGAAAGTATAAAAATAAACAAAAATAATGGCGTTTTCAGAATGTTCGTGTCTGCCCCAGGTCATTTTTAAAATATACTTGAACTTTTTGCATTTTTTATTTAAAAATCTAATCTAATCAATAAACCGACACAGTGTTTTATATTCAGGACAGGGGAATTCATGTGCCATATAATGTTTTCAACTTTAAATACAATATGAAGAGTTGTAATAAGATTTGCAGGGAGCCCTCCCCCCTTTTTTGTACCCTCCCCATTTTTTAAGTATCGCAAATGATGGAATATATGATATACAGGGGTTTGTCAAATATCCACTTAAGGTCTACAATAGCCCTATTTAGCACGAGACATGAAAAATGAACTGTTGCACGATATGTATTGGAGTTCAATATCAATTGTCCCTAATTACAGGTTCCCTCTGGAACATCCGGTGGTCCCGGAAGTAGTCACTGTAGTCAACTATCTATTTTGAGTCTACAGTTGCCCTATTTACGACAAGACATGAAGAATGAGCCGTCGCATGATATGCTTTGGTGTCAAAATCGAAATGTCCCCTATGCAAGGTTCCCCCGGGGCACTGGGCGGCGCCATGAGTGGCCAAATCTGTACAAGACTCATTTTCAACTTATAATAGGATATTTTATGATAAGCTAGGGAGAAAACAATATTGCGCGACATATTTTGAGTGAATAAATTGTTTGATCCCAATTCGGATCCACTACCGGCACCGATTCCGGGAAAATTGCCATATATTGGTTGTTTCTGGACCAATATTAATACTTGGCGCACCAATCGCTTCAGAATTAGATCTTCTATCTTCATGTGTAGTAAAATTTTGATTTTTTAGCCGAGACCTTTGCTAAAAACACGTCATAATTTTACTGCATAAGACATGCTTCCGGAAATCCGGATTATCACAGGTATCCGGTGGTCATAGTTCATCTCCGTGGATGCACCTCAAAACTAGATTAGTTGACCCGTCCATTACTTCTTAAAGAATTGAAATCGGTCAATTTTTGTCAAAGTTACAGCATTCCAAAGTTGGCCCAATTTTTGCCTGTCCCAGTTATTTTGACAACCCCCTGTATATCAAATATTCCATCATTTGCGATAAAAAATGGGGAGGGTACCAAAAAGGGGGGAGGGCTCCCTGCAAATCTTATTACTGCAACTCTTCATATTGTATTTAAAGTTGAAAACATTATATCGCACATGAATTCCCCTGTCCTGAATATAAAACACTGTGTCGGTTTATTGATTAGATTAGATTTTTAAATAAAAAATGCAAAAAGTTCAAGTATATTTTAAAAATGACCTGGGGCAGACACGAACATTCTGAAAACGCCATTATTTTTGTTTATTTTTATACTTTCAAGCCCGGGGTGTCCGGTCTCTGTGCATTCATATCGACTTTTTTTGTCGAACAGTGTTATGATAATCGGTCTAATGATGAGGAACTATGGTTGCCATTCCTTTCCAATCGGGAAAAAAGATCCACCCGTACTGCCAGAAACCGCTTTCAATAGGTTTCAACAGAAGCGGCAGTCAGTGAGTGTGGCGAGAGGTTATTAAAAAGCGCTTTTCCTTTTCATTACGGTTATTTTTTTTTCAGTCCCCAAGAATCGTCGTCGTCGCTGGAGAATCGAACCGGCAGACCGCGCGCGCTGTGGTTGATGAGATGTGATTAAATGGAACAAATAGACGTGAGATCTCACACTTGGAGTCGATGGGAACTGCGAGATGAGTCGGAATATGATGGAAAATAGGCTAAAAATACAAGTCGAAAGGGAAATTCCGCTAAACGACCGAAGGATCGAGCGTAGAATCTTGAATGACACTTTTGGATAGCGCGAATAGAAAGGGTTTATTTTTATAGCAAGTCACCGGAAATAGCGGAATGTTTAGAATGAATAATGGGTTGGCGGAGACAAGCCATGCTTTGAAGGGAATTAGTTCGTATTTTGTGGTTGTCATTCGTTGGAATGAGTGAGGGTCTCATTGATTAGGGTGTTAATTAACCTTCCTTGTGCATTGAGATCATCAATAAAGAATCTACATTTCACAAAGGGGAATCTGAACTTTCTGACATTTTCTATCTTTTGAAAACAATCAAACCTCATCCGTGGTAAAAAAAAAATTCAAGTGACCTCTAGGAACAAAGCTACGAAAAAAGTTATACATTAGGGAAGTGTACCAGTTATGGCCATAGTGGTTTCCTATTTGGCCATATGTGTCTCTCGAATACTTTCACATTTTGAACATTTTTTAATGTTTCAGCATCAAGATATATTTTATGTCAAACAGCTGAATTACACAGAATGATCAAAAATCTGAAAATAATCATATTATCACGTATGAAAGCCCTGAAAGACCTACAAGAGGATTTTTTGTATGCACCTCTGGAGATATTCTCAAAGTTATCTCTAAGAAATCATTGAAGAAATTTCTAAAATAATTTACAGTGGACTTCTCAGAGGAATACTACATTGATACCTTGATAGCTACAGCGTAGCGTCACGCCTTTTCTGAGCCTAATATACAGCTCCATCTTCGTCGATCTTAAGCGTTACTTCTCCAGTTGCCCCGAAAGTTTAGGGTTGCCAGGTCCTCTTCCACTGTGGACAGTCAGTGTATTCGTGGTCTTCCACGAAGTCAACAACCTCTACCTGGTTCTCTGCTGAATATTATTTTCGCAATTCTTCCTTTCGACACTAAGTGATTGAAGTCTGCCGTATTTTACACGCTCTATTCGCATCTTAGTACACTTGATAAAACTCGTGTTCATGCGGCAACGCCTCACACCATTTTCGAGTATCCCACCGAGTATTATCCGCAGCACTTTACTCTCGAAAACACTAAAGGCTTTCCGGTCTCAGCCTGTTGAACAGGATGCGTGACCGAACTTTGTACGCCGAATTCAGCAGGGTAATCCCTCTGTTATAGACACACTCCAGTCTGTGCCCTTTCTTGTAGATTGGACGTATGAGGCCATCCAACACGCCGGTGGGCAATTCTTCGCCCTTCCATACCTTCATAAGTAGGGTTTCATTACTAGTAATTAGTAGCTTAGTAGCTGAGCAATGATATCTCAGACGTATATACGTTTTGTGGAGTCTAACAACAAGTTCAATGTTTTTACTTCATAATACGCATATGAAACATACAAAATAATCCGATTTTCCCAGCGAAATATGCATAATAGGAATGTTTAAAAATGACGTTTCCTATTATGAACCCCCTATTTGATTCTCATGTAATCCATCTTGCTGCCGACGTGCCTATTATTGACCCATCTGTTAATTCGCATTATGGAGCCTCTTGTATGGTTTCATTTACAAAACTGTTCAAATATCTGTATTTATGCGTCTCAAACCAAATATTTTGCCTGAAACTGCTTACTAACAATGCACTATGGGCCAGGGACGCAATCTGGCGGGACAAAATTCATAACTCGGTAACGAAGCGTTTCCGGTATTTGGTGTCTTCGGCAAAGTTTTTTGTAACAACGAGGACCATCTACTGACATAAACGGATAGTTCTTGAATCGTCCGCATAGGTGGCGCCACAATCTAACTTTTTACTTTGACGTTCTAGAGACTTGGCATGTTCTGCAAAGTTGTTCATTTTGATAAAATAAACAACTTTCTCGAAGACGTCAAAATTCCACAGCCTATTGTTTTCGAGTTATTGGCGAAATAAGAGAAAATTAGTGAAAAAACGATTTTTTTTCACCGAATTTGACATTTTTTCTAAGAACCATATCATATGATATTTTTTGCTGATAAATATACAACGAACGCAAGCTCTGGTGGAAAAAAAAAATAAAATACGACACATAAAACCTAAGAAATTATGAAATAACTTGAAAAAATAGAGCAATTTTGAAACCTTAATATCTCAAAAAGCGCAAAAAACCGCAAGCTCAAATTTTCAAGCAACATAGAGCAATACTTGATGAAACGGATGTCAAATTTCCAGAGAGGTATATATTGATGTTTTTGAGATTTTTTAATTTTTTTACGGTTTCCTTTCCATTACGCGATTAATATTGTCATGGCAAATATTTAAGTGTATGTTTAAATTATCGAAAAAAATATATTTTATTATTTCATGAAATTATTATACCTGCTCACAGTGCAAGCTGGCTTTGGATTTCTTCTCAAATTCGTTGTCACAGTTTTCCGGAAGCTCAAAATTTAAGCAAATCCGGTGATTAAATACATATTCAAGGTTAAACAACCTAACAGTTCTCAAAATCCAAGGAATCTCCAAATTGATACCTTTGAACTATATCCTCTGTTTCGAAACATCCAAGAATCAACGCTCTTTCTGCTTTAAGACAAATCTACTAGCTCCGGACAAGAGATCGTGCGCTTTGAAATTTTAGTATTTAGAGATATCGACATGAATATGCTTTTAAATTTGATTTTCCGTGTTAAAAGTAACACATTCACAAAATAAATTGCTCATCTCGAACCATGATGACAACAATCAACTGACACATGATCAAGTCTTTCATGGCATACTATATCATTTGAATTATTGAAGAAAAACAATTATGTACCCAGTTTTAATCTACACTTTCATCTACATTACTCGATATCAACTCAAGGAACTGCTCTTAAACTGAATTTCATGGCTACTATGACGGCTTTTTTAAACAGTTTTCTGAAAGTTTTTCTTCCACGACTCGTTATTTCTTGAAGTCGATCGTCCCTTCAGATTCCTCATGGAAATTAACTGTATTGGAGAAATATAATCATTTTAAAAAAATGATAGATCTCAAAAACACCAAAATATACCTCTCTGGAATTTTGACATCCGTTTCATCAAGTATTGCTCTATGTTGCCTGAAAATTTGAGCTTGCGATTTTTTGCGCTTTTGGAGATATTAAGGTTCAAAAAATGCTCTATTTTTCAGGTTTTTTCATAATTTCTTAATTTTTATGCGTCGTATTATTAAAAATTTTCCACCAGAGCTTACGTTTGTTATATATTTATCAGCAAAAAATATTATATGACATGGTTCTTAGGAAAAATGTCGAATTCGGTGAAAAAAATCGTTTTTTCTCTAATTTTCTCTAATTTCGCCAATAACTCGAAAACAGTAGGCTGTGGAATTTTGACGTCTTCTAGAGAGTTGTTTATTTTATCAAAATGAACAACTTTGCAGAACATGCCAAGTCTCTAGAACGTCACATTAAAAAGTTAGATTGTGGCACCACCTATGCGGACGATTTACGAACTATCCGTTTATGTCAGTAGATGGTCCTCGTTGTAACAAAAAACTTTGCCGAAGACACCAAATACCGGAAACGCTTCGTTACCGAGTTATGAATTTTGTCCCGCCAGATTGCGTCCCTGTCCCATAGTGCAATGCAATCGAAGTTCCCCCGATGGAGTTTCATAGGAATAAGGTTGCTTTGCGTGTTAATTTTATGTTTTTCTGTAGGGGATCCATACTACGCAAAGGGTCCATAGCCGACATCGACTCCCTACTCGGTGGATCAACTGATAAAGCTGCTCACCGCTTGAGAAGCTCGACCGGGATCTCGTCCTTCCCAGCAGCCTTACAGTTCTTCAGCTCGCTGATAGCCTTTCTAACCTCTCCTATGGTCGGTGGGTCCACAGCTTGATCGTCATCATCAATGTTCATCCAATCAGGGTTGGGAAAAAATCTGAAACTCACTCTACAGTAGCCAAACAAAGCCAATCACAGTCAGCGAAGCCAGTGAAACTCACACCCATCGCTGCTGTAGGCAAAATGCCTTGAAAATTGTAAAACACCCGTTGCTAAGGGCAACCCAAAATTACGGTAGAAAAATGTTCTATTTTCCGCTGCATTTCCCGCATTTAGAGCCTTCAATGACACTCATGATTAAGAAAATTCGTGCACCCAACAGAGGCTACTTGATGAGATTCGCATTTTTGAACTACTGTACTGGGAGAGCCACGTGATTTTCGCGAAAATTCTATTACCATTCCCAGCACTGCATCCAATTTCATCGTTCAACAATTGCTGAAAGTGCTCCTTCCACCTGGTAGCCATAGCCGTTTTATCGGTCAACATTCTACTCGATTACTGAACATGGTGGGCAATGGTATGGTATTGTGACCATAGCATAAATTCTCCGCATATCGTTCCGGTTCATGCTATCCTGCACATCAGCTAACACACTTTCTTCTTGCTGCTTTTTCTCTCTGTAGTGGATTAGTTTTTCTTCGGCTCTCGTTGATCTGTATCGCTCTCTGTTCTGTCGAGCAATGATGCCACATACACAGATTTATCTGTAATAACACAGATTTTTTCCTGTTCTTGCCTACAGATATCTGTGATCACAGATCATAGATTTTTGAGATAAAAAAAGATTTTTAAGATATTTAATGCCTCTACTTTGTTTAGATTTTATAAAAAACTTCTTGAAAAAAAATACTTTACTTTTAGTAGAATTAGTTCAAATATAATAATTGATGACATGCCAAATAAAGCCATAAAATGTTTGCAATGGTTCTTTTTGAACTAAAAAAAAACAAATTTGAACTTTTGCACAGATTTTAACCAAGGATTCTTGAGGTTGACCCAAGATAACTCACTGTTGGTTCTGGAACTCGTGACGCTGGATAACCGGGCCCGAATTTTAGCTAAAATGAAATAATGATCGAAGTCGATATTAGGGCCTTGGAATATTCAGACATCCATGGCAGGACAGAGGAATACCAACAAAAAAGGTAAGTAGGCCTTGACCGGCTTGGATGGTCTTTTTTCTGCTTGTCATTTTTTTCCATTTTTCAGATACGATTTTTTCAAGAATTTCGAATTGTGAGGAATTACCTGTAAGGACCTGGTAGATCTGGTTGATCGGTGTTATGCTTCTCCTAATAGCTGGTTCGTGTTGGTTTTGAAGCAATTTTTGGCGGTGATTGAAGAAGTGAAAACAATTGGTCTTTCCGGTTTTTGTTGGATTCATTTTGGCGTTTGTTAAGTATTCCTTTCTGTTTATTTGTTGCTTGATTAGTTTGTTTTTGTTATTAGTTGAATCCCCGTTCAATTTCCACTATGGAAATTGACGGAGGTTTACAAAATTCAGATACTAATAATGATTTAGTACCTTCTACTTCGAAACCATTTCGAATAAAAATCTACCCTTCGACTTTTGCTGGTCCATTTCCTGTTTATTTCCGAAAGAAAGATCGACCCATAAATGTTTTGTTGATTTCATCGGAAGTTTACAAGAAATATAAATCAGTTAAGGAAATTAAAAAAATATCCTTAGACAAACTCAGAGTTGTTTTTGGAACTAGAGAAGAAGCTAATTCTCTTTTAGAATCTAAATTATTCAATGATTCTTATCGTGTATAAGCTCCGTGCGATTCTTGCGAAATCAGCGGAGTCATTTACGATGAATCATTAGATTGTGATGCTATAAAGTCACACGGCTCTGGCATTTTTAGAAATCAATCGATTTCACCTGTTGATATCTTAGATTGCGAACGTTTGTCTAAATTATTATTTGATGCAAATGGAATTTCGAAATATGTTCATTCCAATTGTATAAAAATTACCTTTTTAGGGTCTGTTTTACCCGATTTTGTAAATATTGACAATGTGTTTTTTCGCGTGAGGCTTTATTTTCCGAAGCTCATGGATTGCAACCGATGTCTTCTATTTGGGCATACATCAAATTTTTGCTCAAATAAGCAAAAATGCTCAAAATGTGGAGATCTTCATTCTGCTGCTGAATGTAAACTGAAATCGGATATTTGTATCTACTGTAAACAAAAGCATAATTCACTAAATAATTGTTCAGTATACATGTCCAATCAAAAAAAACTTAACGAAAAAATTAGAAACCAAAATAAATATTCATATTCGGAAATTTTGAAAACTTAAACTTGTGGTGATTTTAGTTCACCTGATCCATATGAGTCTTTATCAGATATTGAAAATAAAAATGCATTAGATAATATTGATACATTTGTTTACCAAGTAAAAGGAAACGATTTAAATTTTCATCTTTTCAAAATGATACTCGTTCTTCAAAATTGTTTGAACAAAATTTTCCTCCTCTGAACATTGCGTCAAGTTCAAAAAATATTCCCGGATTCCAGAAAATAAATGATAACAAAGATACAAATAATGATAACAATATTTCAGACAGTGAAAAGAATGATTTTTCCATTTAAAGCATTTTAGAAGAAATATTAAACTTATTAGGTATGAGTGATTTTTGGAAAAATATAATAAAGAAAATTTTACCCTATCTTGTAAATCTTTTTGAAAAACTTAACTCATTTGGACCCTTTTTGTCTTCATTATTTTCGTAATGGATTTTCAAAACTTTGAAGGTTTGAAAATTTTGCAATGGAATTGTCATAGTATCTTACCAAAAATTGATAGGCTTAAAGCCATGTTGATAAATTATGATTTAGATATATTTTGCTTGAATGAGACTTGGCTCACCGAGGATAAATTTTTTCGTATTCCATCATATCATGTGGTTCGTCATGATAGAAATGTACCATTTGGAGGAGTGTTAATTGGTATCCGTGATAATATTGAATTTAAATATTTGGATATACCACCTAATACAAATATTGAATTTATTGCTGTTGCCGTCAAATATGATGGTTTTGAATTTTCAATTTTATGTATGTATATTCCTTCAAATGTATCTTTTTCATTATCCGATATTAAAAATATTTTGGAAAATGTGCCCACTCCTTTTTATATTCTTGGTGATTTCAATGCACATAATTTTGCATGGGGGAGTGATAAAATTGATGGTAGAGGTTCATTAATAATGGATCTGATAGATGAATTAAATTTGAATGTTTTGAATGATGGATCATTCACAAGAATTGCAGTTCCTCCGGCTCATAATTCAGCTATTGATTTATCATTTTGTTCCAGTAATTTGTCTCTTTTATTTCGTCCTGGAAAACAATTAATGATCCCAACGGTAGTGATCATTTACCCATACTTATTCAAATGCATGGTTCTAAAAGTAATTCTAAATTTCCTTCAATAAATTCCCCTGACTTGTGTAGAAATGTTGACTGGATTAAATTTTCTGATTTAGTTTCATTTTCTTTAATACATTTTGATTATTCTACAACTGCACTTGAAAATTACAAAATGTTCTTAAAGCTTCTAACAGAAGCATTATTTAAATCACAAACAAAAAAACATACTTCTAAATCTTCTGATAAAAAACGTCCGACATTTTGGTGGGATAATGATTGTTCATTAGCTTTAAAAAATAAATCTGAGGCATTTAAGAACTTTCGAAGATTTGGATCTAGAAAATATTATTTTTTATATTGCAAAGCTGAAGCACAATTTACTAGAATTACCAAATTAAAAAAAAAGAAATTATTGGAAAAATTTTGTTCAAAATCTTGATAGAGAATCTTCATTATCCACTTTATGGAGAGTTGCAAAAAATTTGAGAAATTATGAATTTTCCACTCAACCTATTTTGGAATATTCTATAGATTGGATAAAAAAATTTGCATCAAAAATTTGTCCTAACTTCGTTCCTCAAAATATTAATTTCAAAACTCGTCAAACATTCAATTATTTTCCTGAACTAAGTACATTATTTTCTTTGGAAGAAATGAATTTGGCTTTATCTGTGACTCATAATACTTCTCCGAGAATTGATAGAATAAAATTTATTGTATTGCAAAATTTACCATTTGAAGGCAAAATGCATTTACTTTCTCTATATAATTCTTTTCTTTTTCAAAATATATTCCCACCAGAATGGCGTTTTGTTAAAGTTATTAGTTTATTGAAACCAGGCAAAAATCCTTCTTTGGCTGACAGTCGAAGGCCTATAAGTTTATTATCATGTGTACGTAAACTCATGGAGAGAATGATTTTGAATCGTCTTGAATTATGGGCTGAGACGAATATCATTTTATCTTCATCACAATATGGTTTTAGGAAAGGTTGTGGTACTCGTGATTGTACTGCTCTTTTACCATCTCAAATTCACCTCTCTTTTAATAGGAAACAAGACATGGTCTCCACCTTTCTTGATGTTTCTGGTGCATATGATTCTGTTCTTATTGATTTATTATATGAAAAAATGATAAATTTCAAAATTCCAATTGTTTTATCAAATTTTATATGTAATTTATTTTCTTTCAAAATCATGAAATTTTTTCACAATGGATCTTCTAAAATGGTTCGTTATAGCTATTTTGGTGTACCTCAAGGATCTTGTTTAAGTCCTTTTTTATATAATTTATTTACAAGTGATTTAGCATCTATTATACCAAATGGTTGTTATTTTTATCAATTCGCTGATGATAAGGTTGTATCTATCAATGGTAAAAATAGAGAAGTGATTCGTCATTATATGCAACGTGTACTAGACAATATTTGTAATTGGGCACATAATAATGGTTTTACTTTTTCAGTAGCAAAAACAAAATTTATAATTTTTTCACGCAAACACTCCTTTTATAATATTCATTTATATTTTAATAATATTGAAATTGAACAAGTTGACGAATACAAATATCTTGGTATATGGTACGATTCTAAATTAACGTGAAAATATCATATTCAATATATTCAAAAAACATGTTCAAAAAGAATAAATTTTCTTAAAACAATTACTGGTACTTGGTGGGGAGCTCATCCTTATGATCTAATAACACTTCATGTAACTACAATACGTTCTGTTCTAGAATATGGTTGTTTTACTTTTGGAAATACTGCTTCCACACATTTTTCCAAAATTGAGAAAATTCAATATCGTTGTTTGAAAATTTGTTTGAAACTAATGAATTCCACTCACACAAAATCAGTGGAAGTTTTAGCAGGAATTGTTCCATTGAAAATTAGATTTCATGAATTGAATTGTAAATATATTATACAATGAATTTCGAATAATCACCCAATAATTACAATTTTAAAATCTTAAGCTGAAATTAATCCAACATGCAAAATTTTAGATTCTTTCAATCATTGTATAAATCAAAATATTATAGTTAATTCTTCAAACATGTTTTATAAACATGAAATTGAAATTCATTCGCTGCAACCTATAATTGATTTATCTTTACATGAAGAATTGAAACAAACTTCATGTCATGACTATTCTCGATTTGCTACTTTGTTTTTTAATCGTAAATTTGTTGGAGTAAGTTCTGATCAGTTTTATTTTACAGATGGATCTTTAATTAATGATATTGCAGGATTCGGGGTGTACAATCATTTTACAGCACATTTTTTTTAAATTACAATCTCCCTGTTCCATTTTTGTTGCTGAATTAACTGCATTATATTTTACATGTAGTTTGATAAAAACTTGTTCACCAAATATATTTTTTATTTGCTCTGATAGCTATAGTTGCCTTAAAGCCATTAGCTCAGTGAATTTTCATATTAAAACTCATTATCTAATTCTAATGATAAAACAATTATTATTTGAACTAAATTTACTAGGCTTCATTATAAAATTTGTATGGGTTCCAGCTCATTCAAAAATGTATGGTAATGAACAAGCTGATTCATTAGCTAAATTGGGTGTTCGCTGTGGTATTACATATAATCGTAATATTTCTACATTTGAATATTATTCAAAATTAAAAAGATCTTCCTTATTGAATTGGCAAGCATCTTGGGATTCAAGTGATAAAGGACGTTGGTGTCATTCTATTCTTCCAAAAGTTTGTCTAAATCCATGGTTCAAAAATTTATCAGTTAGCAGAAATTTTATTTGTAATATTTCAAGACTAATTTCAAATCATTATAAATGCAACAGTCATTTATATCGCATTAACATAAAAGATTCCAATTTATGCGATTGTGGGGCTTTTTATGAAGATATTGATCATATAATTTTTCATTGTACAAGATTCATTGTACCAAGAAATACATTTTTGAAATAAATTCAAAATTTAGGTAGTCCCACTCCAATACCAGTTCGAGATATTTTATGAAATATGCATCTCTCAATTTTGAAACTTTTATTTCAATTTTTGAATGACATCTCCTATTATGTATGATATTGTTTTATCCTTTTTCGTAGAGTAAGGTGGGGCAAAAGTTCGACCTTAGTGGTATAATCAAAGTTTCCAGGAAAACAATAACAGTTAAAACAAAACAAATACCGTACAGTGAACCTTCAACATATTGGCTATAATTTTGCTGAACAAACTTGTGCCAATATATTTACCCATTTCTAGTTATAACAGTTTCAAAATTGATTGTCTTATTCGAACTTTTGCCCCACCGGTGGGGCAAGAGTTCGAATCTAGTGTAGGGCAAAATGTCGCTGACTAAAACACAAAATATCGATCCTTTTATGACAGGCATACTTTACACCAGCAATAAACTTAAGTTTGACGAAAAATATACACTAAATTTCATCGAAAAATTGCCCAAAACCGGGTTAATTGTAATATACTCAATAATAGCAGTTTTTCGCAAAACTAAGTGGAAATGTAAAATTTTGGTGACAATTTTCACACGATCAGACAAATTCAACTAAATTTGAAGATAATATGTGGATTTTGGGCAATTTGCACATTTTTCCGTGAGTTTATACATGGGTCGAACTTTTGCCCCACTATGGGCCAAAAATTGTTTTCAAGCATTTATGCAAAAACTAATACACCTCAAAGCAACCTTATGATGGGCCTAGAAACGCCCTTACATAAAATATTGAATAAGATTTTATCTTCAATTGGTTCAATGCAACGAAAGTTTGACCAAAAATTACAATATTTACGTCGAAAAACAACAAATAGCCATAACTTTTCAAAATCTCAATCGATTTTTATGATATTTGGATTGAAAGTCTCTTACTTGAATAGCTTTCGAACCACCATGACATTTATAAGATTTGTTTTAAATTGAGCTAGAAATCTTAAAAAGAAACTTTTACCCCACTCGAACTTTTGCCCCACTTTACTCTATGTTTCTTTTCAGATTTGAAGAGTAGTTTACTATGTGTGGTATGCTAATAATTATGAACATCTTCACGGACCTCTCGATCTTTCAAGAACCTGGCTCTGCTATGGATCAATGCCGATTGAGCCTTTTATTTTTAAGATTGTTTATTTAGTAATGTTTTTTTGAAAAGATAAAGAGGTTTTATGCCTTTTTGAGAAAGATTTCAGTAAGAAATCACTCAAAGGGGCTTTTCCCTCTTTCAAAATTTCAATTTAAAAATAAATAAATAAATAAATAAATAAACAAATAAATAGAGGAATACCAAGTAGCACCTTGGGGAAAACCAAGTGAAGAGTGGATGTCTTGTTAGAATCCTTTGTGGAATCGCAAAAAAAAATTGTGGAGGAATCTCTAATGAAATTTCTGAAGAAATTCTTTACAAAATTCCTGACCGAACCTCTAGTGGGATTTCAGAAAGGATCTACGGTAAAATTCTTGGAATAATCGTGGATGAAATTCCTAGAAGAATCCTCGGTAGATTTTTTGGAAAAATCTCTGGTGGAAATCTTGAGGGAAGCTCAAGTTGCATTCCTGGAAAAATATGTGGTAAAACACCTAAATAAATCCCTTCTTGATCGAATCTTTGCACCCCTGGTGGAATTTATGGAGGAATCTTTGAGTAATATCTAGAAAAAAATGTATAATTTTTAAAGCAAACTAGACTCTAGATTCAAGAGTTGATTTGCTGGAGGTTTTCTTTGTGAATTTCTGAATGAATCCTTAATGAAATTGCTTAAAAAATTGCTAATGAAATTCCTGGAGTAATCTCTGCTGAAATTTCTGGAGGAACCCCGGTGGAATTCCTCGTGAAATTCCTTGTGGAATATACAGGAATACCTGCTTAAGAGTTTCTTAGTAAAAATCTAGGAAGAATCGCTGTATGAGTTCTTGGAGGAATCCTTAATTGAATTTCTGGAGAAATCCCTGGTGGCATTCTTGGATGAATCTCTGATGGAATACCCCATGAAATCTCTAGTAGAAACGAATCAGGGATTCCTGTTGGAATTGCTTGAGAGTTTCCGGATGAAAAACTTGAAAGATTCATTGAAGAAAACCCTGGTAAAACTCATGGAGAAATTTTTGATTAAGTTGCAGGATGAATCCCATGTGCTTAGGAGTTCATTGGTGAAAATCGTTGGTGGAATTCTTGGAGAATATCGTGACAAATTCCTAGAGGAATCTCCAGTAGAGTTCCTGCTAGAATCTCTAATGTAATTCTTTAAAGAGTGGTCCCTTGAGGGAAATCCTGAAAGTTATCCTAAACTCCTATCAGAACCGACTCCAAAAATCCGGTAGCGTTTCTTATCGGTTGAGTTCGTTCCGATTGAACTACTTATTTTCAATGCAAGCTGGACTATTTCTGTGTCATAGGGTTGGGTCAATTTATCTTCTCATTTCAGGGAGCGAGTAATGGCGCTTAAACCAAAGCTTATTAGCTAGGACATAAGGAGGGAAATACCTGTGTCCCATTCATGGAAAACAAGCACGCATAGAGTGACATTAATTTTCTTAGCTACGTCACTACCAAACGTTTATAAAAATACTTCTTTCACACTTGTCCCCAATTACAAAAGATACACTCATCTACACATACACTTAAATGTTATCCGGTAGCATCACTCGCTTATAGTGAATCCAAGACCATCACCCTTTCCTAAATCCAACTCTTTGATATCTATGAGGGCGTCGGTGAGTCGCTGGCCTCTCCTTAAGTAGATGTCATACCTAGATGTCATTATCCTAGATCGTAACGGAGAAGATGGACGTGACCGGCAATGGGAATTGTCATGTAGTATTCCTTTCAAAATGGTTTTCCATAAGCAATTGGAATAAGAGTGACAACTTTCAGTATGCAATCTACGAAATACTCCATTACCACGCAGTTACTTTTGTGTCCAGAATAACCAAGTGTACCAGTTTTGGCCACCCTGAGGAAAAATATTGTTTATTAATGAATCAAAAGACCTTTGGTTACTGTCAATACATTAAACGAAAGCTTTCAATCCATGCTCAGCAGGAAAAATATAAAAACCAATCAGAAACTTTGTTTTTGTATTATAAAAGGTGGTGGCGAATACTGGACCACTTGCATCAGTATTCGCCACAATTTTAGTTTCGGTTCCTGAATTCGCCACTTACGTTGATTTCTTATGGAGAGTAGTGTTTGATCCGTTGAATCTGTTGCATGCTCCTTTGAGGGCGAGCGACGGAATCCGGATCAATTGTGTCCGGTTCGCGTTTTTCGGAAGAAAAAAAACGATAAAGTGTGGATAATTGCTTAGTTGTGTTTGATCCTTCGACCTTGACACTTGCTCCTGCGGGGGTCGGTGATGAGGGCAGGATCAAACATGTCGCGCGTCGGTCGAGTGAAAGTGAAAAAGTGCCGCGTTCGATTAGTTCTTTTTGATCTTTCGACGTTGACGCTTGCTCCTGGGCAGTGCGTCAAGAAAGCCCGAGCAGTGGTCAGTTGTTTTCCCTCTCTGGTCGCGCCCATTTTTTTTCTCTGAGTGCTTTTATATAGCCGAGCATACGAGTGAAACTGAAAGTGGATTGTTGCTGCTCAAGCATGACGGATCAATTGGTGAGCTCGTTTCATGCTACTATTTCTAATCTATAAATTATGTATGACTGCACCTTTAATCGTTACAACGGTGAGACGTAAATATGATTTTTAAACGAACTTTGAAAGGTTCGTCACTGTGAGTGTCGACATAAACTCTGATTCATGAATTATTTATGTCAAATTTTTTTTTTCAAAACTCTTTTTTTAACTTTATTTTTTAATTAAAAAAACCTTGAATAGTTCGACACTACAAGTGTAGACTTGCGAAAGGTTCACTTTATTCAACAAACTTTGAAAGGTTCGTCACCTCAAGTGTTGGCATAATTTTTCTCTACATAGATATTGTTCATATCAAATAAAAAAAATTATATTTACACATAAGCATGTTTATATCTCAAAAATAATTATTTATCATGGTCTAATCACTTATCAAAGTGAATCCTGTGACCCAACGATCCTCCCCATTAACAAACATCCCTCCCAGTAACCTTTGTGGAGATGCAGAGGCAAACACGGTCTCCAAATAGCAATGGTTACACACTAACATTCCTTCCCCCAATCCCACCTGACTGCAAGGACGTGGCCGGCACCGTTATTGACCATGTATAAATAGAGGCACTGAATTATGCACACTGAAGAAGATTATGGCCAATCCCAGCCGAACTTCTAGTTGATTCTTTGTGCATTTTCACTGACTTAAGTCAATCACGGAATAGCAACCATTGATATGTGTAGTCAGTCTAAGCTAAGCTAAGCTAAGCTAAGCTGAATTCGCCACTTAGAGTAAGGTGGGGCAAAAGTTCGACCTTAGTGGTATAATCAAAGCTTCCAGGAAAACAATAGCAGTTAAAACAAAACAAATACCATAGAGTGAACCGTCAACATATTGGCTATAATTTTGCTGAACAAACTTGTGTCAAAATATTTACCCATTTTTAGTTATAACAGTTTCAAAATCAATTGTCTTATTCGAACTTTTGCCCCACCGGTGGGGCAAGAGTTCGAATCTAGTGTGGGTCAAAAGTTCGCTGGCTAAAACACAAAATATCGATCCTTTTATGATAGACATACTTTACACCAGCCGTAAACTTAAGTTTGACGAAAAATACACACTAAATTTTCATCAAAAAATGCCCAAAACCGGGTTAATTGTATTATACTCAAAAATAGCAGTTTTTCACAAAACTATATGGAAATGTAATATTTTGGCGACAATTTTCACACGATCAGACAAATTTAACTGAATTTGAAGATAATATGTGGATTTTAGGCAAGTTGGCAATTTTTCCGTGATTTTATACATGGGTCGAACTTTTGCCCCGCTGATTCGAACTTTGCCCCACTATGGGCCAAAAATTGTTTTCAAGCATCTTTGAAAAAACTAATACACCTCAACGCAACCTTATGATAGGCCTAGAAACGCCCTCACATAAAATATTGAAAAAGATTTTATCTTCAATTGGTTCCATGCAACGAAAGTTTGACCAAAAATTACAATATTCACGTCGAAAAACAACAAATAGCCATAACTTTTCCAAATCTCAATCGATTTTTATGATATTTGGATTGAAAGTCTCTTACTTGAATAGCATTCGAACCACCATGACATTTATAAGGTTTGTTTTGAATTGAGCCGGAAATCTAAAAAAGAAACTCTTACCCCACTCGAACTTTTGCCCCACTTTACTCTACGTTGATTTCTTATGGAGGGTGGCGAATCAGGAACAAGTGGCGAAAGATACACTCCCGTGCATAAGTTTGGGTTCACCCCCTAAAAAACATACAAAAGTGTTCAGTCCATATCTCTGTGATTACACGTCCAATTCAAACTCTTTACGCCGCATTCGAAAGGCAAAGAGTTATTCTTACTTCGTATGTATTTTCCTAAAAACATTCTTTGAACTTTGTATACTAAATTTGTACTTAAAGTTGTGACATTTTTCAAAAAACACACTTAAAAAACATTACTAATTTCTTCAGCATTGGATCGACCAAAATTTTAAAACAAGGGGTCTTTAGAATCGTAATCTTATATTCTTTAAAAAGCACTCATGAAATTTTTGCGGAAAAATCGCAAAAGTATTCAAACTAAATGAAACAGTCAGTCAAGTCATCGTGCAAAAGTTTGGGTTCACCTGAACTTACTTAAATCTGTGAAATCTCAAACCAATCATGTATGCGCCTTTATTTGCGCTCAAAAAAGCTTTAAACTATTAAAATCGGTTGAAAAATGGCAGAGATATTGACAAAAATGATGTGCGTGTGGCTCAGGTGAACCCAAACTTTTGCACGATTTGCATCATACTGAGGGGTGAACCTAAACTTTTGCACGATGACTTGACTGACTGTTTCATTGATTTTGAATACTTTCCAGATTTTTCCGCCAAAATTTCATGGAGTCTCTTCAAAGAATATAAGATAACGATTCTAATGACACTTTGATTTAAAATTTTGGTCGACCCAATACTGAATAAATTAGATATGATTTTTCAATGTGTTTTTTTTTAAATGTCACAACTTTAAGTACAAATTTAGTATACAAAATTGAAAAAATGTTTTTGGAAAAATACATACAAAGTAAGAATAACTCTTTGCTCTTCGAATGCGGCTTAAATAGTTTAAATTGGACGTATAATCACAGAGATACGGACAGAACACTTTTGTATGTTTTTTAGGGGGTGAACCCAAACTTTTGCACGGGAGTGTAGGTGCAAAGAAGCAACAATTTTAAGGAAAATGATTTTATTCTATTATTTTTTGAGAAAATTTTGCGGTTTCCAAGAATGTTTCCGTATCATCTTAAAGCAATTTAGCGAATACTAAACAATTGGCAACCATATATGTAGTAAAATGGTATAAAATCTGGGGTGGCGAATAACTGGTACATGGCGATTACCGGTACACCTTCCCTATACCAAAACCAGGGTTCCTAGGATTCTAGGATCTTACATTTTCCGTTCAAAGTTAAAAGAGTGACCCTGATTCCATAATATGTATTTTCTCTTAATGCATTAATACGGTGAAAATGCTCAACTTAATTTTTCTTTCCGTCTCCATCCTCCCCGCAGATCTACACCGACTGGGCCAACTACTACCTGGAGCGGGCCAAATCGAAGAAGAAGGTCTCGGATCTGTCCGCCGATTGCCGCGATGGGCTGCTGCTGGCCGAAGTGATCGAAGCGGTCACCACTTTCAAAGTACCTGATTTGGTGAAGAAACCAAAAACACCCCAACATATGGTAAGTCACGAAACGATCTCCCAGTTTTATTCCCCTCCTCAACCACCCTCGCCGTCATAGTTTCTTCTGATCGCGTCAAATAAATCATGCTTCATTAATTGTAATCAGATGGTCGTAAATCAATGCGATGAGCACTTTCCATAGGCGCGCACCATTGCATCGCACTTCCCCCCAAACGATTTCTCGTTCGATCAAAGAATTGCGGCAAATGCTTCTTCCCAAAGCGAAACTAGTTCAATTAAAGTGGGTAAACATGATTCACTCTCCCCCAGGAGGGCGTCGATCTGGAAACGACCGAAGTGTGTTTCTTAGAATCTCTATATCTGAGAGTGGTCTGTTTGCCAAAAAACACCCACTCGCCCGGGTTGAATGAGTTTGTGGCGCACAGAGGTCCAGTTCTCT
Source organism: Aedes aegypti (assembly GCF_002204515.2). Lineage (NCBI taxonomy): Eukaryota > Metazoa > Arthropoda > Insecta > Diptera > Culicidae > Aedes > Aedes aegypti. The sequence goes on from NC_035108.1 coordinate 451,092,294, forward strand.
AGAAAGCTGACAAAAAAGCAATATTCAAATATTAAGGTGCTCATCAGAACGTTATTATCAGAAAATCTTTATCAAAACTGAGATCTGTTTTGATTTTTTTCTGATAAAAAACATATTCCTCAACTATGATCGCAAATTTGCAATGTATTAGGAATGGGTAATTTTTGCAATGATTTTTTTTTTCAAATCTGGACCGTTGTACGTCGATGCACTACCAAGGGAGGCACATACAAAATCAGTCGTCAATTTTCGAGACCGAGGGAATTATTGATGGGGGGAAATGTGGAACGAATGGAAACAAGCAATTGGTCCAATCTGGTGGCCGGCGTCGTCGAAGTCGGAGTCGGCACACGGCTTTGGTCAAAGCACAAAGCACGTGGTCATGATTTATAGAGACCTCCGTACTCGATAGAGTCGCTTATTCACCGCTCTGTTGCTCGTTCCATATGGCTCTCTATATAGTTGGACTCGAATGCAGTGGTTTCCAATTCACAATGGCTAGATCGACAAGTTAAAACTTTTTTTTCTGTTCTTATTGATTTTAGATGCATGATTTTTTTTTATTCCGATAATACTCAACAATGGAAAATGATGCATTTTCTTACAAAAAAGTTGGATAGAACTTTTAGAAAATAATTATGATTATTGTGGTTACTATGATCAACTTTTTCTGACGACGGCTATGCCAAACCCAAAGCTAGATCCAAAGCCATAGTCAAGGCCGCAGTCATATCCAAACCCAATACCTGAAAATTTCGTTTGAGAACCTTTTCTCTGTCATGGACATTACTTATAGGATATTTGTGCGCGCACATAACAAACTGAACTCCAGCTGTGCAACATGAAGGATGAGAGTCAATATTTTTCGAATGACGACTACATACATGCCATTCATGTAGGGATATTGAGGAGGAAACCAGCTCCGGCTCAGCAATTTCTAGAATTATTGAGCCAAAAATCACTTTCCATTATGAATAATGGCTTCATAGACCGTTATTTTCTTCGGCCTCGGCCGTATTGTCACCCTAGATAAGGCTGATTGTCCCCCTTAAGAGTAAATTTCTCCCCAAGATCATAAAATGTCGATTCGATATCGTTTGTCACTGAATCCTCCGGTTCGTTCAAAAACCAATATCGAGTGTTGTGGTAGGTTTGTTCTAATCATTGCCCCTTTATGGTTCTACACAGAATGCCGAAGACGATCCAATTGCTGAGGGGGGTGGGCTGGAAGACGTGGGTGGGTGGATGAATGAACGATGACGATCATTAAAGTGATTAATATGCAAACGTTTAATGCGGAGCGCGCCGAACATTAATTCTGTTCCTACGGGCAAGGCGTGGTGCCGGACCAATCGATGTTCTGCATTATTCCGATTTGAGCGATGATCGTTGTCTCAAGTTGTCAGCTCGTGAGGAAAAGGGTCCAAACCGGGGTTGTGGTGACTGTTCTGAGGTGGAAGATGGGCTATAAATAATAATCGATTCGGTGAAGAGTTGTTGATATTAATAAACATCATTTGTCCCGGGCTGTGGTGGCGACGACAACAGTGTTCGATTGAAAGGTTGACTTTTATTGGGGTATGAAGAGAATGATTAATTAGATGACTTGACGATCGGTTTTTGCAAACTTGTCGAGTATCGATGTTTACGAGCGTGAGAATCAAAAGGGAAATCGTTCTTGAAAATCACAATAAGGAAACGCCAAGAAGACAAGAAGACAAGAAGACAAGAAGACAAGAAGACAAGAAGACAAGAAGACAAGAAGACAAGAAGACAAGAAGACAAGAAGACAAGAAGACAAGAAGACAAGAAGACAAGAAGACAAGAAGACAAGAAGACAAGAAGACAAGAAGACAAGAAGACAAGAAGACAAGAAGACAAGAAGACAAGAAGACAAGAAGACAAGAAGACAAGAAGACAAGAAGACAAGAAGACAAGAAGACAAGAAGACAAGAAGACAAGAAGACAAGAAGACAAGAAGACAAGAAGACAAGAAGACAAGAAGACAAGAAGACAAGAAGACAAGAAGACAAGAAGACAAGAAGACAAGAAGACAAGAAGACAAGAAGACAAGAAGACAAGAAGACAAGAAGACAAGAAGACAAGAAGACAAGAAGACAAGAAGACAAGAAGACAAGAAGACAAGAAGACAAGAAGACAAGAAGACAAGAAGACAAGAAGACAAGAAGACAAGAAGACAAGAAGACAAGAAGACAAGAAGACAAGAAGACAAGAAGACAAGAAGACAAGAAGACAAGAAGACAAGAAGACAAGAAGACAAGAAGACAAGAAGACAAGAAGACAAGAAGACAAGAAGACAAGAAGACAAGAAGACAAGAAGACAAGAAGACAAGAAGACAAGAAGACAAGAAGACAAGAAGACAAGAAGACAAGAAGACAAGAAGACAAGAAGACAAGAAGACAAGAAGACAAGAAGACAAGAAGACAAGAAGACAAGAAGACAAGAAGACAAGAAGACAAGAAGACAAGAAGACAAGAAGACAAGAAGACAAGAAGACAAGAAGACAAGAAGACAAGAAGACAAGAAGACAAGAAGACAAGAAGACAAGAAGACAAGAAGACAAGAAGACAAGAAGACAAGAAGACAAGAAGACAAGAAGACAAGAAGACAAGAAGACAAGAAGACAAGAAGACAAGAAGACAAGAAGACAAGAAGACAAGAAGACAAGAAGACAAGAAGACAAGAAGACAAGAAGACAAGAAGACAAGAAGACAAGAAGACAAGAAGACAAGAAGACAAGAAGACAAGAAGACAAGAAGACAAGAAGACAAGAAGACAAGAAGACAAGAAGACAAGAAGACAAGAAGACAAGAAGACAAGAAGACAAGAAGACAAAAAGACAAGAAGACAAGAAGACAAGAAGACAAGAAGACAAGACCCAAGGAAGACCAAAGGTGGACCAGAAGAAGACTCAAAACAGACCAAAGGAAAACCAAAGGATGACCAATGGAAGACCAAAAAGAAAACAAAGGAAGACCGAAGGAAGACTACAGGAATCCCTAAAGAAGACCAAAAAATAGAAAAGGAAAACCAAAAGAAGACCAAAATTGACCAAAAAAACGACCAAAGGAAGACAAGAGAAGACCAAAACAAGACGAAAAGTAGACTAAAGAAAGACCAAAGGAAGACCAAAGCAAGACCAAAGGAAGATCAAAGGAAGTCCAACGAAAGACCAAAGAAGGAACAAAAGAAGAACAAAGGAAGACCAAAGTCGGGCCAAAAGAAGACTAAAGGAAAACCAAAGGTAGACCAAAGGAAAACCAAATGAAGACTTAAATAAAACCAATGTAAAACCAATGTAAGGCCAAAGAGAGACTAAAAAAGATCAAAGGAAGACCAACGGAAGTCCAAAAGAAGGCCAAAAAAAGACCATAGAAAGACTAAAAGAAGGCCAATATATGATCAATGTAAGACCGAAGGAGAACAAAAGGAAGACCGGAGCAAGACCGGAGCAAGACCAAAGCAAGACCAAAGGAAAAACAAAGGAAGACCAAAGGAAAACTGAAGAAAAACCAATAATTGAAGACCAAGGAAAACCATAGGAAGACCAATGAAAGACCAGAGGAAGACCAAAGAGTGACCAAAGGAAGACTAACAGAAGACCTACGGAAGACCAAAGAAAGACCAAAGAAAGAACAAAGAAAGACCAAAGCAAGACCAAAGGAAGATCAATGGAAGCCCAACTAAAGACCAATGGAGAAACTGAGAAGGAACAAAGAAAGACCAAAGGAAGATAAAAGGAAGAAAATAGGAATACAAAAAGAAGTCAAGAAGAAGATCAAGGGAAAACCAAAGGAAGACCAAAAGTGGCGCAAAGACCAACTAAAGAATGATCAAAAAGAGGCCAACGGAAGACCAAAAGAAGACCAAAGGAAGACCAACGGAAGACCAACTGAGGACCAAAGGAAGACCACCAGAAGACCAAAGGAAGACCAAGAGAAGACTAAAGGAAGTCCAAAGAAAAACCTAAGGAAGAACAAAGGAATACCAACGGAAAACCAAAAAAAAACAAAGCAAGACCAAAATATGGCCAAAGAAAGACCAAAGCAAGACTAAAATAAGGCCAAAGGAAGACCAAAGCATGACCAAAAGAAGGCCAAAGGAAAACCAAAGGAAAACCAGACGAACACCAATGGAAGACCAAAGCAAGACCAATGAAAAACCAAGGGAAGACCCAGGAAAGACCAAAGTAAAATCAAAAGGAGACCTAAGGAATACCAAAAGAAGACCAAAGGAAAACCAAAGGAAGAACAAAGAAAAACCAAAGCAAAACCAAAGAGAAACCAAAGAAAGGCCAAAGGAAGGCCAAAGCAAAACCAAAAGAAGGCCAAAGAAAGATTGAAGAAAGACCAAAGGAAGACCAAAGAAAGACCAAAGGAAAACCAATGCAAGAACGAAAGAAGGCCAAAGTAAAAACAAAGTAGAACCAGAGGAAGACCAAAAGAAGGCCAAAGGAGAACCAGAGGAAGACCAAAGCAAGACCAAAAGAAGGCCAAAGGAAAACGAAAGGAAAATCAAAGGTAGACTGAAGACCAAAGCAAGCCACAGGAAAACCAAAGGAAGACCAAAGGAAAACCAAAGGATGAACAAAAGAAAACCAAAGGTTAACCAAATAGAAACCAAAGAAAGACCAAATCAAAACTAAAAAAAGGCCAAATGAAGATCAAAGGAAGACCAAAGGAAGACCAAAGACTGAAAAAAAAGCAAAGCCAAAGGAAGACGAAAGGAATACCAAAGAAAGACCAAAGAAACACCAAAAGAAGACCAATAGAAAATCAAAGGAATAAAAAAGGAAGTTAAGAAGAAGACCAAGGAAAGACCAGCGGAAGACCAACAGAAGACCAAAGGAAGACTAAAGAAAGTCCGAAGAAAAACCAAAGGAAGAACAAAGGAAAACCAACGGAAAACGAAAAAAAGACCAAAGCAAGACCAAAAGAAGGTCAAAGAAAGACCATAGCAAGACTAAAATTAGGCCAATGGGAGAACAAAGCATGATCAAAAAAAGGCAAAAGGAAAACCAAAGGAGAACCAGACGAACACCAAAGGAAGACCAAAGTCAAACCAAAAGAAGACCTAAGGAATACCAAAAGAAGACCAAAGGAAACCAAAGGAAGAACGAACGAAAACAAAAGAAAAACCAAAGAGTAACCAAAGAAAGACCAAAGGAAGGCCAAAGGAAGATCAAAAAAAGACCAAAGGATGACCAAAGAAAGACAATAGGAAGGCCAAGAGAAGACCAATGGAAAACCAAAGGAATACATAAGGAAGTCAAGAAGAAGACTAATGAAAGGCCAAAGGAAGACCAAAGGAAAACCAAAGAAAGCCGAAAGGAAGACCAAAGTTAGGCCAAAAAAAGACAAGAGAAAGACCAAAAAAAGTTTTAAGAAAGGCCAAAGGAAAACCAAAACCAAAGTAAGATCAAAGGAATATCGAAGGAAGACCAGAGGAAAACCAAAGGAATACCAAAGGAAGACCAAAGTGAGACCAGAGCAAGATCGAAGGAAGACCAACGGAAGACCAAGGGAAAACCAAGGAAAGACCAAAGTTAAATTAAAAGAAAACCTAAGGAAGAACAAAGGAAAACCAACGGAAAACCAAAAAAGACCAAAGCCAGACAAAAAGATGGCCAAAGAAATACCAAAGGAAGACCAAGGAAAGACCAAAGTTAAATTAAAAGAAAACCTAAGGAAGATCAAAGTAAGACCAAAGGAAGACCATAGGAAAACCAAGGGAAGAACAAAAGAAAACCAAAGAGAAACGAAAGCAAGACCAAAAGAAGGCCAAGGGATTTGGACTAAAGACTAAAAAAAGGCCACAAGATGACCAAAGGAAAACCAAAGAAAGACAAAAGGAAGACCAAATGAAGACCAAAATAAGACCAAAGGAAGACCAAAGCATCGCCAAAAGAAGGTCAAAGGAAAACCAAAGGCGAACCAGAGGAACACCAAAGGAAAACCAAAGCAAGACCAAAGGAAAAACAAAGGAAGACCAAAGGAGGACCAAGGAAAGATCAAAGGAATACCAAAGGAAAACCAAAAGAAGACCTAAGTAAGACGAAAGGAAGACCAAAGGAAAACCAAAGGACGAACAAAGGAAAACCAAAGAAAGATCAAAGTAAGGCCAAAGCAAGACCGACAGAAGGCCAAAGGAAAACCGAAAGAGAACCAAAGTAAGACCGAAGGAAGACCGAAGGAAGATCGAAGGAAGACCGAAGGAAGACCAGAGGAAGATATTTGTAAAATTTTGTTAAAATTTGTAAAATTTTGTAAAATTTTGTAAAATTTTGTAAAATTTTGTAAAATTTTGTAAAATTTTGTAAAATTTTGTAAAATTTTGTAAAATTTTGTAAAATTTTGTAAATTTTTGTAAAATTTTGTAAAATTTTGTAAAATTTTGTAAAATTTTGTAAAATTTTGTAAAATTTTGTAAAATTTTGTAAAATTTTGTAAAATTTTGTAAAATTTTGTAAAATTTTGTAAAATTTTGTAAAATTTTGTAAAATTTTGTAAAATTTTGTAAAATTTTGTAAAATTTTGTAAAATTTTGTAAAATTTTGTAAAATTTTGTAAAATTTTGTAAAATTTTGTAAAATTTTGTAAAATTTTGTAAAATTTTGTAAAATTTTGTAAAATTTTGTAAAATTTTGTAAAATTTTGTAAAATTTTGTAAAATTATGTAAAATTTTGTAAAATTTTGTAAAATTTTGTAAAATTTGTAAATTTTGTAAAATTTTGTAAAATTTTGTAAAATTTTGTAAAATTTTGTAAAATTTTGTAAAATTTTGTAAAATTTTGTAAAATTTTGTAAAATTTAAATTTGTAAAAATTTGTAAAAATTTGTAAAAATTTGTAAAAATTTGTAAAAATTTGTAAAAATTTGTAAAAATTTGTAAAAATTTGTAAAAATTTGTAAAAATTTGTAAAAATTTGTAAAAATTTGTAAAAATTTGTAAAAATTTGTAAAAATTTGTAAAAATTTGTAAAAATTTGTAAAAATTTGTAAAAATTTGTAAAAATTTGTAAAATTTGTAAAAATTTGTAAAAATTTGTAAAAATTTGTAAAAATTTGTAAAAATTTGTAAAAATTTGTAAAAATTTGTAAAAATTTGTAAAAATTTGTAAAAATTTGTAAAAATTTGTAAAAATTTGTAAAAATTTGTAAAAATTTGTAAAAATTTGTAAAAATTTGTAAAAATTTGTAAAAATTTGTAAAAATTTGTAAAAATTTGTAAAAATTTGTAAAAATTTGTAAAAATTTGTAAAAATTTGTAAAAATTTGTAAAAATTTGTAAAAATTTGTAAAAATTTGTAAAAATTTGTAAAAATTTGTAAAAATTTGTAAAAATTTGTAAAAATTTGTAAAAATTTGTAAAAATTTGTAAAAATTTGTAAAAATTTGTAAAAATTTGTAAAAATTTGTAAAAATTTGTAAAAATTTGTAAAAATTTGTAAAAATTTGTAAAAATTTGTAAAAATTTGTAAAAATTTGTAAAAATTTGTAAAAATTTGTAAAAATTTGTAAAAATTTGTAAAAATTTGTAAAAATTTGTAAAAATTTGTAAAAATTTGTAAAAATTTGTAAAATTAAAATTTGTAAAAATTTGTAAAAATTTGTAAAAATTTGTAAAAATTTGTAAAAATTTGTAAAAATTTGTAAAAATTTGTAAAAATTTGTAAAAATTTGTAAAAATTTGTAAAAATTTGTAAAAATTTGTAAAACTTGTAGAAACTTGTAGAAACTTGTATGAATTCAAAATTTGAGCTCAGAATCAAGAACAGGGAGTCAAAATCTATTGAATACTTTGCAAATCGTCAAAGGACGTGAAACACAGTTGCAAAGCAATATCAAATAGTGGTTATCAAACTTCTAATGACGACTATAGTATGTATTTTAAATCTCTTGAAACCACTACAGTTTGATGAACTCTAGTCGCTATTCGCATCAATAAATTCGCACACAAATCGTTTATTGCTCTCTAAATCTGTCTGCTATCCCCATAATTAAGCACCGGCAACAGTTTTCAGTTTTTTTTATCTCCCCACTTATTCCCGCCGTCCTATACTTTATTGCATTCGCTTTCGGACCACAGTGTCCCGTAATTCTGTCCGGCAGGCTGGAAATTTGTGACCGATACCGCTACCGGAATGCCGCTGCCGCCACCTCGACACACGTTCGCAGACATATTTGAGTTGGGTCACCCATAAATATCGGCCTCAAAGCCCCGTTGCAAATTTCCGAATAGCGTGACCAAACTCGTTTAGTCGGCGAACTAAACGTCTCCACCTCACCGATTTCAGTTCTGGGTTCCTGGAGCGGTCATTTAGTCAACTCTGGCCGTCCATTAGACGAGGTTCGCTCTCCTGTCAACCGTCAATCTTGTGTGCATGACTCCCTCCAGACCAGAAAACACACATTCCCCAACCTGCCATAAATTATATTAATTTTAGCTCGTCCTCAAATATTTATGAAGCAATACGTCAACACACTTTTCCGAAACTAGCGATCCTCTTCAAAGCGCCACTTGAGCAGCGGCACTTTCTTTGACACCGTCGTCGTCGTCGTTCCACCCACTATCGACGACCGTTAGGGTGCTTCAAAAAATTAAAATGTTAAAAAAATGAGTTACTTACCTCTGAAATCTATATAAATAAAAATGGAATGGTGTTTGTATGTCACGAAATGGCTTGAGAACGGTACAACCAATTTTTACAATTCTTTCACTGTTGCATTCGTTCAGGGTTCCGACGTGTTCGTGCGTAGAAAAAGTTTGGGAAAGTCGTCGGAATAGTTGTAAAAACGGACGATATTTAATGTGTCATTTTGTACGGGATATTGCATGCCATTTAACAACAGCCTACTTGATGGCAGAACGAAGTTTGCCGGGGCCACTAGTGGTAAATAATAGTGCCAGAAGCAAGAGTTTCATACATGGAAACTCAATTAAAAAAATGATTAGAGATTGCAGGTATCCAACAGAGCAACTTAATTTTTGAATTCAATTATATTTTGGGACACCCTAGACCATCCATCCATCCATCCGTCTGACCGGGAGCACGTATGCCGTCGAAGTCGAAGAGAATCACGGCGAAAACTCATTTCCGATTCTTTTCAAGCAACTCAGTCAGTAGAACAAACTTGCCTTATACGATCCGGGGCGGCTATGAATGGGAAGAAAGTACGGCCGAAGCGAAGTAGGCTGGAGTCGTTCGTCAATGTGTTCTTCCCATAAGTTAACGCAGTAGCCCGCTGCTGCAACCGGTGGTGACCTAGTTTCCTCTGGTCTCGAGTCACTCGTTCCTTCTACTTAATAGTGTGCCATGCTTGTATGATTTAATAAGTGCAGTGCAAATAAAAGGCCCAGCCAAAGTCAAGTCGGAGTTTGGCGAATTAAAGACGTGCTCTATTAACATCCTACGGGCCAGAATTGACTGGAGTAGACGTAAATTGGTTTTTGTGCTGCTGACAAACTTCCTGTGGCGAAGGGGGCTTCGATGGGAGGGAAAGGGAGCTGGGAGAATTTGGCGCTGCTAATGGGAAGATATCGAATTTCGGTGCGGTCTGTTTACGCCCAATGAGGAAATGTGTGGGAGAATAGTTTTGTGGAATGGCATGGCATGGAATGTGAGTGTGGTGTATGAGAACGGTCGATGTCAGCTTGGAATGCACTTTGTTCCAAACATTGAAAATTGGGTCGAGGTCGGTTCGTAACGAAGAACAAATGTGGTGCTCCTAAACTTTGAATAGTATAATTTTCAAAGATAAACCTATGTTTTTTGCATTATTTTAGTTCAATAAAATAAGCACATATTTGCAAATTGTACAAATTTTTGCAAGTTTTTTTTAATCTGAATTGATTTTTAACGAAAATTTTGATTTCTGTAAACAAAATTACATTTTTTTAAGTCGAGTCTAGTACACAACACTGAAGACGGTCGAAATACGCGTATCTGTCAAATGATACAAACTCTAGTGGAAATAAATGGTATAGTACTTAACTCGGTTTTTCATATACTTAAAATTTTACTATAAAACTTTACGCGTATTAAAAATTTTGAAACAGATTCAAGTGAATCCATTGAAAATAGCCAAAACTCTCTCAGTTTTGTCGATTGATGTTATCTAATAAAATGCTTCTTATCTTGCAAGCGATACGAAGCGGCAAGATTCGTTCATCCATTCTAAAGTGTAGCACACTCCAGCAAAGAATTTCACCTCGCTCCCTGGCAACAAACACGTGCATCCGATCATTTGACCTGGTCCGAAGCGGAAAGCAAACTTCAATAACCATAAACCATGCTTTTCTCGAGTGCATTTCCCAGCAACCAACCGGCCAGCAATGGCAATCTGGTATGAAACACGATCCGTTCTAACCCAGTTACTCCGGCCCGAAATGCATCGGACTTTGTTCCGGCGCTTCTGGTTTTCGTGTACCTTTTACATCCCATTCAAATGCATGTTGTTACGTAAAAGTGTTTACCTCATCATCCTTTCTCTGGAACGCACAGCCCTTCTGGTCACTCGGGAAACGGTAACAAGATGCCTCGACCACTCGACCACAAAACTAGCTCATCATCTGGTCTTGTAGTTGTTGTTGGAGATTACATCGTCTGTATTCAAATAAGATTCACTTCGGTTTCGATGGTTCCACTGGACCACCCTCATTCGATTGACTTCTAAGCTTTTGTTTTACGATCCAAGCCATCCGATATCACAATGTAAGGGTATGCGATAAGCATTTTTTGCAATTTCTCATCGTACACACCAAAAAAATCTTATATTTACACGTAACGTAATTTTAGCCTCAATCATGCAAAGCCATTTCTCATGTATTATTCAATGATAAAACCTATACACACATCTATTATATACAACATTGTTACCAAAATCCTTAATATTGAACGCGAAACGACTTCTCTCGAAGAATGTTGCATGCAAAACGGCACGGTTTACATGATTTTCACGCTGAAAATTCAATCATAAATAATGCACATGGAATGACAAGCCGTCGATCCATCCATGTGCATTATTTTTGACAGAATATTCATCGTAGAATCATGTAAACCGAGAATTCTTGTTTGCAATTTCATTTTCAAGATGCAAGAAAGCATGCAACATTGGCGAATTATAAAAATTAAAAATATTTCAGTTTCACTCAAGTTTGCAAGCATTATCGAATGCAATGAGACAATTTACATTGATTATCGTTGAATGTTCAGTTGCAACTCGTTTTACATGATTATCATAAAAAAATTACGTGCCATGTAAATTTGAGAATTTGTTGCTGTGTAATAGGCTGTTTTTCATCACGCCAATCTGTCACAATCTGTCATGAAACGGCCTCGGCAAGCCTCGTAGGGTAAAAATCATCATTCTGCAATTTGTTCCGTAAACTACTTTTTCTATTAGCAATAACGAAAAGGAAAACCATATGGAAAAGTTTCAAACAGTTCAATACAAAATCTTTGTGGCAAGGAGTGTTTTGAAACTTAAAAATGAAATTTAAAACAATTTTAAAGTAATATAATATCTGCCAACATTCATTCAATCAAAATTGGCAAGTCTCTTTGGATAAATGTGCGACTAGCACTGTAAAAATAATCAATCATCAATCGGATGTGTAAACTAATATTTCTTTTTTTATTTACTGTATTGCATTTGTCAAAATTTTCCGTACGTTAAACATGGACTGTATCAGACATCAAACTCACACAACTTCAACTTTTTCTTACCGTAGGGTTTGTTCATAAATCACGAGGGCAACTGCGAGGGACATGGAGGGCTTTCGTCTTTGGCTCTACACTACACTACAAACAAGGTCTAATATGTCCAACATTCGTTCCATTTGGTTTACGGAAGTAGAAGATTATTAGTGGTTCCCTTTTTCACCAACAGCATTGAAATGGGATGCTTTAGTGTCCGGCACACGGGGTTGTTCTCATTGGTGTCCGGCCATTTGGCCGAATGCCGTTTGGCCGAACGCCATTTGGACGAATCATGAACAAAAAAATCAAATTGCTACAACGCCGATGTGTAGGATTCACAAGTGTGACCCAATAACTGATAAGCTAATTGATTTGTTGATTTTTATGATGTGACGGGAAGTCATGTTTGTCACAATATAAGAGCTCCAAGAGAATGATAACATCAATCCTTTAATTCCGGACGAAGTTGTGAACTCCACACTTCACGTCAAGACTCTGAGGTGATGATTGATTCGCCACTGGATTACCAACGGTGTAATATGGTTTCAAGTGTTTTTAATGATCTCATCAGAAATTTTTCCTTCTTTTAAACATAGGCTTTTCTTTTTAGTTATACTGGTTCCATTATTATCTGCAATATTTAAGCTTATATTTTAATTGGGAACTTTTCCTTCTTCAAATCATCGGCAGTTCATTGTAGTTGTACTGGTAAAATGATTATATGCATTGCACATGTTTAAATTTTTATAAGAGATTTTTCCTTCTTTTGATCATAGGCTGTTCTTTCAAGAGAGAAATATTTTCCATAGTTATTGGAATTAAAGCTTATAATACGTTTTATTCAAAACAATTTTTTTGAGCTCAAGGGTTAATTTAGATGAGATGTAATTTCCTCCAAGATTTAGATTACAACATGAGAACTGAACACTACACCTTTGCTTGAGTATAGCAATAAACGACTCGGTGAACACTAACGTCAAAGTAGCACACTGTTTCTTCGTTGTGAAAAGAAGAAGCCAAGACTTGTAGATGTCAGAACTCACGGTGTACTATATTAAGAAGGTGATATATTCCGAAAACTTTCAGCTACTTGACGACGTCATTCCTATCCAACTCGAACAAATTTGCGATAAAAATGATCTAGTGCTCCGGAAGGTATATGGTACGATAGGAGTGACGTCACATATTCACAATAAAACTTGATATTAACATCAGTAAAGAGCCTGCATTGTTAATTTTAATGCCGTGGTCAGAACTACACTGAAACAAGCGATGAAGTAATGAGAACCATGAACAAGTTTTTAAACTTACTATTCCAATCACGATTGAGCTATCAAGAACGTTTTTTATTTGCGTTTTGGTCCCTCTTAATCCAACCGCATCGATAGCCGAGCGGTAAGCGTTTGCGCTTGACAATCGTAAGATCCTCGGTTGGATTCTGGCTGCAAGTTTTTAACCATGATATAGTAATTTTTACTGTGGAATTGGTACCATGGTAAAATTGAATGCACAAAATATTTTAAATACAGTCGACTCTCCATAACTCTATGACTATGAGGGATTGAAGCAAGCCAGTCCAGCAGAAGGACGGATAAATTTAAAACTGTTTTAAATACTGTCAAAAACTAACTACAAACGCGATGCCAAAACATCTGCTGGTGGCTATTAACGCTAGCATAGAATTGAACAACTGCCTGCATTTAGGATGTTCTTCTTTCAGCTCTGTCTGTTTCTTCAACTAACACTAAAAAGCTTATGTATGTCAATGATGATGTATCCTTTTTTATGAAAGCTGAGTAAGTTCCTTGAAATTCATTATAAATCCAAGCTAACTGTAGTTCACTTCGGTTTTCAATTTCGGTCAAACGGCATTCGGCCAAATGGCGTTCGGCAAAACGGCATTCGGCCAAATGACCCGGAACCGTTCTCATTACCCAAAATTACCTCAACAGTAGACTGTTTCAAAAAAAACCCATAAAATCTCTCTGAGAGACTAGTTTGCTCCTCATTTTTTGACTTTTCCGGACTCTTTCTAAATTTTCTTCTCACACAAAGACGTTGCAGCGCTAAACTAATTATAGAAGTGAAGGAAATTGTTAAACCCATTTACCCGTTTTCATGCCGTTTCGTGACGTATAAACACAATTCCATTTTTTTTTATTTAAGTGGATTAGTAACATCAAAATGTAGAATTGAATATTAGTCATTCATATCCACATTAGAGATGGGCAAAAACAATCGATACCGTTCAAAAGATCCGAATCACTCTACAGAACGAGTAATCCATGGCTCTGGTTTGGCGAGAGTCGGTTTATTTTGATCAGCACGGATCAGACAAAAATTGCCCCGCACATGAACGAATTGATTCTTTTCCCCTATTCTCATTCGTTAGTACCTAGGCTCTGTTATAACGCTTGACACGTGCACGGTAAAAATAAGCATGATGCTATCGATAGGTCTGCACTTGGATTTGCACTACTAATAAAACTTGACAATATCAAGGTAACAACACTTGAATTCAACCTTCTTTGTTTTGATTTGAAAGAAAAAATGTTATATTAACGTTTTCGCCTGACCCAGATTTGAACTTTCAATCTTCTTTAGTTTCTACAACGAGCTGTCAATGATTGCTTTCATACAAAAGACATGATGTTCCAAATCATAGACTTTTCACAGTGCCAAAGACAGTAGAGCAAATCCAAAGTTAGAACTCTTCAAATCATGGCGATTGGTGTTTTAAATTGAGTCAAGAGATCAATCCATTCAATCAAACGTGCTGATTTTTTACCGTGTGCCTTGCTCTGCGCGCCACGGCACACATGCAAACACAGTTTGATTCAGCTCCGCATTCGCCGTACTCTCAGCAAACACAGCCAAACATCTAATAATTATTTACCTCGTCCACTTGTATGCAGACGAAAGATAAAGAGAGAAAGCTCGAATGGTAAAGCACATATTTTTTGCTTCCTCCTTTTGGTTCGACCGAGGTTCTAGGGAAGAATACACGAAGAATGGGAGAGCGAATGATACGACGCATGTTGCTCAGCGAAGAATGAATCATTTTTTTCTGTTCGCTCGCTTTTCTTCCGACAGTCACTGAAGGCTGAGCTACAATGATGCGAGTTCCAACGCGGCGCGGCAGAATTTGACAGTTAACATTTTCTGTCAAAACCTGCCGCGTTGCCGCTCCAATCATTGTAGCCCAGCCTTGAGAGTGATGCCACATAGGGTTTCGTTCTACTTCGTCGAAGCGCTATTATTCGTCGTATAAAACTTTAAATGATCCACTACGGCGGATATTTAAACTAACCTTCAACAAAGATTCATTTTACAAGTGTAATTTTGTGAAAATTGTTATGGTTCGTACACTTTTACATCAAAAATGCAATAAAACTACTGTATTTCAATAAACAACTTCAGTTCAATTATACACTTTGCACTTTTTTTTTTACCGAAATCGCATGGACGACACGATTTTAGCGAAATGCGTAGCAATTGACTGAGCCACACCATTTTACGATACAAGTTTCTTACAACCGTTACGTATTAAACGATCGAGATTTATCAAAATCTTATTGCACAATGCGAAAGCCGTTTAGGGAAAGAATTGTTTGGTATCGGTTTGTATCAGTATCATTTACTGCAATACTGGGAATAATACAGGTTCTCACTGATCAAAGCTTTATACAATGGATACTAGCACATCACCCTGTCGTAAATCCACTCTGCAGTGACTAGACGTTTGAAAAAAGCTGAATTTACACACTTTTCCGATCACGCTTCCCATAGAAATTCAATCGAGTTAGACTAAATAATTAACACTTTCTTCATCATTTTAAAACCACGTCTATTCTTCCCAAAACACATCAACGAACTGATTCCTCTTTTCTTTTCGTAAACCTATGCCTACTATGATCTGAATTGATTCCTTTTTCAGTGCTAGTTGAACAGTTCGTTGGTTCACAAACATTTTTAATTTTAACTATACTCTGCTTCTAACTTCTCATAATCGCTACACACCCTACACAGATTTATCAGTAATGGATCATTGAAGGTAGTTTTTGCAAGTGCTCACCGCATCAAAACGAAGGCGCCACTGTATATGGGATTTGACATTGTGACAGCATTGCTGTTCTGTCAAACACACAAGGCTACGGTGGCGCTATCTATGCTTTTCATAGCGGCCGTTTTCCGTTACTTATCATAGTGAAACGAAGCAGCCACAAAGATGAATTCAACCAAATTCCGTGAAAATTTGCTATTTTCCTTATCCTAAACAAGGATACACGTGTTTTTGAATTTTTTGATAAGGGTGATTATTTCCGAAATAAGGTGACCAAACAAATTGCGACTCCGCAAATTTTTTATTTTATAGAAATCATAACTTTTGAACCGCTTGACCGATTTTCAATTTTCTTGGACGAAATGAAAGCTAAAGATTTTGAATTTTCGAAAAAAATATAATATTTCACACAAAAAAATTGGTTTTAAACGAAATAATTTAAAAAAATCCGTTTTTTCGTGTTTTGAAGGCCTTGGGACCATAAGGGCTTATTGCTGTTCTAATTTTTTTCTTGAAAGTTTTAAAAATATTATAAATTTCTATGAAAAAAAAAGATCCTGAGTTTTATACTTTTTCTGAAAAGTTGAAATCTTAAGCTTTCATTCTATAAAAAAAAAGATTGAAAATCTGTTAAGCTGTTCAAAAGTTGTGATTTTTTCTAAATAAAAAATCTAATATGCTGAGGCCTACATTGTGTGCCGATAAAAAGTGACTGATATTTTATTTTCAAAAAAAATATATCTCAAAAACTAAACAATATACATCGCTAAAAGTTTACAGTAAACGTAAAATTTTATGAAGAAGAAAAAAATGAGAACAGCAATAATCTCTTTGGTCCCGAGGCTTTCAAAACACGAAAAAACGGAAAAAAATTGTATTTCAAATAACAAGTTTTGTAAAATTTTTGAATAGTCAGAATCTTTAGCTTTCATTTCGTCCAAGAAAATCGGTCAAGTGATTCAAAAGTAATGGTCTTTAAACAAATTTAACGTAAAATTTTCTGAACTTTCAAGAAAAAAATGAGAACAGCAATAATCTCTATGGTCCCGAGGCCTTCAAAACACGGAAACAAATTGCATATAAAATAACAATTTTTGTAAATTTTTTGAAAAGTCAGAATCTTTAGCTTTCATTTTGTCCAAGAAAATCGGTCAAGTGGTTCAAAAGTAATGGTCTTGAAAAAATTTTAACGTAAAACTTTCTGAACTTTCAAGAAAAAAATGAGAACAGCAATAATCTCTTTGGTTCCGAGACCTTCAAAACACGAAACAACGGAAAAAAAATTTGCATATAAAATAACATTTTTTGTAAAATTTTTGAAAAGTCAGAATCAT
Source organism: Aedes aegypti (assembly GCF_002204515.2). NCBI lineage: Eukaryota > Metazoa > Arthropoda > Insecta > Diptera > Culicidae > Aedes > Aedes aegypti. The sequence continues at coordinate 451,109,415 of NC_035108.1, forward strand.
TAGCTTTCATTGTGTCCAAGAAAATCGGTCAAGTGGTTCAACAGTTATGGTCTTTAAAAATAAAAATTTGGCAAAGTCGTGATTTTTCTGGTCACCCTTTTCCGGAAATGGTCACCCCAATAAAAAAAATCCAAAAACACTTGTATTCTAATTTCGGATAAGGAACAAAATAGCAAATTTTCACGGAATTCGGTGAGCCACTAGATCGGTTTTTCATGGAATGGCTGAATTTATGTAGAACCACACTTCGAAGTTTCAAAAGCATAGTTCTATAAATTTAAAAATCTTTCGAAATTATTCGTATTATAGTCGATAAAATTAAGCTTAACTTCATTGAAATGCATAATAACTTATTCGCTTTGTAATAGGATTAAGCCAAAATTTAAAAATGATTGTTGAAGTTTGGGTTCGAAGAATCTTACAATTATTGTCTTGCAACAATCTTTTTTTTTTCAACATTTGTTTCGGTGCATATAGGGAGCTGGATTCTATTCTTGGCACTTTTGATTCACTTCGGCAGTGGGGTTTTTTTAAAGCATATTTGGCCACAATATTTTTCCTATTGAAGTGCTTCTTATGGTGTCGTCGGACCCACTGTGCGACCGATTCTGGGTAGTGTGAGTACCGAGATCTGGCAAACTGACGTCTATCGTCTGTCAGCGACGTATGAATAGGAGCATAGCCATATGTCATATGGGAATCTATGACAAGAGGTCGAAAGACAAAAGGTCGAAAGGACAAAAGGTCGAAAAGCAAAAATGAAGAGACAAAAGGTCGAAAATCTTTTTTCAAAGAAGGAAAAAACCATGCAAATGGTTTTCGACCTTTTGTCTCTCGCCCTTTGGTCCTTTCGACCTTTTGTCTTTTGACCTTTTGTCCATAAACCGTCATATGGAGCATAGATCGTTCAAAACGTGTTTTGTGCTAGGAACACAATTAAAGTGAATTCTATTACAATTGACATATTAGAATTTGGGCAGATCAAACAATACTAACACTCGTGGCATTTTCATCTTTAAAAAATTACAGTCACCCCCAGTTATGGATCAGCTAAGGGCCATTATTTAGATTAAAATATGATTACACATCATGGTGACCTTGTTCAAAACAAAATTACCCGCCAAATATAGTTGTTTTCGAGAATACATACAAAAAATCGCGGTTATTCACGAAAAAGTGTCGAAAAGAATTTCAAACGTTGTCCATCCCACAGATGTGGATCAGTGGAACAGGAGGGTCCTTATTATGGATCAAACCGACTCATATTATGGATCAGAACGCTATAAAAGCAATTTATCTGTGAAGTAAACGAATGGTGTGTTAGTCAAAGTATACGTTTCGGCGTTTCTTTCGGAATCGTCTTATCGTTGATTCATAACTGTGGTACGGGTTTCAATGCCCCACAGTTATGAATCAAAGATTCTATGAATACGGATAACAGTTTATTTCATACGGACGAATAAGATATGCTAGATAATGTTCTGATTGTTTGCCATGCTGTACAGATTTATGGTTCACGTAGATAAAATGTGTTCTGCGTAATTGCAACTCTATTTGATGAGATATTCTCCGTTTAAGCCAACTTTGATCCATATCTGTGTGCTATCCATAACTGTGGGGTGACTGTACCTTATATATTTTAAAGAAAGGTCTTTTGAAAATATTGTGTTAATTTTTCTTACATCTTTTGCAAATATTTGATTTTTGTACAGGAATTTAGTTCGTTATTTCGTGAAATTCTGTTTTGGTAACGAATCGAAACGTACACAGCAACAAATTCTCAAATTTACATGGCACGTAATTTTTTATGATAATCATGTAAAACGAGTTGCAACTGAACATTCAACGATAATCAATGTAAATTGTCTCATTGCATTCGATAATGCTTGCAAACTTGAGTGAAACTGAAATATTTCATAATCTTCCATCCAACATTCGCCAATGTTGCATGCTTTCTTGCATCTTGAAAATGAAATTGCAAACAAGAATTCTCGGTTTACATGATTCTACGATGAATATTCTGTCAAAAATAATGCACATGGATGGATCGACGGCTTGTCATTCCATGTGCATTATTTATGATTGAATTTTCAGCGTGAAAATCATGTAAACCGTGCCGTTTTGCATGCAAAATTCTTCGAGAGAAGTCGTTTCGCGTTCAATATTAAGGATTTTGGTAACAATGTTGTATATAATAGATGTGTGTATAGGTTTTATCATTGAATAATACATGAGAAATGGCTTTGCATGATTGAGGCTAATATTACGTTACGTGTAAATATAAGATTTTTTTGGTGTGTATATTTAGAGCAATGAATAGCTAATTTGAATAATCACAATATATCTGTAGATTCATTTACAAGATAAACTTTTGAACAGTATTGCCAAAATCTAATGGGCACTATACTTGAAATACCGCATACCCTTACCGCAGCCTTCTCTTCGACTGCCATCCTCGAACAGCGACTAAACGGAGCTGGCCGTGGACATTTTTGCGCGCTGAGTGACAGAAACGAGGTCGGCCGAAACCGCGAGTCACGTTGATCGTATCGCCAACGACCGACCAAACGACCGGATGCCACAGAAGAGACCACCGCCGTGGATGAGCCTTTCTTTACCTCTCGGTGGCGCAACGCCGCCTGCTGTGACTTATACGTCTAATACCTACTTAGAATACCTGCTGGATCGGCGGCTGCTGGCGGCAGTGATTTGTGCAGTTTTCTGATGCTTACTCAGTGTGATGCCAATGACGTTACCGGAGCCGTTGTTGTTGTTGTTGTGACATACGAGGGGGTTCAAATTTCATCCCGTCCGAAGGCCCGGCCCTTTGCCATGCGTGGGCTTTCGGTGTTGTTCTTGTTGACGTTTCCCACACTGCGGAAAATGACGATGCGTATGCTACTGCTTGCAGGCTGCTAAAGAACAGGTTCATTTGGGCGATGAAGGCATAGAGCCGGATAGGTAGGTGTCGGATTGCACCTGATGGAGTATAGGGATATGAAATTGCGAGCGGATAGGCATTTGAGGTTTGTTGAGTAAATAATTATGGTTCTTTCTTAATGGGAGATGCATTTATTGCAATATCGTCTTTTTCGATTCTGTATTACTCCACTTTATAACGTCCATTTAGTTAAGAACTATCATTATTCGAGCTAGTTCATTCAAAATTTTGCCACTAGGCGGCGCTAGTGAGAATGAAACTTTTGTTTGTAGATATCTCAGGAGCCTGACCACGTTGGCAAAGTAGTTCAGTAGCTTAAGGGCCATCATTATTTGAGCCAAGAAATATGATATTTTGCCACCAGGCGACGCTAGAAAGCATAAAATTTTTGTTTTGCGGATACTGCAGGATCTTGACTTTTTAGACAGGCAAAGTTGTTCAGAAGCTTAGGGACTATCATTATAATCCAAAATCGAACTTTAAGGATTAAACAAAGAAAGAATTTGAGCTACTGAACCACTCTGCCAAAGACGCCATCTTTCTAAGTAATCAGGCTCCTGAAATATTTGCGAAACAAATGTTCTATGCTCACTAGCGCCGCCTGGTGGCAAAAAATTTGAATCAATTAGCTCAAACAATGATAGTCCTTGAGTTACCAACCAACTTTGCTGAAGACGCCATCTTCCTAAGTGGTCAGGATCCTGAGATCTGCGAAAAAAAAGTTTCATGTTAACTAGCGCCGCCTAGTGGTGAAATTCCGAATTTCTTGGTTAAAATAATGATAGCCCTTGAGTTACCGAACAATTTTGCCGAAGACGTCATCTTTCTAGGTGGGTAGACTCCTGGGATATTCGCAAAACCAAGGGTGTTGTACAAAGTACAACGCGCGACTACTCGCGTTATAAAAATTCACGCGACGACCGAAAGGTTAAATTCAATTTGTGACATCATGAGTCAAAAATTCATTTTTTTTTTTAATTCGGGGGGTTTAAATTCATAAGGGAGTAAATGCAGTGATCGATTTCTCTTCATCGATTTTCTCTTCAGCTAATTACTTGGCTTGGTCGACTGTTTTCGAGTGCTATTTTTGACTCAGTAGATAGTATTCATCATCCTTCATTGTACAGAACTGTAAAATGTTAAGAAAATCGATTGAATTTCGTGTGATAATACAAAGAGAAATCGACGAAGAGAAATCGATCACTGCAGATACACCTGTATGATACTCAAAGCGAGATATCATTTGTAATGAAAACACACAAGAATCATGTTATCATAGGTCTTGTTTTTGGATTCTGATTTCGACCCGTGTATGCAAAACGTCCATGCAAAATGACATTAGTTTTCATCCGTTTTTGTAATCATTCCGGAGACTTTGCCTAAACTTTTCTTACTAACAGATATGTCGCAACTCTTGAGGAGCTGCGGAGGAAACACGTACACCGAGCCCAGTATATTCTCATACAAATTCGAGATAACATTACTTTGCACTTGTTAACTGTCATCATTGGTGATAATATTTTTTGAAAGTGGTTATAATACTGATTCACTACAAGAAATATTTTGGAAATATTTCAATTATAAACTTATTTTATCAACTTAAGAATTTACGAAAAATATTTCCAGCGGAACGCTCATAGGCAGATCCCAATTTCAATTATCGCACATATATTTATCAAATTTTATCAATATTTATCTATTCAAAACGCAATATGATTAACTTAAAGTTTCTGAAACTTTTTTGTAATTGCTCTGATTTTCACTTTGTAAACCAGACCAATATGAACAAAAATTCATTTTAAGTGCAAAACACGACTTCAATGGACATTTCATCACTTATCATAGCAATTATTTTTTTCTTATTTATAAAACAAGCTATTCTAAGTTAGTATAATACTACCAGACTACAATGAACATTGGATTATCCTACATTCAGTAAAGTTATACCACTGCACAGGTGGTATCTCGTTCATTCTGATCGCCAACAATATGTATAACTTATCAATGACAATTTAATAATTCATTCACCTAACAAAATATAGTTCTTTACAAGTATCACTATTATCAATAGTTTGCTAAATAATTTACATTCATCAAAATAGTTGTAAAAATTTTGCTTTGCAAATTAAATGAAATAGGCATTTTTGTGCGACGCACGATCTGAGAACTATTCTTTTGCTCGCGCACAGCACGAAGCATGCTACGCAACACTATCCCACGCTACACATTGCTGGCTGGGGCGATGAAACCCAACGTGTGCACTTTCATCGGTAAACGGGCTGCCCGGTATCGTACACGCAATGCTGCCAATGTAGTAGCGAGCTTTTTGAACTACAAATGCCAGTGTGTGAGTAGCCAAAGCGTCAACTCCGACCAGTGCACATCTTGTTACAGCAACCAAGACGACCACTGTGAGAGTGCAGAAAGGCATGAAAAGAGAGAAATCAATCCACGAGAGAGATTCATTTTGCTTGCTCTCTTTTGGAATTCGCGCCGTCAGCAATCAGGATCACCATACTTGTGGTGTGAAGCGCGGGTGTGTCTCAGGCAGCGGAAGGTGGATTAAGGTACCGCGGGGCAAGTGAGAATACGGGGTAAGTGGGGCGTTTCGTCATAGCTCAACTAGGAAAAGTTTTTCATGGGGGTATTCTTCTAGAAAGTTGAAGATACAATGACAAGGAATGTATTTAGTACTAAACATATTGTTATTTTTATTATCATGTGGTTCATGTAACAGTTGTCAGTTCAGCGCCATTTTCAACTTGCATGATAAATTGTGACACGTTCCACGTCTTGCATTGACTCGCAAAAAATAAATGTGTTTTAAATCGAATTTCCATCAGTATGCTATCATTTTGAGTATTATTACAAGCTGCTAACGATAAACCAGTATTTTGTTTTCATTTCATATGAAATTTTCGATGGTCTATCTTACCCCAGAATATATTTGTACCTGGGGTAAGTGGGACCTATCAAAACAAAAACCAGAATCAAAAGTTTTCGTACACGTTTCATACATTCTCCTAGAGAGCAGCACTAAAACATTCAAACAAATGATTTTTATCAAAAAAGATCAACCTCAAATTAAGTAATTGCATAGGAGGGAGAAAAAAAGTGTTATTTTTCTTTATTTTTAAATTTATTTTTTATTTTTGAAATACGACTTCAAAATTGAACAAACACACAGCTGAAATTTGAAATGCATCATGAGAACGATTACTTTTCTATTTTATTTGAACTTTATTTGTTATTTCTACCAAATTAAGTAGAGATGGAAAACAATTCCACCCCATAAGGTGGTTTTCTGCCATGCATATAAATAATAACAAAACATATTTATAATTTCGTCAATTATTGATTGTTTATGTTCTACATGTTAATTAACAACTTATAAATGATTTATTTTGAACATGTTTAATTCCTCTTTACGCTTTTATTGAGGAATATTCAGTTAATATTAAATGTGAGGTGACATACTATTAAATAAAGGGTTTCTTCCTAAAACGTAACGTATTTCATGGTTGATCCCTTATGTACATCAAATATGTACTTAAAATTAAAAATCTATGAATTATCAATCCTATTATTGTAATGGTTGACTTACTGATGTGGATTGACGCATAAAACTGGATGTGTCCCACTTGCCCCGTTTAGTGAAGTAACTGCGTCCAATGGCTCATTCTAAAACTTTCTTCCAAGGTTTTCACAATTTTGAAATTATTCGATTAGTTTCATGCACACACCAGCAAATATGTTGCCAAAACATGATTGTGTTGTTGGATTTGAAAAATATTGACATTTGAAAATTTGATTGAACAATTTGTTTGAACTATCGTTTTTTTCGTTCCCACTTGCCCCGCGGTACCTTATATTTTAGCTGACTTTCACCTCGCTTTTCGCATCCTGCGCAGTAGTTTTTGCAATAATTAATCGCAGAATGGACGCGCCCACCCCCAGCGCCATCGTCGTCACCACGCTTGTTCTATATGTAACACAAGCGAGTATTTTACACGATGCGAACTGTTTTGGTTCAATTCTATGTAAAGATATACATGACCATGGTGACCATAGAAAGTCACAGTTTTAAATTGCAAGATTAGTTTGAAACCAGTGCTGTTGAAATTGGCACTACTTCCTCAGAATTCATCATTGAATGATGACTGATTATTGGGTTATTTTGCGATGACATATTTACCGGTTTTTATTGACTGCCTAACAAGAAACTTGCGATGACTGACGCGCCCCATTATTCATATTATGGATCCGGTAGAAATAAGGACAAACATTTTTTTCAAATGTATTTTTTCTCAAACTCCAAGCGACGCGACTAATATTTGAATAGTGCGCTGTGTTCATAAACATCGTAAGAATGCAGCGCCACACTTAAAAACTGATTTCAAAATCGCGCGAGTTGAGGCGCGTCGCGAGTCTCACTGGCGCGATCCGGTTTGGTGGCGGTGCGACAATATAACGGTGGGTTTAGAACTAAACTGGAGGTGATGATTTTTCATTTTGGAAGAAAACATCACCTCCAAACACTAGCGATTTTGCGGTGGGATTTTGACGTTTGATCACGAATAAATGGATCATTGAAGGTAACAGCATCGCTGTTATGTCAAACATACAAGACTATGGTGGCACTCTCTGTGCTTTTCATTGCGGCCGTTTTGGTTATTTTAATAATCCATTGACCGAAAGCGCACTTTTTTCTTGTTTAGAACGATATTATTACGCTTGACATCTTATTTTTGATATTCTGAATGATCAAAATAGATTTCAAGCTCAAATTTCAGGCTCAATGACATCTCATCCTGACAGCTCGTCCTGTAGTAAAATTTGCCAAGGGGGATTAACAGTTTCAGGGCACGGAAAATGTTGATACAGGATTCTAGCTAAAGAAGATTTAGAATATATAAATTGGATACCCATATACAACTCTATTGATAAATTCAACTAAGAGCTTGATTACTAAGTAAAATATAAAATATTTAATTCTATTGAAAAGCTGAGAAAAACAAATATTCGAGAATGGTGATTACGCTCTTTATACTAAAAAACTTAGTATGTCCGTGGAGCATACATATTGCAAAAAAAAGAGTTAAAGTTAAGTAAGCAGTGCACAGGTGAGTAATTAGGTCACGCGACGCCTCTGGTATGAGAATATATTGGACACGGTGTAAATGAGTTTTCCCGTTCTCGAGCCATTTTTATTTATATATGTATAAGAATATAAGATCGATGTACATTAGAACATACGAATATAACTGATATAGTATCTATAACTAATTATCATTATTGTCAGTTTTTCATGTCACTTAAGATTTATCAAAAAGTTTATAAAGTGATCTGTTTTTTTAAGAACAATTATGTATCCCTGTAGGGGATTATCCCCAAATTTCTGGCTTTGGTAATGGACGGGAAGGAGGCAACCCTCATACAATGGTCTAGGACTGTACCACCTACGAATTTGTGCGAATTGCTTAATGCTAATGCTAATTATGTATCCCTGTAGGTGTTCGAAGTCATTTCAAAAGAAGTAAAAAAAAATTTACTGTTACTGTTTTGGAGTATTTCATTTGATGAACCCTTCAAATAAAAAAAAAAATCTTAGCGAAGTTTCTAGAATTCTGGTGCAGTTACTGAAAAATCTTGGAGGACGCATATGATTCCACTTTTATGCGCGGATAGTTTAACTTAAATTGTGAGAAAAGCAGACGAATTTGCAAAAGCAAATTTTCCTAACAATGGTAGTATTGGTGTTTACGTCGATTATGCTACCGTGAGCAGTATTCATAAAAGCTTTTTCAATTATTCGAATCTCAGTCTGATTCTTGATGCTTTACTGAAATTAGACCCATTTTTGCTGATAGTTCAAGGTTAACAAGCCTTAAAATTTTATTGAGAGTTCCTAAATATTGTAAAATAAAAATCATATCAAAATTTACTTGGAATTTGGCAGAGCATGTCATAAACTGATTTTTTTTATTAAAATTGGGATGAAAATTGTTTAATACTAATGGAAATTTTCCGTAAAAATCACACAGGAAAAAGTGCTTTAAATCATAAATTCAGAAAATTTATTGTACTTGAAGGTGACATATTTCCTTGTAATGTTTAATATAAGAGTGTTGAGGCTGCATTGAAATTTGATACTCTAATCCACTGCTCAAGTTACCCCGACTCGACCTTTCGGAACAGTTTCTCTTCATCGATTCTCCTGAATCAATAAAAAAAGATCATTCTCTCTTGCTTGTTCATCGACGCAGCGATCAGCTCCACCACCCATCATAGTAGGCGGCATTCTCTCTCCCATCGCGTGCATCGTTTGTTGCTCAACCACTTGTGTGTGATATCCAACAACAGAGACCCTATCCGCGGCATTGTCTCGTTCTCCATCGAACCGAGCGCGATCGCCCATTCAGTTGCGCGGCAACCACTCGTCGGTTCACATCGTTTCCACGACTACCGTCAGTTTCTTTGTTTTCCACGCGTAGATACGATCACATCACAACGGAACGGAACACGAAATCGCGATCGCTCGCCGGCACGTGACAAGTGGGAGACAGATGTCGTCGTCCCGTGCAATCTGTGGCTGCTGCGGTCGTGTCCAGACATTGTCGTGGATCGTCAGCTATTTCCGCGCCGATCCGATGTTCGACGATCGTTCTTCGTTTCGCTTGTTCTACCAGAATGAAAAATGATCGCGGCGGCCGGTGACAGTGATTCCCGTCCATTGTGAGAGCAGTTCGGGATTATGCTTTTTGAAAAATTGGAAAATCTTACCGAAATCAAACGTTTGTGTGCGGTGAGGAAATCGTTTCTGAAGTGGTCCCCTAGATGAAGTAGAGATGCTGCACCTCAAGTGGTTGCAACTTGAGGGGCTTATTTATAGACGGTGAGAGTGATGCTGCAAAGCACTGGGAAGCATAAATTGCATAATTAAGTGAGATGTGCGTACCGAATTGGGCAATCTGAGTGGAAGAAGCAAGTGTGGAACGAACGTAAGAACCGAATGGGTATTAGGGTAGGGTGATTCAAAATCTTAAAATGTTTGAAAATACAATCTCTCATATCTTCCTCACCATCTTTACCGTGACAATAGTTTTCTATTGAATTCAGTTTTTTTGGTGGTGATTCAAATGTACAACAAAGACAATGTAGGTTTATATGGAAATTACTATGGAGAAATTTAAAAAAAATGTTCCATACACATTAGTGCTGTAATGTAAGTAGAAACTTATCATCCCATTTCTTAAACCACAATGAGGGATGTTGCTGTAGAAACAAATCCATTTTGAATTAATTTTGCTTGGGGTTTTTGAAGATGTTTGCAGGGCTATTATCCCATATGAAGCTAAATAATAGCAAACAAACTCACGAATATCTCTTCTCCTATCCGTCGGATTGAATTGCTCTCTTCAGCAATTTTTTTTCATTCTGGTTTGAAGAATGAGTTTTCATTATGGGATTCATTGGGTCACCTAGAATGCTGAAAATTTCACAGAACACAATTTTTATGGTAAGGATTGTAAGGAAGAGGATTGGATTTTCAATCTTTTTTTTTAATTTCGAACCGCCCTAGTATTGGGGTGTCCCTAAATTGCACTTTGTAAGAGAAACTGGTGGCTCAGACTAAAGAAAAACATGTGATGCATTCGTTTTGACATACAATATTGTTTAGTGTTTTTTCACTAACTAAAATACTTTTTTTTATACTTAAATGGTATTTGGATTAAGGGGCAGGCATTGCAGAATTCGCTATCATTTGAGTATGAAGCACGATAAAAGCAAGCAAAGAAAAACATCACATCTGTTGCAGCTAAGATCGTCAATGTATTGCAAGCTTTAACAAATCTGATAAATGGAAGCAGCGAACGAGAGCCCCAAAGAGAGAGCGATGATAAAATCCATTTTTCTCGCCCATTTACCGTTGGGGGTAGGTGATTTTCTTTACTGGCACGATAAACAATCCACGAATTTCCAATAGCAATAGTGTCCCCCAGGTTTGGAGTATGTTTAGAGGGGTTTTATCATGCACCCCCCAATCTGATCAAAGTTGTAGCAGTATACGATAAACAGTCTCTCATAATGTGCAGCATGTTATGATAGTTACAGAGAGCGATACGTGAGAGATTCTCTCAATTTTCTCAGCATTTAATTCCTGTTAAGGGGTCCTATTTATTTCCCTCATTGCATTTATTGGAAGTAAAAAAAACATAAAAACAAATTTAACAGTTTTTTTTTATGGTATTAACACAAATCAACGTCTCATTACTATGGATCATACAAAATAATAAAAAGTTTTGATTATAATAGAAACAAAATAAAATATTTATTAAATTTATAAACCTATCTATATTCTACATAAATAAAAATGAAATGGTGTTGGCTTAAGCTCCGGTCAACGGATTGTCATAATTCTTACATAGTTCTATTTGTCCAAGGCTCCGATGTGTTTTTTGTGCATAATTTTTATCAAAATGCATTGCAAAACCTGGGAAAATCGAAAAAAGAAATACGAATTTAAAATTTTGTCTAGTTTGTTTTAGAATATTGGGCAAAACAAAGTATGTGAATGCAAACTTTTTTTTTTGAATTATGGACAATTTAAACTAAAGCCTCTATGCTGTATGATCTGCTGCATACCTGTATCATTCTTTCATGGAATCCATTACTTAAGCAACAGTATGTTAATAACTCTTTTCGGATAAACATGTTTCATATAATAACATTTTGCATTAACATTTCATATAGTAAACGTTTGTATTAAACACATTCATAGAAAAATAGTTATTGTAGCAACGACCGTGGCACTAGCAACCTTGCCCGCTAAACCTTCACAACAAATTCTCTCCATCAGCGCTAGGTACGCTACCAAACAGACAGACAGATTTAATACAGAGAAAAATCAATCACCAATTCATATTCAAGAATGAACAAACGAATGTTTTGATTGAGAAACTATTGTGGTCATGTGCTATCCAAAATTCTTCAATTAGTTTATATGCCTACCCAAGTAACATTTTTAGTTTTTTCATTTACTACAAGCTGTTGTTACCATATCGTTAAAACTGTTGTTACCATATCGTTAATACTGTTGTTACATTCATAAGAGCTATTGTATAGCCTTATTGAGCTCAACTAGCGGTACCAAATTTTTTACGATATCCTAATACACGGAATAAAACCAATGTTAAGAGCCTATGATTGAACAAACATCAACCAATAAGTTGTTTATAAACCATAACCTTTTTTTAAATTGAAACCATCATGATGTCTGCTGACTCACAATAATCAATTAAAACAATATTTTTTTGCGTGGCAGAAAATTTTCTTACGATCGCGTGAAATTCCTGCCAATAAAAATTTGCTGGTGGAATGACATAAAATTTTTCGTTTTACAGCAACGCGCCACAGTTACGACATCATTATTTGCTATCTAATATTTTAATCCATTCCATTTTCAGAATGATTTTATGCTCATCTTAATCATAAATTGAAATTTCCCCCATTATCAATCCGAAACGGCGACAATAAAAATGGATTCCATCCAGTTAAATCTTGCTGGTCTTGTCTGGGATAGTTTAAGATCAATTGGTGATTATTCTGAACAATATAATCAATCATAAGCGCTTTTGATCTTAAGAACCCGTGCGCAAAACCCTCACTGGCTAAAATATTCCTAAATCAGAATATTTGTTCTGCACTAAGACAAATAGGTTTTTTGGGAGCCTTGATTTAAACTAAATGCACTCAGGAAAGCTAGTGCTGTCAAAAAGGTAAACAAATCGGAAGATTCAGGTTTGCGATTCAATTAATTTTATTGAATTCGTGCCGTTATGTATCTAACTGTTTTATTGAACTGGATTGTTATAATAAAACCCGTCGTGCTTGATCGGTTGTACTGATGCAGAAAACGGTAAGTGATAAGTGCCTGAAAAATGAAAGCTTTTTTCGTGTAGCTCAGCTGTTGTGTGCAGCATAGGGTAACGTATATAACTTGGACATGCATATAATTTGGACAGGCTAGTCGTTCTATGTCCATTTCCAATGAGATGGTGAGGAATATATGTACGGGAAATCATGTATTGCATTAATAATTCACTATGCTGCTTATTAAAGATGACCTTTTTCATAACAATCACAAATTGGCTTCAAAAATATAAAATTTTTAAATTGTATCAACAGAACATCTGTGAAACCTACGAATGCAAGAGGATGTGCATTTCAAGAACATACATTTAATGCAATAATAGCACTCAGAATTCGCATTCATAAAAAGTTCAAAAGTGGCAACATGATAAAATATGTCTAAAATTTATGCTAAGTTCATCTAAAATCTTAACATGGGTATATAAGGCATAAATCAGATGATGTCCAAAATAGATTTTGGTTTTAGTTCTGTTGATATAATTTAGCCATCTGATGAAACACACTGGAATGTCGCATACCTGCATACTTGCAGGCGTTTTTCGTGGATCTGATGATATTTGCTTGCATTAAATGAAATTATTGATTATCACTAAAATACACATCCGTTAAGCGAAAAAATGCATAAGTCACATGTAAACTCTTAAAATTTTATGATATGATCGTCTTTTTAAGAATTCATTGCATGAATATTGAGATAACGTCCCTGTCCAAATTATATTCACGTGAAGGTGTCCAAAATGTATATTTGGTGTCCGAAATGTATAACAGACAGTTCGCCAAAAAATGCTATTTTGGTAGCTAACACTACAGTTTGTAAGCTTTTGCGCCCTAGAAACTCAAAGTACAATGGGACATTAAGCATATAAGTAACATTAGGTAATAAAATATTGTTATCTAATGCAGTTAATCAATCGCCGTTCGCAGACATATCCTTAGCCTGTCCAAAATACATAATTTACCCTAGTTGTCCCACTAGAACGGGAAGTTCAGGCAAGCATGGGAAAAATACACAGCAAAAATTTGTGAATATTAAGCAGCACGCAATTTGAACATCGACGGAAAATTGAGTCAGGGATTTGAAAATTACACGCGTTAGCAAACAGCTGAAGCAAATATGACCATCTGTCAACTAATCATGGCCCTTCCAACTATATTTCAGTTGAATCCACTAGAAATTTACATGAATCTGCCACAAAACAAACCCAGCCACGCTCAACAATCACGCGACCGAGATAACGCTCCGCATTGTTGACTGCTCTTTCAATCACTTCTCAATGAAACCGCCAACCGTCGAAGCGATTCTGTGATACACTCATTTTACGCAGAACGTGTTCAACTTTCGTCAGCCACTAACCAGGTTGGTGAGATAGCTGTGAGAGCTCGGGCGTGAAGCTAACGTTCCAGAGGTCGTGAGTTCAAATCCTATTCTGAACTTTTTTTATATTCATCTTGTTTGGTAGCTAATTATAGCTCAATTTCAAACCAGCAGCAATGTAATTTTAAGATCGCACGTAAATATCCATCATATATGATGGAGTCCTTTTGTTACATTCGACTCGCTATAATTTTACAGGTTTCGTTCATACTGTGTATGCTTTACACGGTAGTCTGTTGATTCTTCGAGAGGAATATTTGTCATTTCTATGTTTGCGTTCTGATTAATCCATAATTCATTACATGATTATCATTATCAACATAATGATATTGATAACCACACGCAGATTGCTTTCCAATAACATGCTTCAGACAGTTGCGATTTAAGAAGGCTTTAACATGACTTACACAGTACGAACGAAACCTGTAAAATTATAGCGAGTCGAATGTAACAAAAGGACTCCATCATATATGATAGATATTTATGTGCGATCTTAAAATTACATTGCTGCTGGTTTGAAAATGAGCTATAATTAGCTACCGAACTAGATGAATATATAATAAAAATAGTTCTGAAATGGATTTGAACTCACGACCTCTGGAACGATAGCTACACGCTCGAGCTCTCTCGGCTGTCTCACCACTTTATTAAGTGGCTGACAAAAGTTGAACACGTTCTGCGTAAAATGAGTGTATCACAGAATCGCTTCGACGGTTGGTGGTTTCATCAAGAAGTGATTGAAAATGCAGTCAACAATGCGGAGCATTCTCTCGGTCGCGTGATTGTTGAGCGTGGCTGGATTTGTTTTGTGGCAGATTCATGTAAATTTCTAGCGAATTTAACTGAAATATAGTTTGAAGGGCCATGATTGGTTGACAGATGGTCATATTTGCTTCAGCTGTTTGCTAACGCGTGTAATTTTCAAACGCCTGCCACAATTTTCCGTCGATGTCCAAATTGCGTGCTGCTTAATATTCACAAATTTTTACTGTGTAGTGTAGCCTTAGAAGTTTTACCCATGCCTTGACAAGACAAACAAGATGAGGTTTTAAGTATAGGTTTTAATAGACACTACACAGCTCCTTCAAAACACAATTTATTATCAACACATGTGGCCAGCAAATTAGTTTTAACAGGAGCTCTTATAGATATCTTCAAAACATTTTAAAGTGGGTTTTTCCGAAAAGAACGTTTGGCACTTTGCAATGCTTTATTAAATCTGTTAGGAATGAATACATCTCTAATAAAACCTCCATAAATAACATCTAAGATCAAGAAGCACTGAAATTGTTACTTGGGTATTCACAAGTAAAATTCTCATTATCAAGTTAAATTTCTCAACAGCTAACATTTGCACTAGAAGCGATTTAAGGTGAAGATGAATCGAAGCCAAACCTCAAATTTTCAAGAGCACGGATCTAGAGAACCAAACATCCGATTAAGCTGAAAACTTAATCGATTGGTCGCTAGCTGGTGGTGACCAATCGATTAGGTTTTCAGCTCAAACGGATGTTTGGTTCTCCAAATCCGTGCTCTTGAAAATTTTAACTTTGGCTTCGATTCATCTTCACCTTAAATTAGTTTTAAACAAGCCAAACGAGTTGAAAGGTTATACATTCACCAATATTATTGAATTACGTAATCCTTTTATTATGAATCTCCTACAGGAAGAGCTTTGCGCCTTTAACAACCGTATCACCCTACAAAATGGTAGGTCAAAATTGAAACAAATGAACACTTAAGATGTACTATATAACTATAATGATCCTAGCTGACTGTTTCATTAACAACTGGATCGTTACCTAACGTGTTTGTCATAAAAACGCCGCTATTTAATATAAGTAATATAATATTGTACAAGGCATAAATTATTATGAAGAAATACTTTCAGCTTGAAGCAAATTACATTAAAGGATTAGTTCGAAGTTTGTTTCTGCCAAAAGTTATAATTTGAAAAGTTATATGCATAAACGTCAAATGTGTCAAACGTGCTTATGTAATATAATTGAATGCGAAAAAAAATTACCCTTAAAGGTTTCCTATCGGTATGAGCACGATAGCAATGATAGGAACAGCGAAACCGGCTTGGTTATATCTAGTTTCTATCCAAGTAACCACCAAGCAATTAACGCTCTTAGTCGGCTATATAGTGCAGGTCTTTTAGATCATTCAGTAGTCCTATATTGGCACTATATGCCCTATTAAGCGAAATATAGGACTCCGCGTGGGTTACCTGGGATTCCCTAATCGTTATTATCAGAAAAAAATCTCAGAAACTAACTTTTGAATCGCTTGACCGATTTTCAATTTTCTTAGAGGAAATGAAAGCTTAAGAAAAATACAAATACGCTTGAGAAAAATATAAAATTTCACGAAACTTGTTTTTTTTTAACTGGAAACCAAGAAAAAAAAGGTTTTTTTCGTGTTTTGAAGGCCTCGGGACCAAAGGGGCTATCGCTGTTCTATTTTTTCTTGAATGTTCAGAAAAATTTTACGTTCGCTATCAAATTTTCAGCGATGTATGTTTTTTTAATTTTTGAGATATATTTTTCTAAAAATAAAAAATCAGTCATTTTTATTAGCACACACTGTAGGGTCTCATCGCATTAGACTTTTTATTTTTAAAAAATCATAACTTTTGAACAGCTCAGCCGATTTCCAATCTTTATGAAATGAAAGCTTAAGATATCAGCTTTTCAGAAAAAAATATAAAACTTTGATTTTTTTACATGAAAACAAAATATAACAATTATATTACATGAAAATTACAAATGTTTTTTAGGCTTTTTTAGTTTTTTGAGTTTTTTAGGTTCTAAGACCAAAGACGGTATCACTGTTCTCATTTTTTCAGGAAACTTCAGAAAATTTTACGTGTACCCTCAAATTTTCAGCGATGTATATTCTTTAGTTTTTGAGATATATTTTTCTGAAATTAAAAAATCAGGTATCCAACAATGATAGATTATTAAAAATTCAAGTGAATTTTGATGAAACACAGCTAATACTGATTTGTATTTATCAATCAACTGGAGTTTTAGGAAATTCATAAATAAATGGAAGAAGGTAAAAATAGGCAGGAACGATCAGTAAATAAAAACAAACTCAAATTCGATATATTTAATTAGTCTCACTGTAAATAAGCAATACATTTATCATAGTTTGACACTTTTTTCTTCTTCAGAGAAAGAAAATCGTTTCACAATAATATAATGTTCATTCTCAGGCTTTATACAGCTCCATGTAGCAAGTTTTACATATGTAAGATGTTTTGTCATTGAGCTTATTTTTTAAAATTACGACATGGTCTTGTAAGCTATGATTTATAGCCCTTACAAAGTCCCGTTTGAACCACAATTCACACTTGCCACACTTATATTTCATTATGTAGAATGTTCAACTTAACACTTTTGCTTTGTAAATGATATTTCCTTCAACAACTTAAAAACTATATGTTTTCTTAAAATTTAAAATGAGTTATTTTTATTTATATTGAAAATACCTGAAAAGCTATGATTTTATGAAGTCATCTTATGGGGAGAGAAATACTAGTATTTTTTTTTTAGAATTTTACTATTTTGTTAAATGTTTTCTAGCAAAACCAAATGAAATTCTAACAAAAAAAAACTCTTGTGGAGCATCTAATCTATATAAATAAAAATGGAATGATGTTTGTATGTCACGAAATGGCTAACGAACGGGTCAACGGATTTAGATGATTCTTTTTACATTTTGTTCGTCAGGGGTTCCGACGTGTTCGTGTGTATAAAAATCCCAGGATATTCACCGGGAAAGTTGAAAAAACGAGCGCTAACGAAACTGTCATTTTATATGGGACGATCAAAAGCGTTTTTCAACAGCCTACTTGATGGCAAGACGAAGTTTGCCGGGACCACTAGTATACAATAAAATTGGATCCACAACACCGAAAGATTTTGATAAAAATATATATTACTAATAATCATTGAAAACAAAAGAAATGCTGCTCCTACAATTCACATGCCCTCAAGGTCGTAAAACACGGCTAAATGCAACGTCAACTAAAATATTGTTGAAGCTTCGGATCAAATATAAAAAAAATCATAATATATCTACTTGTATGTTTTTGAAAAACTCCTTGCTTAAAACCTGCAGTATATTTATCAGTAAAAGTAAGAAAGTTATGTGTTCATAAAACTCTTCGTATTGATCAGAAAGTCACAAATTGGAAGCATATAACTTTTAATACAACCTTCTGCTCCGGTGTTTGTAGACTGCAGCATGGTTATTTATAAAAAAAAAATCTTTTCTTGGGGGAAGGGGTTTTGACCACCCCCTTGGTCGCGCCACTTATTCATAATTATGTGTTGAGGTTTAGTGCTAACAGCATTACAGACCTTTTATTTGTTGTTCATGCAATGGAGAGGAAGAAATAGAATCCACAAATCTAAATAACGGAACAGCAAAAACCGTCCACAGAATTATGGACCCCTTCTTAACAACAATTCTTTGTTTAAATTAACACATCAATCACTTTTCTATCTTCGGTTTATGAGAACTCGGACCCACGAACTTCAGCTTCCTTTTGCTGAATAAATGGGCGTTTACCGCTCTGGCTATCTGGTCCCCAGTCATATTTATATAATATTTAAAAAAATACAAGGAACGCTTCATTTCGCCATCTAGATTTTAAAAATCTCTTAGGAATAACGATAATTTCCCTGAAATTTAAAGATTTCTTCCAGATTCGTAAAAACCCGAAATCAGAACAATTAATTAGGAATTTCAAGAATCCCTATTCAAAAAAAAAAAATAATAATATTATAACCCTGCAAAAAGGCGTCTATTTGTGAAAATATTCGAAGCATAAATTATTAAAATTAAAATTAAATTAAAATTAAAATTAAATTATAATAACATGATATAGATGACACATTACTACCATTTGAACAAAAATACTAGATTCATTGAAAATATGATAACTCCCAGGATGCCGGAATTTCACTTGACAAGCTCATAAGCATCATACTTAAAGATGATATGGATATGGAATAATTATTTACTAAAAATGTTGTAGTTTCCAAATATTTTATTATCAGTACGCAAACTTTTCATTGAATATATCATGACTCATATTTCGAACACTCGGCTTTAAAAAAAAACATTGAAATCGCTCCTGAGTCATGTTCGGAATTTGATACAAAATGCTAATTTGAACTAGGATTCCGTAAAAAGTATAGAATGGTCGGTGCGAAAATATTTTGAACAACTAAAATATTTATGTTTACATTGATAACAAAAATCTTAAATTCATTTATTAGAGTTCCTTCTACAGAAAACCCAATAAGTAAGTTCCCTTGTACAAAAGTTCGTTTGTAACATTCTTAGCCACCATTTAGGAGTTAAGTCCCAAAGTTTTCTGACAAGGTTCAATTTTGAGTCACCCTAGTGCGTGTAAATTTTGTTAGAAACTGTGCGATTCGGGGGGGAAATGATTGATAATTTGAAGCACTTCGAGCTTCCTGCGCCCGGGGGATGACTGGACGAATGGAGTCAATGAGACGCAGCTGGATGCACATATTGGCAGCTGAGAATTCCGAGCTTTTGTTCCGCGAGAGCAAAGTGATTGATATGCAAAAAAGAAGCTGGCGACGATGGTTGTGCTGAAGCGTGTTATTATTTCGGGTACATTTTTATGCTAATGAATTGCGACTACGGAACGCCGATGTGACCGAAGATTGATGATCTACTGTCCATTTGGGAAGCCGGGGGGCAGTTTCAGTATCAATGTTCTAACGCTGGAAAATCACCTGTCGTGTGCTCAGTGATTGTTTTTTTTTTTATCATTTTGCCCGTGATCACATTGACCAGGCTGGTAATTATTAAACTTGAAGGGCAGCTGCCAACTCATCGAAAGGTTGATCATGTATAAACACACTCCAATTATACAGATGATCATCTCTACTGGAGAATCGCGTTAAGTTCGCTCACGTTGTGTGAGGCAATTGTGAGGGGCGATCGAGCGAGTGTTTGTTATTCTATGTTTTGTGATGGAAATTTGTGATGATTATGTGTTTGTTGGGATTTGGAAGCGTAAATAATCATTGCCGGCGTGGAGCCTAAAGAAAGTGGCGTGGAGAATTGCTGACTCTTCGGATGTTGTGATTTGACATTGTTGCCGGGAGTGGAGTTATGATCGTGCTTGCTTGCAAGTATTACGAGCCGTGCAGAATTGAATCATTTTGAGCGGTGAGTGTGTTTTCAGTTTTGCTTTTCTATTTTAATAATTTTAAGTGCCGTACCAAATTGTTCAATTGATGGATGGGAGCCTTCCTTAGCCAAGTAGTTAGAGTCCGCGGCTACAAAGCAAAGCCATGCTGAAGGGGGTTGGGTTCGATTCCCGGTCGGTCCAGGATCTTTTCGTAATGGCAACTTTGGCAAAAAAAATAACTGTGGAAGTGCTCATTAAACACTAAACTGAGAAGCAGGCTCAGTCCCAGTGAGGACACAATAGGAGGAGGATTTTTTATAGAGTTTCCCCTTATGATTACGTCTACGATATAAGGCTGCGACAAGTTGAAGGTTTCTAGTTTTGAATCACGATACGGTTCAGGATCTTTTTCTTCCATGCTTTCGGTACTTGATTTGTTTAGGCATAAATTTTCGAAAGGAATTTTCCATAGTACACCCCTGGGAGGGAGAAACCAATGCAAAATTTCTCTACGTCACAGTGAGCCGAGATTTTGCTGTCACGAACTGTTACTGTGAGCCCGGATCTTAAACAATGGACAAACATGATAAAAGCGCGTATTTAGCCAAAGCATATTTTAACATTTCATCAAAAGTAGCAAAAATCGTATTAGAATCAATTCATGCACTTTCAAAAGTAACGTCACGAGAATACCATTTATTCTAATTGAATATAACGCAATGTAATGAGGCTCTTTGCTGTTTTCAATAAAAACTGAAAATTGAACGCATAGAAAACTGTGGCCCTTTTTCAATGTTTGTCCAGAAAGATCGAAGGTACACAACAAATGAAAACTAGAGATTTTCACCAAGCCTGCCTTGATTGTCGTTGGCAAACTGGAGTTATCTTGCGGTTTGGAAAAAAATGTATCAAATTTCGTGTGTAGTATCGGTGTCTCCCTCCCAAGTACACTCGATTCTGTTTTTGCACGGATTTTTTTACACGGCCGTGCACAAAAAGTTTCCATACATTTTTTTGCCAAAACCTTATTTTTGCATGAAACGCCGAGAAATGGTGTTACTTTTTTGCACGGTTTTTGAAATTTTGAACTGAAAACTTTTTTTGCACGGTACGCATCCCCCGTGCAAAAACAGAATCGGGTGTATTAGAAAAACTGAATTTCGAAGCTGAAAAGTTAGTAACATTACAAAGAGAAAGGTAGGGCAAAAGTTCGATTTCAGTGGAATTTCCAGAAAAAAAAACTATACCATTTGAGACCTCTCAAAATTTTGAAAATAATATGTTTATAAACGAAAATCTTCCATAACCTGAACAATAATCGACATAGCTCTTTGGTGCCTTCAGCAAAAATGTGCAAAATTGAAAGTACTGAAAGTGTTTCATACAAAGTACAGTTAACTCTCCCTTACTCGATATTCCGTATCTCGATATCGAGTTAGAGAACCATAGTAAAAGTTGGATTTCAAGGCTAACTCGACCCAGTGAACATTTTGGTTGGTATAACTTTTGCTGTACATCATTCTATACGAATCAATTCAATCGTATAGAATGCACGAAAAGGCTATATACCTACCAAAGTGGAGGCTATATGCATACTTGGCACGACTTTTAGGGACTTTCTGCGATCAGATATACGATGCCACAAAATTTGGAAGAAAATAAAAAAAGTTTCCAGCGAGTCTCGAACACGGGACATCTGTATCCGGAATTGTGCACCTTACCACTGTACCACCAAGGGTTACTTGTCCGAAGAGCGATTATTTGCCAATGTTAATACATGTTTCATGTACAGCGACACATAGGGGAACTGGGTGTAAAATGCGCCGTTGGGGTAAAACGCGCCACCCTTGTTTTGAACGAACTACGTGCTTTGGGATGCTGTTTTTCACCAGAGATAATGGAAAATGTAATAAAATGCTTCTCTATATATATTTTTAAGTGTTTTCCTGGCAAAAATCGTGAAAAACTCGAAAAAACGTTTTTCGCTGTTGTCGTTGTAACTTTGTGTTATTTTCTAGGCCATTTTTCAGGCCGATAAATAACAAAACTTTTGAAACTATCACCGAGAATAGACTTGTGCACACCCATAGTTTGTATTCCATGCGAAAAATGTGTTGAATTTATCCTTAAAAAGCGTATTGAAGGACTTAAAGTTTAATCAACTCGTGGGGCAAAACGGCCACACCTATATCATAACACCAAAACAGCCGTTTGAATTCAAATTCCAGCAAACGTAAAGCCAAGCTGTAGTTACATGCCAATTTGAACCTTACAAATGCATATTTTTCGAATCGGCATGTATACTATAATCGAACAATAACATCTGATCAAACGCCCTTATGTATGCAACGTATTTGCAAGCATGATTGCGCATGCATGCGCGCGAGCGACTAACGCCGAGATCAGGTGGCGCGTTTTACCCCGCAAAAAATAAAAATGCAGATAAGCAAGCATTTTGTAAAAATTGATTTGAACACTCCACAAAAAAGAAAATGTATGGCTGTTTCTACCATTTGATAGAAAACATGTTTGTCTATGAGATGATGATTAGAAAAAGGCTTATAATAATGTTCTTCATAGCTAAAACCGCTTCCTTCCTTAGAGGGCGCGTTTTACCCCCAGTTACCCTACTTTGTTGTTCTTTGAGGCCCATCGTCAGCAGATAGACAAAGTTTGGGTGGCATTTTTTGCTAAGTTATTGCGATCTCATACGATGCTTACTGGATTGATATATGATCTGTCAAATTATATAATATAACGTGATTCTATGTTGCACTATTTACGACATGTTTTGTTGTCAACACAGATTGTTGTTTATGAATCGTATTGAGGATTTATATACAACTTATATTGACATTGATAACGCTTAATATGGCATTTTGTGCAATTCTGATTTTGGACGCATGAATATGTGATTTTGGATGCACATTCTTATACGATACGTGGTTCACTGGGGATGGTCCCTTGGATCGCAGATGCACTGTATTTGTGTTCTGTAACTCGAAACCTTCCTAACTCGATGGTCCCTTCAATATCGAGTAAGGGAGAGATGACTGTAGTCATAAAAAATCAACGCTTTAAGATATATTCGCCATGGACCAAAATGTATATGGTAAATGAAGCGATAAAAGAGATATTTGCTGGAACAACTAAAATCATTGTATGTAAAGTTATTTAAAATTGAATATACATATTTCAATGATTTTTTTATGAATACTTTGTATGAAACACTTTCAGAGCTTTCAAATTTGCACATGTTTTGCTGAAGGCACCAAAGAGCTATCTCGATTATTTTTCAAGTTATGGACGATTTTTCGTTTAAAAACATATTATTTTCAAAATTTTGTGAATCTCTTGAAACAAAAACCGTCCTCACAGTTTTTTCAACATGAACAGAGAAATCGGTTTGCGCCTTTCAGAGATATCGGCATTTGAAAAGAACCATTTTTTCGAAGAAAATATCTGATAACTCTGTAACCATAAGAGTTCTATCTCTAGTAGCTTCTTCGGCAAAAAGTTGCGAATTCGAAAGTTATAAAAGTTCTCGCAACAAAGTTTTAGTGAGAAATCATCGTATAAAAAGTTATCAAGAATAAACTGATTTTTCAGTACTATCCTAACTTATTTGTTCAAAAAATCATAACTCGCGAACCATAAGAGATAGAAATTCGGGTTCTTCGGCAAAGTTGCTCCAAATCGGTTCTTCTTAAACAAGGTAGAACATTGTGTAGGCCTAAATGCACCAGCAAAAAACTTTATATTCTGATCTCGAGCCACCCTAATTTCACATATCTGAAAAAAAGGCTGAAAAATATGGAGAATCTTTGCCAAAGACACCATATATCTAAAATTGACGGTTAGGAGCAATCCTAGATATGACGTTGGGATCAATGTGCCCTGGTACCCATCAAGTGGTCATAAGCTTAGAAGCAATCTCTGAATCAATTCGGACGTAACTTGCGATCCGCTTGAGGAAATCAATGAAATATCAGTAAACTTATTGGCACCATGTTCGGAACTGTTGGGCAGTTATTAGGAACTAAAAACATTCTGAAATCATTTTAGTGAACTCCAGAGTCTTTTAGAAGCCTTCCCTATAGATCAGCTGGAAACGCCTTAAAACTCTTTTGAAACCCATGAGAATATCCCTCGGTAACCCTTTTGACATCTCAAGGGTATCGTAATCCGGGCTAACATTGATTAGTTTTTTGGATATTTCTTGAATATTTCATGTGAAAATGCGTAGTTTGCAAGTTTTATAGTTTTAAAACAAGAACTTTCACCCATAGCTCGCGAGTATATACGATATTTCCTTTTTTGGGTGATTTATGCATGTTCAAAACAATGTTTCAGGCGATTTTTTAATTAGCTGCTATGGGATAAAATTGATTAAAAATGTCGTTACTTAAATCATGGCTTCTGAAGCCGAATGAGAAGACCAAACGCTAGCAAGTCATTAACTTTTTGAATTATTTTAAAGTTAAAAACAGCTTGAACCGCGGAATACGCCTAATTTTCCTAAGGCGATTTCCTAAGAAAATTCTAGATTTTTAACAGTATTTCGTCAATGTTGCTTAATTGAGCATGCTTATGAATTCTAATAAATCTTCGGCAATGTCTTTTCCTTGCTCATATCGCTTGTAGAATTCATGTGAAAAATTAATCTTCGTTAGTGTCATCCTGAACCATTGAAATCGAAAATTTCGAAAAGCTGACAAATTTACGCATGAAGTCATGTCGCATGTGTGAGTCTTAGACAGAAATGTGTGAGAGTTGTGCCCAGTCTCCATTTGAATCTGTAAGAAAGCTTTCCGGGATATAATAAGAATCTTGTTCAGAGTTCTATCAGAATTCCAAAAAGCTTGCCTAGATGTTTATGACAATGACGCCCTTGATTCGATTGTAATCCTAGTTAGTATTACAAGCATACACAGCTAAAAATATGTTGTAAATTTAAGTTTATTTTCATGCACATATTTGGAGCATCAAAATAAACGTAAATTTCAACGACCAATCCATTATTTTTCAATTGAATTTACTTTAAATTTACACGATCATGTAATATTCAACTATTTTTAGTTGAAAATTGAATGTATATTGATTTAAATTTACATTATACTGTAATATTACACGAATTTGATTTATTTTTACAGAAGACTTCAGTTTACATCACATTGAAAATTAAATATTTTTTTCTGTGTAGTTAGTGAAAATTCTACCCAACTTTCAGTATGTGCTCTACCCTGTTTTTTTATGGAATTCAGTAATCAAACATAATATAACAATTATAAAATAATTCTTTGAGAATTCTAACCAAGATTTTATTAGAAGTATGTCTTATTTTGTGGAGGTAGGTACCTGACCCAGTAGTATTTGTAAATCCCTCTCTGGATTGTAAAATATTTATGTCCAGGTATCTGCGAGATTATGTTCAATTTGGTCTTCTCGCAACAACTTTTTTCAAGTTCAATAGGAATTCAACTTTGTCGTTTATATGGAACAGAGTCATTGGGGAGTAACTTTTCCGGTATTCTTCTGAAAATTAATAAAAACATTAAAAAAATAGTTTTGAGTGCTTTAAAACGATTATTGTAAGCTACACTTATGTGTAAAATAGTTCTAGAAATAATTAATGCTTAGAGGAATGTGCTTAGATTTTAATTTTACGTACTGTGAATATTTGAAATTATGTTTTCTAAATGATTCTTGAGCTCAGATGAATTTTGAGATTCAAAAATATAATAGGAAGATTCGAACAGTCATCGATCCAGATTTGTGAAGAGTCTGCAAATTCTTCGTATGCCTCACAAAATGAAGCAGCTGGCCATAATTTGGGCAAACCTGTCCTAGGACCTCTGGTGTGTTTGGAAACCATTTGGAATCCTTTGAAACCTCTTAGAACCCCTGAGAGTATATTGAAATACCCTGGGTATGCTTTGAGAATCTATTCACTCTCTTTTGGACTGAGTCAGTTTACGATTCTACGTCTTAGTTCGTAAACAACAAACAATTTTTTTTTTTGGAATTTGAAATCTGTTCCGATCTTAAAACACAGATAAGAGAATTAAATAGTTTGTATTGAAAAAAAAAAAAACTGTATTGGCTTTGACTAATTCGATAGATATGTCCGTTCCACCAACAATCCAAATCTATCCAACTTCTGTAGTATCCATCTGCGTGTCGGTCCACAATCAGCATGCAAATTTGTACCGTTCGTTCCGGTGCTTTCCTTTTCCATTTAGCGGCGGCGGCGGCTCCGCACGTAAGCCGTAGTCTGTTGTCTGGACACACCATAACTGTGTTTGGTTCCAAATTTCTTCCCCTTTTCCTTAATTGGGCGGCGGTGGACAATCGTTTCGCAGCACTCACTCGCTAAGTGTGCCCCTTCGATTGCTGCAGCTGTTTGGTACTCTATTTGGATGCACGGGCACGACTTCCATTCATAAGTGGCTGCTGCAGCAGCAGTAGTAGGCGGCGAACGAGTGGCCGGCAGCGCGAGTTTGGCAAACGGCTAATTGAAAGATTGTTGCCGCCTTGCTTGGGCCTGAATTCTTCGGAAATGTTTCCGAATTATCGTGGCCTACTAGGTTAAACGTATACAAGCCGTTAGAATCGTTCTTGATCTAGACAAATTTTTGGGTTAAATATTGGATTACAATTGGAATTACTTTGTGAATTATTCCATGAGCGATGTTTTCCATTGAAGTCACTAATGACAAATAAATTGACTTATTGAGAGTCAATTTCTGCAAGTCATTTTGAAGCAAATTAACTTGCTGCCCAGTACATTGAAAAGGCAAATACCAAGCTGTGTTTCAACAGAAACACCAAAAGTTTCAAAAACTTTAGTTTCAAATGACGAAAAAAGTTGATGATTTATACGCCTATGAATGACGATAGCAACTTCACAACATGCTTCATCCAGGTGATCATTTCGAAAAATAAAAAATGTATTCATTTTGAGCTTGGATCCAGTTTTCAAAATAGTTTCAGTAATAATTGCTCTATGTATATTATTAGCTGTCAGAAAACTAAACAGCTTGTCCTCTTCACCATTCAAATAATGAGCATTCCAATTCACGTAATCCAATAACCATTTTATTAATAAATTTTACTCCAACTTGGAATGCTTAACGTTTGAGACGGAGAGTACGATGCGCACTGATAGTTTATCTAATTTTAGTGTTCTCGTGAACGTAATGTTTCGATATGTAAAATAATCACTCAACAAATTCTGTACGGTACTTTTGGGAACCCCGAGTAGGTAACCGAAAACGGTGATAAAAGCACCTACAAAAAACCGCTCGACCTGGTGACACAAAATTTGCCTCCGAGGCTCAGATTCACATCACTATCGCCTTTTCAGATCTACGGAAGCGCCTTTGTCGACGCCAGAAGTCCAGCAAAAACAGGTTTATGACACACGCCAGAAGACTCCGGGCGTGTGTCATAAACCTGTTCCCCGAAATGACCGACCATCTCTCGCCGTGTTGCCCCTTTTACGACCGGATAGCGATCTATCTCCCAGCGAAGGAACTGAAATCTCCGCGACTGAGGCGGCGACGAAGTTCGTTAAATGATTCAATTTGCATGACAAACATCTCCAGCAAGCAAGCAGGACCGAGAGTTGAGTTCAACCCGGTCCGGAAAGCTGTGTGGCTCTCGGAAAACGATTATCTCTGAACGGAAAGGGTCTCCCGAAGTGACCCAACTCTGGCAATGTCTTTTTGTTTTATTTCGCACAACCATGAAGGGTAATTAAACAGCTCGTTTGTTGCGTTGCTTCGCGAGTGGCCCGTCAAACCGTTGCGTTGGAATGAGACACTTGGTGTCCTTGTCTCCGATCTCTCAGCCAAGTGGTATGGTACGTACAAACAGTTGAGGAGTGTTGACTTTTTATTGAGCTTTTTTTAAATCTTCAGTCGATAATTAATAAATGAGAACTGCTAAGATGAGATCATCCAGCGGCATGGGTGTAGCCAGGATTTTTATCAGAACGGGGCGGGGAGTAGTCAGTTTATTCATGAATTAAATCATTATGAGTTCCAGATAGCTGTAGCAGCTATTCAGTAAGACCAAACTGATGGTCGTAGCTTCGAAGATATTTCCATGAAAAATGCTAAACTTCCAAGGGCATAGAGTATATTTGTATCTGCCACACGATATACACATGCGAGAATGGTCAATTGGCAATGATAGTTCTCAGTTAATAACTGTGTAAATGCTCATAAGAACACAGCTGAGAAGCAGCATCTAATCCAGTTGAGACTTATCGCCAGAAAGAAGAAGAAGTATTTCTAACGATTTGATTGCTTGCGATACCAACTATTGTCGATTTTGAACCGGCTAGCTATAGATGCCCAAGATATTCCTGATTTCCTTGTTGTACTTTACGGACTTTTTCAATTACAGTATCGGACAAATAACATGCACCTCATATAAAATTATCAACTTTAGATAGATACATATCCGCCGTTCCTCGAATCATTCTTTTCATTTTTTTTCTGTAAAGAACCACTAATTACCCCAATTTTGGATAGCTGTTAAAATTTATTTGTGAAAACTATTGATTCATAAATTACAGATAAATTAAATTTTGGCAAATAGCGAAAAACTATACTTTGCAAAAAATCGATGTCTTAAGTACATTATAAAAAAAAAAGACGAAGTATAGCTTTCTGAAGTTGACCATTTTGTATGGAAGAACGGCTTCGGTGAATTGTATATGTCCGATATTGTATATACGGATTTCATACAGTTCCTCCAAAAAATATCTAAGATGGATGCCGTTAAAAAAGCTTATATCGCCCAGGGATAAACTCCGAATTTCACCAGATAGCCCTCAAAGATTTTTTCCCTCAATGAATTCGACAGGTTTGTTTCAGGATTTTTAAAGTTATTTCTCCGAAATTACTTAACCAATTCTATCGAAGCTATTTCTTTAAAAACACAAAACATGAGTTCATAAGTTTTATTTTGAGAGTTTTGCAAAAAAAAAAATCTCAACGGGCTCCAAAAAACATTTTCTCTTGTGTTCCGTCTAGTATAACACCTTGGGAATTGTTCCACGGATGAAAAAAGGAATCACTCCAAGATTTTGTTCAAAAAAATTATTTTAAACTTCATCTACCTTTTTTATTGTGTTATACGCAAGATATCTCTCCAGACAGTACTTCTTGTAGGTTTAATAGGACTCTGCCATAAATATTCCACAAGTTTCATCCAATATTTTTCTTTTGAATTCTTTCCTGTGTATTTCTCATGAAATTATATAGTGCTCCAGATGTTATTTTAGAAATGAAAACCCCTCACAAAACCCTTTTGAAATTTTTTCCTGTATATTTTGGGGCTTACTTTAAAAAATACTTTCTGAATTAACGCTTATGTGGGATGCACCCTATGCAATAGTCGAATATGCCCCTCGGATCACTGTCAATTGACATTAATTGTGAGAAGAGAAATAGAATGCTTGCCAACACTGCTGTCACCAACGTGCGCAGCTTAAGAATACAATCTTCCTCTTTCTTCAATACATCGTTGGATAGGTGGGTCGTGTCCAGCATGGAGCTCCGCGTCTTCCACCGTTTGCCGGGCTGCAATTGCGGGAGGCACAATGACTGATTCCTGTCAGGATAGTTGCTATACAACAACTAAAACAAGTGCCCTGAATCCCCAATTGCTGCCGCGAAGAAAAATAGATTTCAACAGAAAACCGCGTTAAATCCGTTATATATTTTGCTTTGCGATACTTCCGCGTGTACATTTAAAGTTTTTTTTTCACACACACGCTGACCGAACCGAAGGCAGATATTCTAGAAAGATTCGCGAATCAGGCGAAACTGACAAAATGTACACAATTTAAGAAAATATAGCGTTGAAATTGCAGCTCGATTGTCTATTCACTGCACTTGAACTTTTCCCCTATCGATAATTTAACTATTCAAAAAACGCAAATTTGTAGAAGACGAAACTTCACCTCGTGCCAAACCACACACTTTATTGATTACGCCTGTGTTTTTGTTTAGCAAAGTGATGGGCGCATCTGAAATCGAAATCAAAACACGGCGAGAGTAAACGGCGACACTGCAAACAAAAAATAAACAAGGCGTACATGGCGGGCTTAATTGAAACCAGAATGTAAACACGGCGCAAAAGTAACAGGCGATACTGAAAATAATATCGATTACAGGCTCATAACATTGGGCGATACTGGCATTCTTGAATGCGTTTAAGGCGAAACCTTATAATATTTTTTTAGTACGAAATAGCTAGGGAAATTGTAGGAGATGTGTGTGGTATTGATGAGGATTTTAAAACTCGGTTTACAAAATGTGTATTAAAGTGAAAAGGTTAAAGTTTGAGTATATTTTCTCCAATTGGGAATAAAAATTGCACATAAGAATTTCATTGGTTATTTTCTCATTGTTATTGAATTGTCAGATAGGCCCTTATCGCGAATCCCTCTCGTAATAAGTTTCGCTTGTGTTTGTTTGTTTGTTTTTAAGTGGCGTGAAAAATGTGTTTTCGTGGTAGCGCTGCTTGCAGATTTCAATTAGTGCTTCAGAGCATCATTGTGATTGGAAGTGATTGTGAGCTAAACTAGAGATGCCGTGAAGGGCATTAACATCTTAAAGGATGACATTGTCTGTGATGCTTATGTTTTTGCAAAACTGACATGTTTATTCGCTTTCCCCTGTGTGAGCTACGCTAACTATGCCGCTGATAGCAGATCAAACGAAAGTGAATAGGATGACTACTCTGAACAATGTCTGTTATGAAGAGGGACACTTCGTAAAGACAAGTGGTTCAGGAGACCAAGATAGTGTTCTTTGCCACAAGTAGGACGGGGACGGACCTGGTGTAGTGGTTAGAACACTCGCCTCTCACGCCGAGGACCTGGGATCGAATCCCATCCCCCGACATAGTCACTTATGACGTAAAAAGTTATAGTGACGACTTCCTTCGGAAGGGAAGTAAAGCCGTTGGTCCCGAGATGAACTAGCCCAGGGCTAAAAATCTCGTTAATAAAGTCAAACCAACCAACCAACCAACCACAAGTAGGACACTTGGTGGGAAGATTACGTATCAATCCGATCCAAAGTAGTACTATAGTACTGAAATTTTTGGTACGAGGTGAAACACCAGCTAGAGTACCGTCAAGCTACCATTCACCGTGCATTTAAGAAAAATTTGCACATCAAAAAATCATATAATTTTTCCAAATAATTTGGAGCATAATAAAATACCACTACGTAGCGTGCTATTATATAATAAATCAGGGAAAAATCTAAAACTAGTGATGCGTAACAAAAAGTTACTAAAAATTATGTTTGAAAATGTCATGTTAAGGTCGCCTCGTACCGTTCTATCAAAGACAAATTAAAGACCTCCATGTCCCTTGCAGTTGCCCAAAATTTTATGGCTCATAAGGTAATCTAGAATGCCGTGAAAAGTGTACTGCGATCTGTCAAACTTGGGTACCTTTTGCACTACCGAGGGACCAAATGCAGTACTAGAAGTGGTACCCAATCTGAACCCGAGTGTGACGGACCTGGTTCTATGTCACCATTTACCGTGCACCTAGTGCACCATTCACCGTGCGTATAGTTTTCGTCATGATTTAATTTTGTATCTTGAAGAAACGTTGTTGGTGGGGCAACTATGTTGCTAGTAGTGTGCGTACTCATTTTTAAGAGTATTCAAAACTTAATTTATAATTAAAACCAAAAAAAATAAAAATTGCCTAAATAATTATTTTTTCATTAAAATCGTTATAAGAGGTATGACTGTATTGTCCAAACCATTCCATATTCACTCGAAAACAAAATATGAAGTAGTTTAAATCCAACATAATAATAAATTTAATAAAACCGAATAATTTCATGCCTCTTACACTTATGCACGGTAATAGGAACCATATATATTGAAAAGGATCCATTCACCGTGCATTTGGGTTTCGACTGAAACACAATAAAAATTCAAATTTGCATAAAATATCATTGCGCATACGATGAAAATAATCCTAATAATAGTATCCACAGTGAAAACTCGTTGAAATTTTGAAAAATTTCATACTCTATCGTTAAAATGGAAAATGTAATTTTTTGGCGTTTCTACTAAGAGTGGTGAAAAATCTCATTATCTAACAGAAGTAACATGATTTTGACTACATAAACCAGGTTTTTCAAAATGCTTTGTGATTAAAACTACTTTCTTTCCTTAGTTTTAACTTATTTTGCTGACAAAAGAATAATTTGTGAAAATTGTATGAATATTCTGTAGGAATTTGTATATGTGCACGGTGAATGGAGGCCGCACGGTGACTGGTGACTTGACGGTACTAAATGAGTGGTTTGGGAAGCGTACTCAATTTAATCTTTGCCATGGAGCGGGACCCTCTAGTGGAAAGATTTGACTCCAATGTGTGCATCACATGGATAGCGAGATGGGACTTCCGCAGGAGTTCATTCGTTTTATGCGGGACACATAATGGAAAGAAGACATTTTTTGGCGCAAAGTGGGACACTTTGGCGAAAACGCCTAATTATCAAAACCTTCATCACCATTCTGTTCCCGCAGTAGTTTGATATGAACAATGGGAAATATTTGAGAATTTCAACTGAGATGATGGTGACGAGGGCTTGTCCAACCGATCATACGCGAAGATTTTCAGTGTCTTTGAGAGATAAAGGATTTCCATCAAGCGAGCTGCCATAGAAGACTAAAGATCCAAACTGTGCACGCCAGTGAGCCTCGTATGTTCTTGAATACAGGGAAGCAGGAAAACCCCAGGAATTACAAATGGTGAAAAATACTGGAAACACCCCAGAATATGAACAAAACACCGAAAAAACATGTATTTTAAACATAATAATACCGGTTTGTTTCAATTTCAAGCACTTTGGGTGAAGAACTAGAAAACTGCCTACAAGTTATTTTGTTTTATCAAAATTCTGTAAGAAAAAAATCTATGAGTTTCCTTACCGATTTCTTGTGAAATGCTTTGTAGATTAATTGCGGAAAGATACTGAATAAATTCAAAGGAGATGTTCTAGAACATCAACATTCAAAGAAGGTTACTTAATGAATCCTAGCAATGTTCTTGGTGAGATGCTTAATAGATTTCCTTTTAGGCATGGCAAATTTTTAATGAGATTTTTGCAGGAATCCAAATTGTAATCGAGGCAATGAAAGTCCTTTGAGAGGATTACTAAAAAGGTAATTGGTAGATTGATTATAAGGTTTTTAGGTGATCCTTAGCTTTTGGGTAAAGTTATTAATAATTTCGTTTGATGGTTTCTGGAGTTACCGATGATACTAAATCTAGATGAAGCCTTGTCTGTATTACTAGTTTGAATAGTCCAATTATGAGACCCCTAACAAGATTTTGTGTGGATTACTGCAGATTGACGGTGAATTCTTCCAATCATTGTCGATAAATTGGGAAGATCTTTAATTGCTGAAAAGATCTCCCCTTGAAGCCAAAATGAGATTCACTAGAAGAATTTCTTCAAAACCTAGCCCCATGGGCTGACACATAATTCCGAAGGCATTCTTATAAGATGAAATAGAATGTCTATAGAATGTCAAGCCGCAAGATCATTTTGTCATGCCTAAAATTCAACTGTTGGGGCATCTGGAAAAAATCTGGGATTAGAAAGCTGATTGTCAATGGACTCCCTGACTGAATATGGAAATAAAGGCGTTACACAGGCATTGGACAGATTGAACAACAAAGACTGTGAATCCAGAAGCACCTGACCTGAATGCTAGGTTTGTTAGCGGAAAGAAGACGGAACTAACTGACTGACGGAACATCCATCCACCCGAAGATGGAATAAAATGAATTCCATTTGGCATCTGCATCGAAGTTTTTTGTGATTTTTTTTCTTGATTCCTGAAGGTTGCAACTGGTTTGCAACTCGTAAGAATAAAACGCCAAGCTTGATAATGCTTTTAAAAGACGCATCGTGGTTGCGTTGTGCACTGTCCAGTTTGGTAAAGGCTTAACAGTAACAAGCCTGTAAAAGTTCGATACATATTGCAATTACGAAAGTTAGGGGCCTATTTTGTAAATCGAGCAGATTCATGTGACTCGTCTGTATTCATTGTCGATCAAAGCAAGCATGCATATTTCAGATGTCACCTGTCGACTCCCATGGACCGATGCACGAGTTCACTAATTTGACGTTTGAGCGGTGCCGAATTCACTCGTTGCCATGGTCACGTAAATAACACGGCACCGCCCAAACGTCAAATAGTGAACTCGTGCATAGGTCCATAGTAATCCAGTCACATAGAGTGACAACTGTCGAAAAACTCGAGTGACAGAGCTGAGTCGAGCGAATTTTTCGGTCGACAGTGACTCTAATCGAGTCATTTTGATCGACTCAACTTATAAACAGTCACAATCTCCGTTCCAGATCAATATCGCAAGAACGAGTATGGAAATGTGATGAGGAAGGAAGACCAAATCTATTCCGTCAAATCCCAGTTAAGAGGGAATAGCAATCAGAGAGCTGGCTTAGGTATCCTACGTATTCAGCTAAGGCACCGAATCTGTACTACAGAAGGTAACGTGTTGCGAAGCCTTCGATGAGTACCAAGGATCGTGTGCATGTGAAATGTTAGCATGTAGTGTCTAGAAGCATCGGCCAGTCAGTGGACAATAGTGGATCAAGTCAAGAAGAGGACAGTGCAGTGGCTTGCATTGCGATTCGTTACATAGCAATACTATGAACGAAACCCCAGCTAAACGACAGAATTCAGGGAGAAAACGAAACACCTCCCAGTTCAACAGACGATGTAAACAGTATCAATGCTTGTGTTGTGATTACCTACCCAAGTAACCACTAGCCCGCTAATTCGCCTTTTTGAGCTTATAGGGCTATTATACGACTAATACAGGGCATGTCAGCTCTAAAATAGCACTATATTAGCACGCAAGGCGAATTAAAGTGCTATATGGTTACTTGGGTAGAATGGCTTATGTACTAGTTCCAATAATACATTATATTACTTAAAATATTTCACACTATGAATGAGTTTGCTACGGTTTTCCTACGCAATATGATGCACGGAAGTGCTGTTATTCTTTCACCTTAGACTAAGTTAAACCAATCAAATAATAATGTTCATCATAAGTTTTCACTATTGGATGAAATGGTCTGAATGTTGCATAAATGATACGGTGATAACTGGTTTGAAATAGTTAACGAAGATTAATACGTCATGATGGTTGAATTAAAGCGATTAATGATGGACATTAAAGTTCTGACAATTCCTGGCTATTCAAATATATGTTAGAATCTGCTCTTTTTTACAAGTTAGAATTTTTTGCCGCATGTACATAATCTTTAACGCTACAAACTAAGCACCGTATAGATTTTTTAATCAATAATTAGAGAACTGTTGATACTTGTTGTCATGGTCATATCGCGACATGCTTTATCAGAATAGGAGTTGTCCATTGAGCACGCGGACATTTTTTTCGGATTTTTTATAAACTGCCTGCACGAACAATGAAGAAGCGTGAAGTAAAGTTCCGGAGATTTTGGAATTTTCTCTACGGCAACCTTCACAAATACTGGGTGACCTGATTCTAAATCAGAATTGTTCCCTAGGCTCCCTTTACTCGGATATGAATCACCCAAAGGTTGCAAAAGCAGAAGTATGATCAAAATAATCAGTTTCAATAAATTCAGGCAGTTCAATAAATGACGTATGAAGAGACGCCGATATTAAGTTGATGATTCCCAAATCAGAACTGAAAGGTGCTACTTTTTAGCACCGAAAAGAATGCTTTTGTTGTTAGGAAAAGTAGGCCGTTATGTTGTTCATTTCCTTGATATAAAGTCGCTTAAAAGGCTTATATGCAACGTAATAATAAATATATGATTGTCATAATCGAACTTTATCAGATATACGACAATTATAGATGGATCCGTATGTCAACTAAACTGTTTATCTCTTTCTGAGAAGTATAATCGTATTTCAATCTCATTTGTCCGAAAATATGATTTATTAACACCTTTGACTATTCATACACATAGCATTCCAATAAGGTTTATCTAGATATTATTTTGACTGTACATTGTTATACGATGTCTTGTTTTTTCAAGGATTTATACGTAAATTTTCCCAGAAATATCTCCAAAATTTTCCAGAAGTATCTAAAAATCCATTCAGACATGTTAACAAAAACTGTATCAAGATTTGTCCAGGACTTCTTCTCAAAATATTTTGTGCAGTGATTTGTGTAAGGTAGTGCTTGATCCGTTAATTCTGTTTCATGCAGAATCAGGATTAATTGTGATATGAAAAGTATCGGTTACACATACTCGTGCTCATGCATTTATTTCAAATTACAGGCAACTCTCCCTAACTCGACATTGAAGGAACCTGATTCCTGTTTAAGTATGCCTGTTCTAACGATAACGGAGTTGCTACTGCAGTCTGCAGATGGTAAATTATGCTCATGCTCATGCTCATGTGCAGTAATTTGTGGAATCCGAGAAGATTTTGTAGTGATTTTAAGGTATTCATGAATACTGCCCATAAGAGCACAACTGTCTCAAATGGGTTTTCGGAACTACTCCGTTTTCATAGCACCGTTCAAGTTTTAATATATACAGTCAACTCTCCCTTGCACGATATTTTTTATCTCGATATTTCCCCTAACTCGATGAAATGCGTGGTCCCTTGAATTTAGCTTACTTTGATCCTTCTGTAAGTCGATATCTCTCTAACTCGATGTTCCCTAACTCGATGCAATCTGTTTGAGTTTCCCATGCAAATTTACCTCTCTAACTCAATATTTTCATAAAAAAGTTTCAAATATCCTCCAAATGT
This sequence comes from Aedes aegypti, assembly GCF_002204515.2. NCBI lineage: Eukaryota > Metazoa > Arthropoda > Insecta > Diptera > Culicidae > Aedes > Aedes aegypti. The sequence continues at coordinate 451,146,702 of NC_035108.1, forward strand.
TAATAAATTCCATAAATTTAAATGTAATGATTATGTTTATAGTCGAATTAAAGGGTTAAACTTATTTCAGGTTGATAAAACTTCATATTTTTGTTGATTTGTTTGAAATTTGAAACTCGATGATCTCTTCAATATCGAAAAAACAAAACCGTAATGATAATAAATCTTCGAGCTGTTTAGTAGAATACCTATAAATAGATGAAAACCCGAATTTAGTACTATACCATTTAATTCCACTAGAGTTTGTATCCTTTGACAGATACGCGTATTTCGACCTGTACTGTTTTCAACTGTAAGGCCGTCTTCAGTGTCGTGTACTAGACTCGACTTACAGTTGAGGTCAAAATACGCGTATCTGTCAAAGGATACAAACTCTAGTGGAATTAAATGGTATAGTAATAAATTCGGTTTTTTCATCTACTTAAAACCGTAATGTTTCCTAGCGAAGTTATCGTGGTCAGTGGCATTCAATTGACATTTTCCTTTTCGACATTCGTTGGATCGCTCGTGTTGTGCATGTTTAAGGGAAGTACTGTGCAGTGCGCATCGTACCTTCGTGCTGTGCGTACACGAATTCTCTCTGCTCTTGGAAATTTTCTTAAAAACTACCTAAAGCAATAAATCAGTACTTTTCAGTGCTAAAATTAAAAACGGTACTTTTCAGTGCTACTAAAACAGTACTTTTTCGTACTATTTTTTCTACTATTGATCCCTTTACGATCCTTGTTTGGACCCGTGCCTTCGATTTTTCGTTGGACCCGTTGGCGAAAGCTACTGGTGGTAATCCTTCTTGGACACCGTCTTGGAAAAAAACCTCTCGAAGGTCACGTCCTCCTTCGTTTATTAACTAAACATGGTATCAACAACTAACAAAAGGAAGGGTGAATCTCTGAATTCTCTACTTCCTTCCAAAAAAGTGGGTTTTAAAACTGTCACTACACGTGGCAAGAATGGAAGAAAGGACGCTTCCCCGGAATGCGAACTTTCTTCCAAGGGTGATATGAATAATTGTATCGAAATGAGCAATCAGTTCGATGCTCTAGACAAATTTTCCGAACACCAAATCGAAGCAGCCTCTAGCCCAGGCTCTTTGATTCAAGTCAGGAAGCAAAAAGTGCCGCCTATCGTGGTCAGTTGTTCCGAATTTGCGGGATTTAGGCAGGAGATCTTGAACTCCATTAGGGGAATCAAGGTTTCCTTCCAAATCGCAAAGAAAGGAGACTGTCGCGTTTTCCCGGAAACTCTTAAAGATCGTGAACTTCTTCTCAGACATCTTGAAGAGAAGAAGTACAATTTTTTTACTTATGACGACAAAACTGAACGTTTGTTCAAAGTTGTCTTGAAAGGTCTCTCAAGTAACTATAAGTCACCTGAAGAGATCAAAAATGGAATAAATGATTTACTTGGATTTTCCCCAGTCCAAGTAATCATTATGAAAAAGAGAACCCAATCTGGCATTGTTCGGAAAGGGCTTTCTCAAGAATATTATTTAGTTCACTTTAACAAAAAAGAACTAAATAATATTAAAGCTTTAGAAAAATCAAAACTTATGTTCGATGTCCGTGTGACATGGGAACATTTCCAGAAACCTGGAGGAAATTACCAGAACCCCACTCAGTGCCGTCGGTGCCGAAAGTGGGGTCATGGTACAAAAAATTGTCGCATGGATGCTAAATGCATGATTTGCGGAGGTTCTTCTCACGCCAAAGACGTCTGTCCAGTGAAGGAAGATACCACCAAATTCATATGCTGTAATTGCGGGGCTAACCATAAGTCCAATTTTTGGAATTGTCCTTCACGCAAAAGGGTCATTGAGGCTCGTGCCAGGCAGATGAAAGATAATATCCGTTACGATAACGGTCGTTTCCGCAATTTGCCTGGTAGAGTATCGAACAATGCGCATTTTTCAGTTAACGATCGCTTGATCATGAATCATACCCATCAGGAAAATCATAATCTTGCTCATTCACAAACTAATTTTAATCCGTCGGGTAGCCGTTCGAATCTTTCAATTTCGAATGTATCTACCCACGGTAAATCCTTTGCCAATATCGTAGCAGGAAATTTGAACTCCTTCCCTGTTCGATCCATGGGTACCCATTCTACTTGTTTCAAATCAAATGGAAAAAACCCTACCGCCACAGGTAATTCCGCTTCTTCGTCTACCGGAAATTCCAATGGGAAATCACATGACATGTCTGCCTCTGATTTTAATTTTCTAACTGAACAATTGAATCTGATGATTGATGCAATGTTCAAAGCCACCACTATGACTGAAGCAGTCCAAGTAGGTGTAAAATTTACTAATCAAATTGTTATTGGATTGCGTTTTTCTAATGGATCCAAATAATAATTTAAATATTTTAAATTGGAATGCTCGTTCTCTGAATGGTAAAGAGGACGAGCTGTTTAATTTTCTTACGGTTAATAACGTGCATATAGCAGTTATTACCGAAACGTATTCCTAACTTTTTTGTTTATCGTAATGATCGACTTGATGGTGAGTTGTGTTTGATCCTTCGACCTTGACGCTTGCTCCTGCGGGGGCCGGCGATGGAGGCAGGATCAAACATGTCGCGCGTCGGTCAAGTAAAAGTGAAAAAAAAACCGCGATCGCTTAGTTGTGTTTGATCTTCCGACCTTGACGCTTGCTCCTGCGCGGGCCGGATCAAACATGTCGCGCGTCGATCGAGTAAAGTGAAAAAGTGCCGCTTTCGATTAGTTCTTTATGATCTTCCAACATTGACGCTTGCTCCTGGGCAGTGCTTCAAGAAAGCCTGAGTAGTCGTCAGTTGTTTTCCATCACGGGTCGCGCGCCTTTTTTCTCTGAGTGCTTTTATATAGCCGAGCAAACGACTGAAGCTGAAAGAGGATTGTTGCTGCTCAATGATGACGGATCAATTGGTGAGCTCGTTTCATGCTACTGTTCCTATTCTATAAAATATGTATGACTGAATCGTTAATCGTTACAACGGTGAGATGTAAATATGATGTTTCAAAAAAAATATGAATGGTTCGTCACTGTGAGTGTCGACATAAACTCTGATTCATAAATTATTTATGTCTAAATTTTTTTTATTCAATACACCTTCTTCTTTTTACCTTTATTTTTGTAATCAAAAATAAAACTTTGAATGGTTCGACACTTCAAGTGTAGACTTCCGAAAGGTTCACTTTATTCAACAAACTTTGAAAGGTTCGTCACCTCAAGTGTCGGCATAATTTTTCTCTACATAGAAATTGTTCATATCAAATGAAAATATTATATTTACATATAAGCATGTTTATATCTCACAAATAATTATTTATTATGGTCTAATCGCTTATCAAAGTGAATCCTGTGACCCAACGATCCTTCCCATTAACAAACATCCCTCCCAGTAACCTTTGTGGAGATGCAGAGGCAAACACGGTCTCCAAATAGCAAAGGTTACACACTAACATTCCTTCCCCCAATCCCACCTGACTGCAAGGACGTGGCCGGCGCCGTTATTGACCCTGTATAAATAGAGGCACTGAATTATGCACACTGAAGAAGATTATGACCAATCCCAGCCGAACTTCTAGTTGATTCTTTGTGCATTTTCACTGACTTCGGTCAATCACGGAATAGCAACCATTGATATGTGTAGTCAGTCTAAGCTAAGCTAAGCTAAGCTATCGTAATGATCGACTTGATGGGGCATGTGGGGGAGTTGCAATCATCATTCATAGGCGTATAAAACATCAACTGTTTTCATCATTTGAAACTAAAGTTTTTGAAACTTTAGGTGTTTCTGTTGAGACACAGTTTGGTAAATATACTTTCATAGCTGCCTATTTGCCTTTTCAATGCTCTGGATAGCAAGTTAATTTGCTCCAAACTGACTTGCGAAAATTGACTCGCAATAAATCAAATTTTTTTGTCATTGGTGACTTTAATGCCAAACATCGGTCATGGAATAATTCTCAAAGTAATTCCAACGGCAGAATTTTATTTGATGAGTGCTCTTCAGGATATTTCTCAATTCAATACCCTGATAGCCCTACATGTTTTTCCTCTTCTAGAAATCCATCTACGATTGACTTGGTCTTAACCGACTCTAGTCATCTTTGTAGCCAATTAGTTACTCATGCTGATTTTGATTCTGATCATGTCCCTGTTACATTTCAAATATCCCAAGAAGCGATTCTAAATCCTATCAGCTCCACCTTCAATTATTTACGAGCCGACTGGAATATATATAAAACGTATGTTGACTCTAATCTTGATGTTAACATTTCTTTAGAAACTAAACTTGATATTGACAATGCTCTTGAAACTTTAACAAATTCCATTGTTGAAGCCAGAAGCATTGCAATTCCAAAATGTGAAGTAAAATTTGAATCCGTGATTATAGACGATGATCTTAAACTCTTGATCCGTCTTAAAAACGTGAGGAGAAGGCAATTTCAACGCACTCGCGATCCTGCTTTGAAAATTATATGGCAGGATTTGCAGAAAGAAATCAAAAAGCGTTTTGCTCAATTAAGAAACAAAAATTTTGAAAATAAAATTTCTCAATTGGACCCTGGCTCTAAGCCATTTTGCAAATAATCTAAAATTTTGAAAAAACTTCGGGAGCCTATACCGGCATTGAAAGAGGAAAACAAATTATTACTAACTAATTGCGAAAAAGCTCAAAAACTTGCTATGCAGTTTGAAAGTGCGCACAATTTTAATTTAGGACTTACTAGTCCAATTGAAAATCAAGTTACTCAGGAGTTCGAAAATATTCTCAATCAAGAGAACGTTTTCGAAAATGCCTGGCAGACTGATTTGGAAGAAGTGAGAACTATTATTAAAAAAATTCAATAATATGAAAGCTCCTGGCGATGATGGAATTTTCTACATCCTCATCAAGAAACTTCCAGAAAGTAGCTTATCATTTCTAGTTGATATAATTAACAAATGTTTTCAATTAGCATATTTTCCTGACAAATGGAAAAATGCTAAGGTTGTTCCAATTTTAAAACCAGACAAAAATCCTGCAGAAGCTTCTAGCTATCGTCCAATCAGTTTGCTTTCCTCCATCAGTAAACTTTTTGAAAAGGTTATTTTGAACAGAATGATGGCCCACATCAACGAAAATTCAATTTTTGCCAATGAACAGTTCGGATTCCGCCATGGACATTCGACCACTCATCAACTTTTACGTGTAACAAATTTGATCCGTTCCAACAAATCTGAAGGCTATTCTACTGGTCTTGCTCTTCTAGACATAGAAAAAGCATTCGACAGTGTTTGGCATGAAGGTTTGATTGTAAAATTAAAAAACTTTAATTTTCCAACATACTTTGTTAGAATAATTCAAAGTTATCTGTCAAATCGTACACTTCAGGTTAATTATCAGAACTCCAGATCTGAAAGACTTCCTGTAAGAGCTGGTGTTCCTCAAGGCAGTATTTTGGGACCAATATTATACAATATTTTCACATCTGACTTACCTGAGTTACCTCAGGGATGTCAAAAATCTTTGTTTGCGGATGACACAGGCCTCTCCGCCAAAGGTCGAAGCCTACGTGTCATCTGTAGTCGATTGCAAAGAAGTTTGGATATTTTTTCTTCATACTTGCAAAAATGGAAGATTTCTCTTAATGCTTCCAAAACTCAACTAATAATATTCCCACATAAACCAAAAGCTCTTTATTTGAAACCTTCAAGTAGACATGTTGTCACGATGAGAGGGATTCCAATAAATTGGTCAGATGAAGTTAAGTATCTAGGGCTCATGCTTGATAAGAATTTAACTTTCAAAAATCACATTGAGGGCATTCAAGCCAAATGTAATATATATGTAAAATGTCTTTATCCCCCTATTAATAGAAAATCAAAACTTTGTCTTAAGAACAAGCTTTTTATATTCAAACAAATTTTCAGGCCAGCCATGTTGTATGCTGTACCAATATGGGCTAGCTGTTGTAATACCAGGAAGAAAGCTCTGCAGAGAATTCAAAATAAAATTTTGAAAATGATTCTGAGGCTTCCTCCCTGGTATAGTACCAATGAGTTACATAGAATATCCAATGTTGAAACATTGGAACAAATGTCAAATAAAATAATAAATAATTTCAGGCAAAAATCGTTACAATCTTCTATTGCCACGATAAATGCGTTATATGTTTAGGTTAAGTTAGGTTAAGTATATTTAAAGCGTTTTTTTTCTCTTATAAGCAGGTGAAATCAACTCACCTTTAAAAAAATGTAAACTGCTACGGCAAATGAAATGTTATATGTTGTTAACAAAATGTTAATAAAATCTTAAATTTGTTTTACCAAATTAGGATGATAGTGTTGTCTAATAACACAGAACACCTAGATATAAGAAATGAATGTAATGTTTGGAATGATACTAATAAAAAATTAAAAAAAAAGGGAAGTGCCCAATATCAGTGAAAACGTGTCGACTATCGTGATTGCTTACAACACTCTATGGGTGACAAGGGGGTGGAGGGGATCAGAAAAGTTGAAATTGACATAATTTGTATACCATCCCTAAATCAACCAGCAACTGCTGCTTCCTTACCGAAGATTAACTCCGTAACGAAATTGTTTCCATCGGCCTCTGGCTACGCCCATGTCCATCGTTGACAGACGCGAAGTCTTACTCCTTAAAAGGCCTCTCCGTCTGGACAGCGAAAAAGATGTTACCATAGAGGAGCAAATTGGTGTCCCGTAATGAAATTATTACGAGCGTCATAAACCCGACAAATGGGTGCCAAAGAGGGTCAAACTTGATGACTGCTTTCTGGCAGCAATCATAAACATATTTTAATAGACTTGAAACGCAATTACATTATTCTATTAGGCAAATCATAACTTTTTTTTTGTTACGTTGGTTACGCGCCATGTCGTAAACGCAAAGCAATAAATGCATTTGCTTTCCGAAAACTGCAACCGTTCGTAATTGCACTCAATGGGGAGAAAGCCTAAAATCACCCCGGCTGCTGCCTTAAAGCACAATTCGGCCGGGCCAAATTTAGTGACGGAACTTATTGGAACGTGTGGGGGCCGTCATTAGTTGCAAATTGGTTTTGATTGACCACCGCAGCATTTCTTCAACGAACGAAATGAACGAAACTGAATCCGAGGATGGGGCGCCGCCGTTGACCTTTTCGTCTGACATTTGGTACGTACAACAACGGCTGAGTCACTGCGCCGTCGCAATTGTTTCTTGGTAAATTGAGTCGATGATTGACAGCGAGTAAGCGCAAGCTTTAGTGGATCAGCAGAGTAGGCGGCGGAGTTGTGGTGGCGCGAGATCTGCGCAGGTTCCAGACAACCATGAGAGTTATTGCGATTGATTTGTACACGGATCAAGCAATGAGGCGATCGATTGGGACGATCTAGCAGATCATTTGGACTGTTGTGAAATGGAAAGTTGAACTCTTCTTGCTCAGTGGGGTTTAAGTTTTGCAATTTGGCTAGGAAGATCATTTGAGGGAATTTTAACGAATGCCTTCAATAGGGGGCTTGGTGGTCTATTGGCTATCGCTTCTGCCTGGTGATACGAAGTTCATGGGTTCAATCCCAGGTCAATCCATTCGTAGATTTTGTCATTGTGCAATCTGTATCTATATATGTCTTTCACTCTTTCATCTATCACTCATTCCACGCTCATTCGTATGTTTTCAGCAATATCTAGAATTATGTAAAACTAAACGAAAAACAATTTTTACAAGATCCAGTCAACTTGCTTGTTTAACTTGCATACCATTGATTGTAGCATAACGAATCATCTTAATAAAAAACGAAAGACGAAATTATCAATCAAATTTGGCTAATGGACAACTGTCAAAATTACATAATGTTCGCAAATTATGCACTATCTACCAAATCAGATCTTGAATCCTTACTGCATCAGTGCATGTGATCAATCACCGAACTGCGAGTTTATCGATCGAGGCAACTGACCGGGCCACCCCGACATAAAAAACACAAATGCCGCCATCCGTGACAACAGTCATCTGTCAAATTTGGTCGCTCCGATATATAAACAAGTTTAGCTAATCCATGCGCGGCGCGTTTTTGCCTCTGGACAACCACTTTACCGCACGCACAGCTCGTTCCGAGTGACTGACTGACAACCGCATTTAGCGCCACGAAAATCAACCGCCATCACCCATGTCCCATTATCGCAATCAGAAAAGTCCTCGAAATTCCATCGGATTTTCACTTCAGCTTCGACGACAAAGAATTATCACTATCATAAGCAATCTTCGTCAGGCTGAAGTGTGGCGACCTTAATCGGACCCCGAAAAGTACGAGCGAATGATTGACATAATTCCTCGGTAGCAAACCAGCCAGCGATTCGATGGAGAGAAGCGCTTTCATGTAAGGATCTCCATGTCTTGAACAACATTGTTCGGTTGCCCTTCTGGACAATTGACTGCGGCTTCTTCTTCCTTTTTTTTTCGATGGCAGTCACTTCAAAAGATATATTAATTACATGCGATCTCCTTGACATGGGCTTGCAAAAATGCGCTTCGTTCCTGTCAACTGCCCAGAGTCCAATTTGGCGCTGAACACTGCGCGCTCATACGACCAACATGAAAAATGTGGCGTCGATGACGGCCAAGAACGAACTGGAGCCTCGAAGCCGGCTGCCAATATGTAGGTATAATCGCAGCAACCCATTCAAGTGCAAGTATTTATGGCGTGTTAAAAGCACTTGCGCTTACTGGGATCGATTCGATGGTGGTGCAGTCAGTCCGTTGAGCAGACTGCTCTCCGGCTCAGTGGCTAATTGTTATTAATTTTGATACCACGGCAATACTGCTGTGCTCGACGAAACTGCGAGAGTCGAAGATCGATTAGCAAAGCCAGGCCCAGGTAGGGGAAAACGGGGCAAAGTAAACCCTATGGTATACAGACCGATAAGTTTGTATATGTGGCAACCCTGGTTGTACGATCTATTGCTTCCTTATTCTTTGTACATTTTTTCCCAGAAACTCACGATTCGACCGAACATGATATTCGGCTGATTTCCCCTACCCGAACCAAGAGAAAAATGCAAAAATATGTGTTTTGCCGTGCAGATCGAATGAATCGACTCTCGTCAAAAAAGTGCCACGGATCACTCGTTCAATTGAGTAAGGTAGAGTTGACTGCAGTATAATAACTTCACTTAATCTTCCAAATAGAATAAATTTTTTTGTCAACGCTTGAGACTGCATCAATTTGACATTGTTGTTGAGTTAAAAATTCCGGTATGAAGCTGGTGATCTCAGAAAAAAGACACGGGATAAGAGAATTCCGGTAAAAATTACAACTCAGGTTCCTTAAGAATGTTTTCAACAAGAATTAAGATTTTTTGGAAAGTGAAATTTGAGAAAATACCTACCTTGATACCTTGATGGCTACAGCGTAGCATCACGCCATTGCCGGGCGTTTTGTAGAGCTCCATCTTCGTCGGTCTTGGGCGAAACTTCTCCAGTTGCCCCGAACGTTTAGGGTCGCCAGGTCCTCTTCCACTGCGTACAGCCAGCATATTCGTGGTCTTCCCCGAAGCCGCCGACCTCTACCTGGTTCCCTGCTGAATATTATTTTCGCAATTCTTTCTTCCGACATTCGCACTTAATGGCCAGCCCACTGAAGTCTGCCGTATTTTACACGATTAATAATATTCGCATCTTTGTACACTTGATACAACTCGTGACTCATGCATCTGCGCCACACATCATTTTCGAGTTTCCCACCGAGTATTGTCCGCAGCACTTTACGCTCGAAAACACCGAGAGCTTTCCGGTCTGACTCTTTCAACGTCCACGCTTCGTGCCCGTAGAGAGCCACCGGAAGAATCAATGTTTTAAACAGGGCGAATTTTGTTTCGGTTTGCAAGCTGCGGGACCTAAGCTGGTTACGTAGTCCGTAAAAGGCCCTATTCGCAGCCGCAACACGTCTTTTCACTTCGCGGGAAACGTCGTTGTTACATGTCACAAGTGTTCCAAGGTAAACAAATTCTTCAACAACTTCAAACACATCCCCTTCAAACACTACCTCAGCACTTACACCACCATGCTTGACTCTATCTCTACCTGCAACCATGTACTTCGTCTTGGTAGAATTGATGGTCAGGCCTATCCTCGCTGTCTCCCTCTTCAGAGGCACGAAGGTTTCTTCCACTGACCTGCGATCGATTCCAATCAGGTCTATATCGTCCGCAAAGCCAAGGAGCATGTGCGACCTTGTGATAATAGTGCCTTTTCTTTGCATGCCAGATCTCCTAATAGCACTTGAATGATTTGATTTGTTTTTGCACACCTGAGGATAATATTAAAATAAATCACTGTTATTAGTATCAACATTTGCCTCAGTGTAGTAAGGTAAAATAATCTTGGCACCACTGTATCGAGAAAAAGTCAGTTAATAAAAAAGCATTGTTCACGACGGTCACGTTTCATTTTCGGTCCAAAGTAAAAACTCCATTCCTCCGCGTTTTGAGCTATCGTTGAGCAGACATTTTTTGGTCCGTTTCGACCGGATTTCTGGAATTGGAGTTTCGTCGTGCCGTTTCGGTTAATTTCTGCTCGTGATCGATTCCGCGTCAAATTTCGCGTTTGACGTTGGATTTCAGTGATTAGATCGCAGCCGTGATGCGAATCTGAAGAATCGCCATTTTGGTTGATTGTGTCGATGTGATAGCGTTCGGTGCAGCACCGAACCGGAAGTGTGAACTGTGAAGTGTTGGATTACGCGGCCATTCAGCGATCGTGTCCGTGGCACGAACAAATCGCCACCATTTTGGCGAAAGGAAGTATTCCAATACCGCTTGGCTAGAATTAGCGAAGAATTGCGACTCACTACTACAGTGAAAGTGATTACGTGTCCGTGACACATGTGTTAGTGATTGCCACCGGGGCAAGAAAACGCTCCCACAGCTAGTGTTGGAAACCGTGTTTCCAAGTGTGTGTGTGAACAGAGGCTGTTCTTCGCCATGCGAAGCCTACAGCAATGACATAAGCATACCCGACCGACTGGAAAACTGTGTACAGCAATTCTCGCCAAGCGAGTGAGACGCACAACGTGATTGCACAATGATGTGCGTGCCTCAGCGGCAAAATTGAATTGTGGTCAAGCCACGAAGAAAACACAAGTGAGATAGCGAATGATGAAAAAGTGAGAAGCTGTGCGTGTGAGCAGCAATCGAATTTAAAAACAACTGAATGTCGGAGTCCGAGACGCCGCGAGTGGTGGTTCCAAAACCACGAAGAGATATTTTGAGTGCTTTGTCGGATGATATCGATGGGAATCAGATTCCTACGATTGCCCAGCAGAAAATCGCGAAGCAAGCTGCCGAAGAAAGAAGAGTTATGGAGCAAAAAGTGGAATTATTGATCGATCGGCGAAGTGCACTGATCGCAAAGCTGCTACGCATCAACGAAAGTGCGCAGCAGGAAGATGTTAACGTTCACCTTCTCCGGTTGCATTTGGATACGTTGCGTAGGTGTTCAGATGAAAATGAGAAAATATTTTCCGAATTGTCCGTGATCATTCCGAAGGAGAATCGTGAAGAGCATCATCAGGAATATGTGAAGGTGGAAAGAATGCACGATCAGTTGTACGTGGTGTTGCAAACGAAGATAGCAAGGCTTGGTGAAGTGGATTCAAAGTCATCTAATGCAGTAGCGCCAATTGTCCCTCAGCCGGTTTATATTCAAGCTCCAGCTCCACAACTACATGCCCCGTTCCCTCGGTTCAATGGGGATCCTGTGAATTGGTACAGCTTCAAAAGCCTATTCCAAAGCATAATGAGTAAGTACCCACAGGAAACTCCTGCAATGAAAATTTTGCATCTGAGGAATTCACTGGACGGCGATGCAAAAGATAAAATTGATCAAGAGGTCATCAATAGTAATGACTACAGCCTAGCCTGGAGCATACTGGAAAACGCCTACGAAGATAAGCGTTTGATTATGGATACGCATATTGATGCAATCCTTGACATCCCCAAGGTAACCAAGGAAAACCGAGGTAAGTCGATCACTAAACTTGTTGATATTTGCATCAAACACACGGAAGCTCTAAGTGGCCATGGATACAAAGTCGAGGGATTGGCTGAGCTGATTCTCGTCAACGTTTTGTATAAGAAGTTGGATAGGGAGACCCAAGAGCAGTGGGAATTAGCATTAGGATCAGGAGACTTACCAGAGTTTAGTGACTTCATGGATTTCCTTAGGGAACGGGGACGGGTATTGGTGCGGACTAGTCACCCTCAACACCAAGGGCCACAGCAAGCAGTAGGCCAGTCCAAGCAACGGCCAACTTTCAGTCAGCGGCCAACTGCGCAAAATGTCTCCAAGTCTTTCGTCCAGACTACGAAGGAAATATGTCCTTGTTGTAAGGCCGATCATTCCATCTACCGTTGTCCCAAGTTTCAAAACCAATCCACCTCTGATCGCAAGTCTGTAGTTGTCAAATCGAATTTGTGCTACAATTGCTTGAAGGGAAATCATCGAGTCAGCGATTGTCCTTCAGAACACACCTGCAAGGTCCAAGGCTGTGGCCGCAAACATCATAGTTTGTTGCACCCCAGCACAAATGCGGAAGGTCCAACGAATTCAGCGAAGAATGCAGAATCGAAGGAAGCTCAACATTCAACGCCGAAGGAGCGGTCGCAGCTTGAAAGTGTCAGTGTTCCAGAGTCTTCGAGTGCAAATACGTTGTGCGGTCGTACAGTAGCAGTCAAGAAACACGTGTTGCTGTCTACAGCGGAAGTCTTTGTGGTGGGCAATGGAGGTTGTATCATCAAATCGCGGGCATTGTTAGATTATGGATCTGACAGCCATATTATTACGGAAAGGTTGGCGAGTCAACTGAAGCTGAAGTTGGAAAGAGTCGATCTTCCAATCAACGGATTAAACGATCTTCAAACTAATGTGAAACATCTGGTGTCTACCACGATACACTCTCGGTTTGGCACGGACCCACAGTTTAAATTAGATTTTTTGGTGGTTCCTCGGGTCACGTCCAGCATACCCGCAGTCGAGGTGGATGTTTCATCCCTGTCCCTGCCATCCACTCTGCCATTAGCTGACCCTTCTTTTCACAATCCGGGAGACATCGATCTAATTCTCGGAAACGAAATATTTTTCGACCTCGTCAAGGCAGGTCGAGTAAAACTAGGAAATAGCTCTGCGGTATTGGTAGAGACTGAGTTGGGATGGGTGGTAGGAGGTTCAGTCCATAATCGAAGCGTCAAACAACTTTCACGTGTGTGTCATTTCAATCACTTTGAGGAGGAACTCAATCACACACTATCGAAATTTTGGGAAGTCGAGTCCGTTCCATCAAATGGTCTGCTTACCAAATCGGAAATTGCTGTGGAACAACATTTCTGTCGGACATGTACGCGTGACGAGCAAGGTCGTTATCAAGTTCGACTCCCTTTCAACGATCTTAAGGATAAACTTGGTGACTCCTACGAGCTTGCCAAGCAACGTTTCGATAGACTGAAGGTTTCGTTGAACAAGAACCCGAACAAGCGCAAGCAGTATGAAGAGTTTATGGCCGAATATATAGAACTAGGACACATGAAGGAAGTGGATAATGTTGATGGACAAGGTTACTATATTCCACATCATGCTGTCTACAAGGCAACGAGTTCTACAACAAAGACCCGCGTTGTCTTTGACGCGTCAGCGAAATCAACAACCGGTATCTCCCTTAATGACACACTGTCAGTTGGTCCTACTGTACAGAGTGATTTGCTGCAGATTATTTTGCGCTTCTGTACACACGAGGTGGTTCTTACGGCGGACATCCCCAAGATGTACCGTCAGATCCGAATGTGCCCGGAAGACTGTCGCTTCCAAAGGATTTTGTGGTGGAATGCCGATGGAGAAGAACGAACTTTCGAGCTTCAAACGGTGACATATGGTGTCGCAAGCTCACCCCATCACGCTACGCGAGCACTCATGCAATTGACAAAGGACGAAGGACAGGAGTACCCTTTGGCTGCGGCGGTTATAGAGGAAGACAGTTACATCGATGACTTCCTTACCGGAGGGGAGTCCGTCGAAGCAGTTGTCGACATCTATCAGCAACTATCAGCGTTATTAGCGAAAGGTGGATTTGGAGTACATAAGTTTTGCTCGAACAGTCCTAAAGTACTGAGTGCGATTCCGGAACACCTACGCGAGAAACAAGTCAGCTTCGAGGAGTCAGGAGTGAACAACATTATTAAAGCATTGGGACTCATTTGGAACCCAACGGATGACTATTTTGGGTTTAATGTGCAGCAACCGGAACACAGGATTTCGGTTACGAAGCGCGCCGTCTTGTCGGACATTGGCCGTTTGTTCGACCCACTCGGGTTCCTTGGCCCAATCGTCACCTTGGCCAAGTTACTCATGCAAGATATATGGCGTCTCGGTTTAGGCTGGGATGAGGTTCTTCCCGACGAGCTGCTGCAGAGCTGGAGGAGCTTCCAGGAACAACTAACGTCTGTCAATCAGATCCAGAAGCGACGACTGGTGATACCAGGAAACTCGACAAGAGTTGAATTACACGGTTACTCGGATGCATCGATGTGTGCATATGGAGCCGTACTGTACATCAGAAGCATTGCCAAGGACGGAACAGTAACTGTCAATCTTGTTGCCAGTAAATCACGGGTAGCACCACTGAAATCCTTAACGATCCCGAGATTGGAACTCTGCGGTGCCCGGCTACTCGTGGAGTTAACACAAAAGGTGATATCAGCATTGAATGTGCAGTTCGACGAGGTGAAATTTTGGTGTGACTCTCAGATTGTGTTATGCTGGCTTAAGAAGTCTCAGGCAGCGTTGAACGTGTTTGTTGCTAACCGTGTGGCAGCAATTTTGGAAACAACCGATGTCAAGCAGTGGAATTATGTTCGGTCAGAGAGCAATCCAGCCGACGTTATATCCAGAGGAGAGTATCCAGAGAATCTGTCGGAGAATAAGCTTTGGTGGAATGGGTCACCTTTGCTGTGGCAACCGTATGTGGAAGCTGCCGTACTCGATCCTTTGGATGAAACAGCGTTACCAGAACTGAAACAAGCAAAGTGTTTGACAACTTCTGTGGCACAACCTAATGTACTGTTGAACAGAATAAGCCACTACCGCAAGCTGCTCAGAGCATGGGTGTATGTGCGACGCTTTCTAACTGCAAGGTGCAATCGTCCACTAACCACACCGATAACGGCTGATGAAATGTTCGTTGCAGAGCACACAGTTCTACGGTTACTGCAGGAAGAAGTCTTCGGCGATCTTCTGCACATTCTTCAACAAACGCCCATCAAACGCCATAATCTCAGCAACCTTGCTCCGTTTATGGCAGAGGACGGATTGATACGAGTTGGAGGGCGGCTTAAGTATTCTGCTATCCCATATGATGGAAAACATCAAGTGCTACTGCCCGAGAAACACCACGTAACAGTTATTCTCATCAGACGACTTCACGAAGATCATGCTCACGTTGGTCGTAATGGTCTGTTAGCTATCGTACGAGAACGCTATTGGCCATTGCGTGCAAAGGCAGTGATTAAGAAAATCGTATCATCGTGTCAACTTTGTGCCAAGCACCGTCCAATTCTCGGCAGTCAACTCATGGGTAATTTGCCAGAACCACGCATCAATCCAGCGCCAGTCTTTTCTAAGGTAGGCGTTGACTATGCAGGACCATTCATGCTGAGAATGAGCCTCAGAAGTCCGAAGACATATAAGGCATATGTACTAGTTTTCATCTGTATGGCAGTTAAGGCAATTCACATGGAGCTGGTGTCAAGCTTAACAACTGAAAATTTCATCGCCGCTTTACACCGTTTTGCCAGTCGTCGTGGATTGCCCAGTGATGTGTTTTCGGACAACGGGACATCATTCGTGGGAGCCAACCACGAATTAGCAGCGTTACGAGACCTTTTCGAGGATGAACAACATCAACGGAAGTTGGCCGAGTTCTGTTCGGCCAAGGGCATACGTTGGCATTTCATACCCCCACGTAGCCCACACTTCGGGGGAGTGTGGGAAGCTGGCGTAAAATCTATGAAATTTCATTTCAAACGAGTCGTCGGCGAAACACGTTTAACATATGAGGAGATGATCACGTTTTTGGCACAAACTGAAGGCATATTGAACTCTCGCCCACTGTGCTCCTTGTCAGATGATCCGAATGATACTGCTATATTATCAACATCGCATTTCCTCATTGGCCGGTCAGCGGTGGCTCTTCCGGAGCCCTCATACACCGACGAGAAGGTAGGAAGACTCAGTAGATACCAACACCTTCAGCAGATGATGCAGCATTTTTGGGGAAGATGGTCCTCCGAGTATCTTCACCACCTACAGACCAGGCAGAAGTGGCATACCGGAGGCATCAAAATTTACGAGATCGGTGCTCTGGTGTTGTTACTTGACGAAAATCTACCACCTCAACAGTGGCGACGCGGTCGCATCATTGCGGTTCATCCAGGTAGAGATGGTGTAGTACGAGTAGTCACCGTGAAGACTGTATCAGGCGAATTCAAACGATCGGTGACAAAAATTGCAGTGCTGCCTTCGGTTGAGTCTGACGATTCAACGGGGGAGAATGAATGATTTGATTTGTTTTTGCACACCTGAGAATAATATTAAAATAAATCACTGTTATTAGTATCAACATTTGCCTCAGTGTAGTAAGGTAAAATAATCTTGGCACCACTGTATCGAGAAAAAGTCAGTTAATAAAAAAGCATTGTTCACGACGGTCACGTTTCATTTTCGGTCCAAAGTAAAAACTCCATTCCTCCGCGTTTTGAGCTATCGTTGAGCAGACAGCACCCTCAAGTGCAATGTTGAACAGTAAATTCGAAAGTGCGTCTCCCTGCTTCAATCCGTCTAACGTCACGAACGAGGTTGACACCTCGTCTGCGATTCGAACACTTGATTTCGAACCATCCAGCGTAGCACGTATCAGCCTAATTAGTTTTGCCGGAAAACCATTTTCAGACATTATCTGCCAAAGCTCATTTCTTTTCACTGAGTCGTACGCCGCCTTGAAATCAATAAACAGATGGTGAGTCTGCAAGTTATACTCCCGGAATTTGTCTAGGATCATTCGCAAGCTAAACATCTGGTCCGTTGTCGAACGGCCCTCACGAAAACCAGCTTGGTATTCGCCGACAAAGGACTCCTCGAGCGGTCTCAGTCTGTCAGTCTGTTAAACAGGATGCGCGACAGAATTTTGTACGCCGAATTCAGCAGAGTAATTCCTCTGTAATTGGCACACTCCAGTCTGTGCCCTTTCTTGTAGATAGGGCGGATGAGGCCATCCAACCAGCCGGTGGGCAATTCTTCGTCCTCCCATACCTTCAGAAGTACTCGGTAGATTGACTGGTAAAGCTGCTCGCTTCCGTGCTTGAGAAGCTCGACCGGGATCTCGTCCTTCCCAGCAGCCTTACAGTTCTTCAGCTCGCTGATAGCCTTTTTAACCTCTCCTATGGTCGGTGGGTCCACAGCTTGATCGTCATAATGTATGTTCATCCTGTTCCTCGCTACATTTCCATTCTCACCGTTTAACAATTGCTGAAAGTGCTCCTTCCACCTGGCAGCCACCGCCGTTTTATCGGTCAGCAAATTCCCTTCTCGGTCATTGCACATGGCGGGCACTGGTACGGTATTGTGCCGCGCACCATTGACCGTTGCATAAAATCTCCGCATATCATTCCGGTTCATGCTTTCTTGTGTGTCAGCTACCGCACTTTCTTCGTGCTGCCTTTTCTTTCTGCGGTGGATTCGCTTTTCTTCGGCTCTCGCTGCCCTGTACCGCTCTCTGTTCTGTCGGGTACCGGCCACAAGCATACGGCTTCTGGCGACATTCTTCATGTCTGTCACCCTCTGGCACTCTTCATCGAACCAGTCGCTCCGTCTTCGTCGTTGACCAGTGCCGATCACTTCCCGCGCCGTTGTTGTCACAGCTTCGTGGATAGGGTCCCACAGGCTGTCGACGTCTCCAGCAACGTAGACTCTTTCCAACTTCTCGTCTAGTTGCTGACGGTACTGCGCAGCTACCCCATCAGTCGACAAGCGTTGTATATTGAAGCGTAGCGTTCTGTGTGTTGCGGAACTCGTGACGCTGGATAACCGCGCCCGAATTTTAGCTACAACGAGATAATGATCCGAGTCGATATTAGGGCCTCGGAAGGTCCTGACATCAATGACATCTGAGAAATGTCGCCCATCAACCAGCACGTCTATTTGGGAGCAGGCATCTCCACTCGGGTGTCGCCAGGTGTGTTTGCGGATATTTTTTCGCGCGAAGTATGTACTGCTGATTGCCATCCCTCTAGCAGCAGCGAAGGTTACTAGCCGCAGGCCATTATCATTGGTAACGGAATGAAGGCTTTCCGTTCCAATGACGGGTCGGAAGAAATCTTCTTTCCCGATCTGCGCATTTGCGTCGCCGATGACTATCTTGACGTCTTGTTTTGGGCACTCTCCGTAGGCCTTATCCAGGCTCTCATAGCACTCATCCTTCATGTCATCGGGCTTATCGTTCGTTGGCGCATATATGCTGATCAGGCTGTAGTTGAAGAACTTGCCCCTCATTCTCAACACACAGATTCGGTCGCTTACCGGTTTCCACCGAATAATTCGCTTCATCTGCTTCCCAATCACTATGAAGCCAACCCCACGTTCTGCTCTGTCGCCACCGCTGTAGTAGATGTGGTACTTGAATGAAGTGTTGGCGATGGGGTCCACCGCTCGGAGTTCGCGTTCTTCGGTTCTCGGCCAGCGTATTTCCTGGATAGCTGCCACGTTCACGCCGACATTCCGCAGTTCACGAGCCAGGAGCCCAACACGCGCGGGTTCATTCAAAGTTCTCACGTTCCAAGATCCAACTTTCCAATCGTTGTCCTTTATTCGTTGCCGGGTCTGTTGCCGTAAAATCAATCCGTTTGCTCTACTTTTGCCTTTCTTGGTTGGTGAAGAGTCTTCGATAGGCCACCTAACCAGGGTTGCGCTACCTACATCGTGCTAGAGGGGCTGCCTCCTCGATGCTGACACGATACAGCATCGTACGCTTGTTCTTTACATGATGACCACGGTCATAGCCATCACAACCATCCACCTTTATCAGGGCTTTGGACCTGTAGCTCTGGTTCTCAATAGTTTCAAGTTTTTTCGGACATGCTACTATGGTGAGCCGTCATGCGCTAGCGGTGTTTGAGGAAATATGATTCTAGAAAAGGATAAAGATACTGGGAAAAGAACCGTATATTGTTAAAAGTTTATTTTGGATTTGAGCATGAGCATTGATGACCGTACATTTATCAAAAGTTTTTTTAGATTTGTTGCAAAACTAGTGTTTCTTCAAGATTTTTCAAGGAATGTCTCAATGAACTTGAAGGAATTCGTCAAGTAACCTTTTAAGAATTATTTTAGGATTTCATTGGTAACTTCTTCTACAGATGATTCCTAATGTTTAGGAATAACTCCAAGCAATTCATCGGAAAAAATGTCCTCTAATAATTCTTTTAGAAAATGCTCAAGAGATTGTTTCAAGAATTACTCCCAGAACACCTCTAGAAGATTATCCAGAATTTCTTTTAATCTTTTTTTCAAATTCTTTCAAGAACTCCAAACCGATATTTGAAAATTCTAGCAAACATTTATCGTAGAATTTTTCCTCAGTTTTCTTAATATTTTAATTATATTCTGATCGGTTTGACCCAAAATATTTCCAAGGAAAAATATTCATGAAGTTCTCTAGGATTTCTTCCAGGAATTTCTTAATGAAATTTATACTATTTTTTGACGAATATTTTCCAAAATCCAGCAAAGTATCAGCTTTAAAAAACCCCTATGATATTTTTTTACATATCCAAAAATTTATCCAGAAGTATATCTAATAGAATTCAAGGATTGATCAAAATGCTTCATGAAACTCTAAAGGTGTTTTTGAAATTAAAATAATATACATTTTTTTCACAAAGATACTCCAAGAATTCCACCAATAATGCATCAAAAAATCATTTTGATTAGTCTTCCAGGAATTATCAGTATCTTCTCTGACTTTACTCGAGAAATATTTTTCTGATATCTGAATTAATTCTAATAGATTCTTTATAAATTTATTCTCTTTTCCAAACAATTTGCCATAGAATATCTTTAAAGTTTCCTGATATAATGCATTCATATATTGCTCCAAAAATTCTTCCAAAGATAGCGTTAGCGTTAGCGTTAGCGTAGTTACGGTATACTTCGTAGATTGGATACTAGCAACATTCATGTTTTTTATTTTGATAATCTTATCTAGATTGCTTTCAGGAGCAGGGCTAGGGAGTGAACCTTGTTCCAATCCTTAACAAGAATACCAAAACCATGAATATCGCTATTCCCGGCCACGCCCATCTTTACCGTAACTTGGGAAGGGAGAGGAAATGTTGATGTAGCACTTACTTAATGAGAGGCCACCGACTCAGCGACACCCTCATAAGTGCTACGGAGTTGGGGGTTGGGAAAGGTATTTGGTCAGGATTCGCCTGAGAAGCTGACGATAGACACAGAGCATTTGATGTTTAATTGTTTTAAATTTAATCTTTTGAATGCCGGCATGCAAAAGAAAGGAGCAATGCTTTATTTATAGTATGAACAACATTGTTTCCCGTGAAAAAAGGGAATGGTCGCGCGTTCGACGGAAGTGACATTCTGCTTAGATAAAGCAGAACCGATCCCTCCAAGGTCATCGGTTTAATGCTTACAAAAAAAAAGAAAAGAAAAATGCTGTCTGAACTACACGAAACGAGAGGCTGTCCACGACGCATAAACCGAGAAAAGAAAAAAAAAAATGCCACTACGCATGGCCAATTTTGCGACACACGACTGATTGATCATTGAATCCGTCTCCCGTCCCCGTAAGGACAAGCAACAGAATAAAATGATAAACATTACATGCTTTTTCGTAACCGTACAACGCAAAAAGAAAGAACACGATTGATCGCGATTCCGGCTCTCGCCCTCCCGTAAGAGCAAGCAACATAATCGAATGACATTGCAAACCACCGAAGTTTCTCAACCGTCCAGCTGAAACGCGTTTAAATCGGATAAAAATGAATTTCGACCATTTAAAAGCATTCCGTAATCGAAAAACACGAAAGAACGATCTGCGGAACTTTTACCATGGTAAAACGGAACAAACTCACCAAATTGCCTGCAACATCTGCAAAATTGTTTTCGCAGATGCGGAATCCCGTCATCGGAATCACATGGGCCGGAAATCATCGTTGGTTACAACACATCAACTATTTCACACGTTTTTCATTTTTCACCACTAATCACTATCAATAAAATGAATACAAAAGCTAAATTTCTGTACTAGTTGATGGAACTATGAAATAAAAATTTTGACGGGAATCTCCAAAAATTCTTCCAAAGATAACACTTAAAGTCCTTTTATGGAATTCCTCAAACAATTAGGGTGATGTACTAGGAGGAATACTATTGAACTTTGATCAGTAAGAACCTACCATTTTTCCAGTATTGCAGTGAATGATGCTGATACAATCCGATGCCAAACATTTCTTTGTCAAAACGGCTTTCGCATTGTAGTGAGTGATCAAAACACAACATATCAACGCTATAACAAAATGTTTTACTATAATATATAGATCTACCGACATTCCTCCAGCATGGAAGAGTTGGTGAAATATATTAATTCCTTTGAAATTCATTGTTCGCGATCAAAATTCAGCTCAAACATATAAACACAATTCCTTTTGACCGAATAATCATGACAGCTGCTCACAGTGCAGCGAAAGCAACACAATCAAAAGAACCGTTTTTTACACCGAGCATCGCGCACACATTGATGCGCACAAGCTTTTTTTTGTCAGTACGACGGATTGAACTTTTCTTACATTCTCAATTATACGCAGTCGTTGAAGAAATTTCATAAAATTACGAGAATGATAGAACTTTTACGGAGGGTTTGGAATGAAATCCTTCAGTGAAGAAGTCTCACAGGGAGGTGGAAAGAATTTTGTATCGTAAAGTGGTGTGACTGGTGTCGATCGCTAAGCATTTCTCTCAATTCGTGTTCGTTCATGCGCTATCGGAGGAAAAGTGCTAAGTGGATAATTGAACCGAAGCTATTTATCGGAATACAGTTTTTTTTTGTCTTTTTGGTTAGAAAAAGTGTATGAACCATAACAGCTTTCACAAAATTACACTTGAAAAATTAATCTATGTTGCAGGTAAGTTTGAATATCCACTGTAGTGGAACATTTTAAGTTTGATACGACGAATAATAGCGCTTACGACGAAGTAGAACGAAACCCTATTCATGAAATTTGGTCGCAACCAATTGAATATAGATTTCCCGGTTTGTTGATCGGGAATCCTAAGTCTGTGAAGATGCATTCATATGTTCAAAGAAGATGTAGCGATGATCAGATAATAATTCCTCATCGTGACTGATTCTATTCGAACAAAGCGTTTAGTCGGTAAATACCAGTAGAAAACGTAAAAGAAAGTTGTAGATTTTGAAATGGTTTGATACAACCTGTAAAAACAATTATTTTGATCCTTAATCAATTGCCATTGAATTGCTTTACCCCGGTTCCCCCTACAGAGTGATCGCCGAGGATGACGAGAGCGCGAGAAGCCAAAAGGAAACCAGTTTTATCATCACTTTGCATATGAGCATTTTTAGCATGCTGTTCCTTCGATCTGTTGCTCATATGTTTTGGTTTTTCTGAGTGCACGACGACAGTGGCGCGGAATGGCAGAAGGAGCAGCAGGCAGCCGATCGTAAAATCGCAGCAACCACAGCGCCGGCCGCCGTCAAAATAACAATCAAGGGCTGCTGCTTGGAAGTTGAGCTTATGAGCGCGAGTAAAAAGAAGGCATATTATTTCCTTATTAGGCCTAGACAGTGAGAAGTGGTTTGCGGATGGCGGTCACACTTTGCGTTTCGAGATTGGCCGGATGGGCGTCTCGCGGTGGCCGAGGGTTGGGTTTTGGGTTTGGGGCTGTTGAGGTAGGCCGACCGGGCGCAAGAAGGCGAACCACAACGTGCAGCAATCAGCCTGCTGCAGCCCTGACCTATATTTCGGGGGATCGGAGAAGATCGACAGACGATCATTGGTCATGGGGATGTGAATGCTTTCGGGGGTAATTAATTATTGAAGTTTTTTTTCATTAATGAATTGACATCGACGCTCCAAAAGAGCTCTGGACCTAAAGGACTCCAGTTCATGCTACAATTGGGACAGAGCCTGCCTCTCAGCTCAATGTTCTTATGAGCACTTCCAAACTTACAAAAATTGAGAGCTTTCTTTGTCAAGGTTGTCTTTTTCGCATTCGTATATCGTAAAAGCACGATGGTACTCTATGCCCAGGGAAGTCAAGGAAATCCCCATCACGAAAAGGTGCTGGACCAACTGGGAATCGCACGCCGACTCCTTCAGCATGGCTTTGCTTTGTAAGCGTTAACTCTAACAATTCGATTAAGGAAGTCCCATACTAATTCTGAATTTATCTGATTTACTGTTACTGATTTATCTACAAATATCAATCATGATAGTGGAGATTTTTCGGGGTTTACTAACTTTTTCAAAATCTTCTCTTAATTGCAATAATTACAGAGGTTTTACCCATTCGTTTTTTCTCAATGACCTCTTTTTCTTAGGACCTTAGAAAAATAATCAAAATAGGACAGTTGGCATCAAGGTAACTTCAATGGAGGTACATCAACCTAATGAGTCACTGGATGCGGGGTGAAGTAATCTGCGGGGGAAATAGAAATAACAGCTGGCGAGATGGCTAATGTTTGTGTACTCTGTTTTTCAATCTATCGTTTCTATGGGGTTATTAGGTGTTGTTTACTGCTGATAATAACAGTTGAATGAAAATGTTCTTGAGTGTCCATGAACCTTCTTGTCATAGTTTCATCTTCAATTTGAAAACATGAGTATGAAATATAAACTTTTAATAATTCACAATGTCCCTTATATATGTGAATTATGGAACAAACCAGTGAAATGAAATATATATTTTTTAATTTTATTCTACTGATTTGTTGCATAGTTCATCTTTTTACTTGAAAAGTGAACCATGTCGTAGAGAGTGAATGCTTATGGGACGGTGTTTTTATGTATCGTGTAATCTCTTCAACCAAAACAAAGTCGCCAGCTTGAGTTACCTCTAGATACCTTGGTTGGCATATTAGGGAAGTTTTTAAATTATTAACGGTTATTTGTGACTTAAGGTTAACTTGTTATTAACCCGTTAACGCCCAGCGTCCTATTTTGAGGACAATGATTTGCGCAAATAACTTGAAAATGACACAAAATATTATGATATTATGTTTGGAGACTTTGTTCATAAAGCTGATATCTTCCACTCAGTGGTAATTATATTTTGGAATTCACTCACCAGGTGGTGCCACAGCATGATAAAATGTACCTTACATCTGCACATCCAAACGTTGAAATCCAATTTTGACAATGCATATATTTGTTGTTTTCGAAGCGATTTCAAAAATTATTTAAGCAATGGAACCGAGCATCATTCAAAATCATCGTTCATTTTAATTGTTTCGCAATAAATGCGTCTACCCAAAGTTATGTAGCAATAGATACTTCCTAGCATTTTGTAGAATACATTCAACAATAAAACGAAATTCAAAGCGATGACATATAGTTTTATCGACATGAAAGTTTTTGTGGAAGTGCAGTTAAATCGTTTCAGCAGAAATTGAGTTTTTAGTTACACTCAAAATTTATTTTACTTTTAGATAATCATAAATACTCTTCATTTCAAATTGTTTGCTTATAAAACAAAATTTAAATCGAAAACATGTGATTTTATTGACAATAATTTGACTCGATTAGTCCAATGAACATTGTTGAGTACAAATATAAATTATTGATTACAATCAAAATTTGTTTTGCTCTGAAAATTGCGAGACATTTTAGATTTCCGATCTTTTTGCACATAAACCAAAACTCATAGCGTTAATATCTAGCTTTTACAGTATAATCTTGCTTGTAAAATTCCAGTGAACTTATTTGAGCAGACATAGTTGTTTTGGATCACACAGAAAACATTTTTTACCAAAAACTTACGAGAAAACCTAGAATATCATCCTCTTTGTTTTAAAATATATATATAGCAATGGCATATTTTTTTTTGCTTGAACTTACTTTTAGAAATTCAGTGATATACTTTAGGAAAAAATTGTAAATTTAGTAAACACTCAAAATTTATTTTACCAAAACTAAACATTGAAAAAATTACTGTATGACCATGAATCGAGTTGTAAAGCAATGACATGAAGTTCTTTGTAATATATTTGATTGTACAAGAACAGTGATTATATTTGAGCAGAAAGAGAAATTTTTGATTACACTCAAACATATTTTTTGCCTAACCGGATGCGCGATATTACTCGATAAACGCATTGACCGCCGATCAAATGTTCGTCACTCGCCCCATAGGAGCAAGCGAGAAGATCAAAGGATCAAACACTACTAACGCGTTCTGAGACCCGCAAAACTTTTCCACCTTGCCACGCGAGCGGCACGCAACATGATTGGTCCTGCCTTCATCACCCGTTCCCGTAGGAGCAAGCGTCAAGGTCGAAGGATCAAACAGAAAAACACTCAAATTTATTTTACCATAAACTACTTAAAATCAGTTTTTTATACTGTTAATCTGTAAATCAAAATTCCTGGTAATTACATGTATTTTTTTCGAACATGCATTGATTGTAGAAGTGTAGTGAACACGTCAGTGGAAATAAAGCTACTTGTTAAAACTTATTTTTTAACCTATTTTTTTAGCTATGAAAAACTCAAAGTTTTAGTCTGTTAGTCTGTAAATCAAAATGCAAAGCAATGATATGTTTTTTTTTTGTCAATAATTTGCCTTTAGATTTCTTGTGAGCATGTTCATGTTTGAGCAAGAATTGATTTTTAGATAACACTCAAAATTTATTTTACTTGAAAAACTAGGAAACATCCAGATATTTAACCTCTTTTAATCTTAAATTAAAGTTCAAAGCGATGACATGTTTTTTTTTTCAACCTAAGTTTGTTTGCATAAGCTGTTTGGACATAAATAAACGAATTGACGAATCATCCCATTAAATTTACAAAATACAAAAATAATTCCATTATTCGTCAAGAAATTTCGCATGCACTCAAAAAAAATTTTTTACTGAACAAACATATTCACCAGACTTCTATAATAAAATTTATCGCGACAAAACAAAATGTCGTCACATTAAATTCTGATTAATTGGAAAATAGTGTAAAAAATGGGATCTTCGCAATTTAGAGTGTAGCCAATAAATTATATTTCTGCACAAATATATTCAACAGACTTCAGCAGTCGTGTTTCAGTTGCGAAATCCGCCCATATTGCTTTGGATTTTGCTTTATAGACAAACAGTGTAAAAAATTTATTTATTTTCGTAGTTTTTTAGTTAAAAGATATTTTGAGAGTAATTAAGAAAAATGATTTCTGCTTAGAAATATTTGCTGGGCTTCTACAATCAAATACATAAAAAAAAAGCTGCATGTCACTGGGTCAAATCTTTATTAACCGGTAAAAATATTAATAAAAAAACAGTTTTTTTCGAGGTGTTTTAACTAAAACAAATGTTGAGTGTAATCAAAAATTTATATTTCAACCCAAACAAGTGAATTGTGGTTCTGGAACTTATTTTCACCAAGGAAACAATAATGTATCACCTTAAATATTGTTACATTGCTTAATTTGTGCCAAAAATCCGTACCAAATAACACTAAAAAGATTATTTTGCTGAAAAAACTTTGGGTAGGGTAAACAATATATTTTGGACCCCCTGGGCCATTTTCCTGCAAATTTTCCAGTTTAAATCGAAAGACCAATACAATCCGAATGCCATTTGGAAAGATAGGACCATTCCGCACTTGCATCAAGCGTTTGTACATGGAAAATGTGTTTATTTTATCTGAAATTAATTTAATTTAATCGGTTCATCCATGCAACCGTTACAACACGTTACACACAGAAATTGAAGACGTCAGAAATTTTTCAAATGTAAACAAAAACTTTTTTTCTAATTTCTGAACTAAAAGCGTAGAATTTCTTCGCTTTTCCATCGTCAATCGATTGATTAGACTATGGGCAAGCATATTATACAACCAGTGCCGAGGACTTTGTCACCAAACGATAAAAAAATGCTGGGGGTCCAAAATATATACTTTGAGGGTCCAAAATGTATTGGTGTGTCCAAAATAATGAAAAACAGTGCATCACAATTCAATTATTTTCGACGTCTTTTGAATCCTACATGCCCGTATGGGCATTTTTATCTCGTAGAGAAAGTTTTTCTCTACATTTTGGTATGTTCTTTGACTTGGTTACGCTGTGCAATTAATTAATTGGGACAAAAATGTAAAATCACTTCCTTAGGGGGTCCAAAATACGGTTGTTACCCTATACTATTTCTAAATCAATTTTAAATGGATATTGATCTCGACAAGTGTCTTATTCCATTGCTGAAAAAAAATAAAAATCGCTCCAAAAACGATGAAGATATGCATTGTCAAAGTTGGACTTTTAACTTTTTCTGGACCCTTTGTACACCGTGTCCAGTATATTCTCATACAAATTCGAGATAACATTACTTTGCGCTTGTTTAACTGACATCATAGGTGATAATATTTTTTGAAAGTGGTTATAATACTGATTCACCACGGGAAATATTTTGGAAATATTTCCATTATAAACTTATTTTATCAACTTAAGAATTTACGAAAAATATTTCCAGCGGCACGCTCATAGGCAGAGCCCAATTTCAATCTGCAGTTATCGCGCATATATTTATCAAATTTTATTAATATTTATCTATTCAAAACGAAATTTGATTAACTTAAAGTTTCTGAAGCTTTTTTTGTGAATGCTCTTATTTTCACTTTGTAAACCAGACCAATATGAACAAAAATTCATTTTGAGTGCAAAACACGACTTCAATGGACATTTCATCACTTTTCATAGCAATTATTTTTTCTTATTCATAAAACAAACTATTCTACGTTAGTATAATACTACCTGACAACAATGAAATACTACAACATTGGATTATCCAACATTCAGTAAAGTTATACCAAAGAAAAGAAAAAGTATATGAGAATATATTAGACACGGTGTAGTAAGCATAAGTTTTCTTCCCCGTGTTAGTAAAAGAGTTGAACGTTTCTTAACGAAAATATTTTTAACAACACTGACTGCTTCTTAAGGATCAACTAGCATTAATTTTGCCTTGATAAAATGCAAAATTAATTGTATTAATTTTATGGGAACCTAACTATTAATAGCAATTTTGGGACATGAGCACAATTGTGGGATACCCTGGGCATTAACGGGTTAAGGACTTCTGACAAACTTAAGATTGTTTAGGAATATGGGAAATTTTAGGATCATTTATTTTATCAATTAATTATGTATGGTTATGGCGCGGTAAATGGCTGGGCATGGCGTACCATTGGTACCTCGCGTACCTGCAGGAATAAAATAGACCCCTTTGTGCGGTCCTTAGCCTCTTGCCCAGCAACTCCTATCCCTACCTCCTCGTGGTACTGGCCGGGGTACGAGTAACCTTGGGGAAGATCGGGTAACCAACCCCCGGTGGGAACTTTGGTCGTATGCTGACAGGGAAGGGGGGGTTTGCTTCTGCAAACCTGGAGCGTCTGTACTCCACGTTAGGAGCGGCTCACAACAGCGTCTGTTCCCCATGTCAGGGGCAGCTGATCATCGTCCGTGTGCCAGAGAAGGACTCTAAGCTAAACTGCGCACTATGGCCCTCCGAACATTTAGGGGGAATGGTCCTCCGGAAATCTAGGGGGTTGGTGTCAGGCCCTGCAAGCCAACCGTAAAAACACATCAGCACAGGAACGTCAACGAGAGAATACGGACCGGAACAATCGGCAAAGACCACAGCGACGAAAATGGACTAGCGATTGGAAACTCGGTACGTGGAACTGCAAATCTCTCAACTTCATTGGAAGTACTCGCATACTCTCCGATGTACTGAAAACCCGCGGTTTCGACATTGTAGCGCTGCAGGAGGTGTGCTGGACAGGAGCATTGGTGCGAACGTTTAGAGGTAATCATACCATCTACCAGAGCTGCGGCAACACACGCGAGCTGGGAATAGCTTTTATAGTGATGGGTGATATCCAAAGGCGCGTGATCGGGTGGTGGCCGATCAATGAACGAATGTGCAAGTTAAGAATCAAAGGCCGATTCTTTAACTTCAGCATAATCAACGTGCATAGCCCACACTCCGGAAGCACTGATGATGACAAGGACGCATTTTACGCGCAGCTCGAACGCGAGTACGACCGCTGCCCAAGCCACGACGTCAAGATCATCATAGGAGGAGGAGTTCAGACCGACGATTGGAAAGTTCAGCGCCCACCGGCTGACGAACGAGAACGGCCTACGACTGATAGATTTTGCCGCCTCCAAGAACATGGCCATTCGTAGCACCTATTTCCAGCACAGCCTCCCGTATCGGTACACCTGGAGATCACCTCAGCAGACAGAATCGCAAATCGACCACGTTTTGATCGATGGACGGCACTTCTCCGACATAACCGACGTCAGAACCTATCGTGGCGCCAACATTGACTCCGACCACTACCTGGTGATGGTGAAACTGCGCCCAAAACTATCCGTCATCAACAATGTACGGTACCGACGCCCGCCCCGGTACAATCTCGAGTGGCTGAAACAACCGGATGTCGCCAATGCGTACGCGCAGCATCTTGAGGCAGCGTTGCCGGATGAGGGCGAGCTCGATGAGGACTGCTGGAGGACAGTCAAAGCAGCCATTAACGACGCTGCCGAAAGCGTTGTCGGATATGAGGAACGGAGCTCAAGAAACGATTGGTTCGACGAGGAGTGCCAGGAGGTTTTAGAGGAGAAGAATGCAGCGCGGGCTGCAATGCTGCAGCATGGTACGCGGCAAAACGTGGAACGATACAGACTGAAGCGGAAACAGCAAACCCGCCTATTCCGGGACAAAAAGCACCGCCTGGAAGAGGTGGAATGCCAAGAGATGGAGTTGCTGTACCGTTCTCAAGAAACGCGGAAGTTCTATCAGAAGCTCAACACATCCCGCAAAGGCTTCGTGCCGCGAGCTGAGATGTGCCGGGATAAGGATGGGAGCATCTTGACGGACGGACACGAGGTGATCGAAAGGTGGAAGCAGCACTACGATGAACACCTGAATGGCGCAGAGAACACAGGCACAGAAGGTCAGGACAGCGAAGGCGATGGCTACGTCAGCACAGCGGACAGCGGAAATCAACCAGCTCCCACAATGGGGGAAGTTAAGGATGCCATTCAACAGCTCAAGAACAACAAAGCCGCTGGCAAGGATGGTATCGGAGCCGAACTCATCAAGATGGGCCCGGACAGGTTGGCCGCTTGTCTGCATCGGCTGATAGTCAGAATCTGGGAAACGGAACAGCTACCGGAGGAGTGGAAGCAAGGCGTTATATGCCCTATCTACAAAAAGGGCGACAAACTGGAGTGTGAAAATTATCGTGCAATCACCATCCTAAACGCCGCATATAAAGTGCTATCCCAGATTATCTTCCGTCGTCTATCACCTATAGCAAACGAGTTCGTGGGAAGTTATCAAGCAGGTTTCATCGACGGCCGCTCGACAACGGACCAGATCTTTTCCGTGCGGCAAATCCTCCAGAAATGCCGTGAGTACCAGGTCCCTACGCACCACCTGTTCATCGATTTCAAGGCGGCATACGATAGTATCGACCGCATAGAGCTATGGAAAATCATGGACGAGAACAGCTTTCCCGGGAAGCTCACAAGATTGATCAGAGCAACGATGGACGGTGTGCAAAACTGCGTGAAGATCTCGGGCGAACACTCCAGTTCGTTCGAGTCTCGGCGGGGACTACGACAGGGCGACGGACTTTCGTGCCTGTTGTTCAATATTGCGCTTGAAGGTGTCATGCGGAGAGCCGGACTTAACAGTCGAGGCACGATTTTCACGAGATCCGGACAATTTGTTTGCTTCGCGGACGACATGGATATTATTGGGAGAAAATTTGAAACGGTGGCAGATTTGTTCACCCGCCTGAAACGCGAAGCAACAAGAGTCGGGCTAATGGTGAATGCGTCGAAAACAAAGTACATGCTGGTTGGCGGAACTGAGCGCGACAGGGCCCGCCTAGGAAGTAGTGTTACGATAGACGGGGATACCTTCGAGGTGGTGGACGAGTTCGTCTACCTCGGATCCTTGTTGACGGCTGACAACAATGTTAGTCGGGAAATACGAAGGCGCATCATCAGCGGAAGTCGTGCCTACTATGGGCTCCAGAAGAAACTGCGGTCAAGAAAGATTCACCCCCGCACCAAATGCACGATGTACAAAACGCTCATAAGACCGGTAGTCCTCTATGGGCATGAGGCGTGGACTATGCTCGAGGAGGACTTGCAAGCTCTTGGGGTTTTCGAACGCCGAGTGCTAAGGACGATCTTCGGCGGCGTGCAGGAGAACGGCGTGTGGCGGCGAAGGATGAACCACGAGCTCGCTCAACTCTACGGCGAACCCAGTATCGTGAAGGTAGCTAAAGCTGGAAGGATACGCTGGGCAGGGCATGTTGCAAGAATGCCGGACAACAACCCTGTAAAGATGGTATTCGCCACGAATCCGGTCGGAACAAGAAGGCGTGGGGCGCAGCGAGCTAGGTGGATGGACCAGGTACACCAGGACCTGGAGAGCGTGGGTCACAGTCGAGGATGGAGAGAAGCGGCCATGAACCTAGGGAATTGGCGAAATATTGTTGGCGAGGCTTTATCAAGATAATTGATGTAAAGCCAAATAAGTAAGTAAGTATGTATGGTTATAAATGCTTTAAAGATATTTAAATAAATTGGACAGGGTCACCGCTCATGAACCACTTTTTCCAATGCGATAAAACAACATGGTTGACATGGTCATTTGGCCGATCCCCCCAATTTAAAAATCTAGCTCATAAGCTCAAATTATTGCTATTTCTTAAAAATAGGAATATAAATTTAAATTTTCAACATGAACTTGAATTTTTTGGAAATGCTTGTAAATTTTCGTTTTTATGACTAAATGTTCGTTCACTTAAATATATGTAAATGGTAAAAAATTTATACATATCGGACTATCCTTAGGCCCACCTCCTAGGACAAAAAAAAAACATTACTTTTGACTACCTTTTTTCAATTAATATCTTCGAAACTATTAAACACTAGTAGACCCGGCACACATCGTCTTGTCATCAAGTAGGTTGTTGTAAAACGTCATGTAATCTTCCATACAAAATGGCATATTAGTCTTCTCCCTTTTTCCAGACTATTCCGGAAACATTCACAAACTTTTTTATCGCACTATCACGTCGCATCCGTTGTCGAGTGTAACTGTTGAAACTTACGTCAATCCGTTCATCCGTTCTCAAACCATTTCGTGACATACAAACAGCATTCCATTTTTATTTATATAGATAGATAGATAGACAGATAGAACAAAATGATTTTCAGCAGTTTTGAAGAAAATCGTTTGAGGTTTTTAAATTGAAAATTAGTATATTTGGATACACTGTTCAAAAATTAAAAAAAAAATAAAATGCTCTTTTTCTGGAATCCTCAAACAATTTCTTTTAAAAATGCTAAAAATCATTTCTTTTACTTCTTATAATTTCGAATATATAGATTAGATTAGATAGGATTTGAAATTACGAAGAGAGGTGGTGTGAAAGGTATAACATTTCGCAAATATCAAGTAAATGGACCCATATAAAGATGTAACTGTGGATGTCAGTTATAACTTTCACCTTCTGAAATGGGTTTACGTACTGAAATCAGGATCCATCAATGATGCGTCAATCAACTTATCAAGAATAAATAAATGTTTGGATCTACAGAACTTGTGGATTTACCTCAATTAGAGTAAGAACATTGATTTTCAACCCATTCATAAGATATGAGCGTTATTTAAAAATCGTATATTAGTATAAGTAATCAAGTTATTGTCCCTCAATTCATCATTACTTGGCTATATTACTACAATCATGAAAAAAATCATGCGTTAATTGCACAAATTCCTTGAAAATTATTCAACAAGTTTTCAACATCTAAGTTATGCTAAATTGCATTTATCTATGATTTTCATCCATTCAATCAACTTTGTGATAACCTACATCTGACTCATATTTAATTTCCCATTTTCTTTCTTTACTTCCAGTACGACAACGTCAATTCCTGTCTCACCGTTCTGAGACAGCATCAGGTTGGCGGTCTCGAGTCGGTCACCCCAAACGACATCTGCAGCGGCCGACTGAAAGCCGTGCTCTCCCTGTTCTTCGCTCTGAGTAAGTTTCCCTCATTTTACCGCCAGATGGTTAGCGTCGAACGTCGACTCGCGTATTCACCACTAACGTCGAATTACCTCTTCCTCTCAACACAGGTCGATATAAGCAGGCGACCAAGCAGAAGGCAGCAGCTGCCGCAGCAAACGCAGCAGTGACATCAACCACCGGTTTCATTGCTCACCACCAACAGCAGCAACAGTTGCAACTACAGCAGCAAACCAAAGTCGAAATCCATGCACCTCCGGCCGACATGACGAACCGGTAAGTGGGGTGAATTTTTAATCTTCTTTCGAATGGTGGGTAAGGAACTTTGGTCGATTTTACTGTAACTGCTCGATTATTACTAGATCGAAAAAGGAGCATGTCGAATGTCTCGTAAGGTGAATTTGAGTTTTGTTCAGTAACTGCGCGATATAACGTCCAGTAAGAGTCGAGTAGCTGTTGCACCACAGATAATCTGATAATTGATTGAAGTTATGTTTTGATTGCTTGTCTTCGCCAATCGAAGCAACTCAATAAGAGCATGTTATGAAGTGTTACTTCTGACAACAATGCATACCAATTTAGTCCAACAATGGACCAATAATGATCAAACTTCTCCCCCAAAAGTCGCAAACCATAAACGATAATTTGATCCCCAGACGTATACATCGATAAACGAATTCAATGCCTACTGCCTTCATCGTTGTCGTCTTCGTCGTCAATTCATGGGGAGAACACATATAGCTCCCCCCTAAGCCTACTGCTTTGAGTTCTTTACCCAAACATTTTCCCCCTCAGTTCATCGAAAAACGTCGTCATTTTCACAATAGTTGTTAGAACCAGAAACAACAAGAAAGACACCCGATCAAAATCAGCGGGAAACTTGAATGCATAAGCAATCGAGAAGAACAGACAGAACTGACATCGGAAGAATCGTTTACCGACACGGTTGAAACCGGAAGAAAAACACTTGCCCCATTCCACCACCCCTGTACAGTTTTTGGGTGGAAAAATCGTTATCCTTCGTGTGTTTTCTGAGATGCATTCACAGAACAAAAAATCAAACAGCGTGACATCCTATCATGGGTGGGCGTGGGTGTAGCGAAGGGGGACAACCCCTTGATCGATGAAAAAATATCAAATCATTCCTAATGCTAACAAGACTAATCTCATGTTAAAATTAAACTTTTTATTAGATATATTTCAAATAAATAAATGTAGCATGAGAAGTTTCTTTGATAACAGTTGGAGTTCACCAAAATTCCCAATAGATCGTTTGGAATCTGTCAAGAGATACAAACTCTAGTGCAATTAAATGGTATAGCAATAAATTCGGTTTTTTCATCTAATTATCATAACTCAGTAGAGAAATTAAACCTCGCTCATTTTTCAAGAAAGAGAAGGCACATTTCATACAAAAATTTATATAGTTATACAAAAAGTGTCAAAAATAGTCGTTTCATTGCGTAAAAATTGTAAAATTATTTTTATGGTCGTTGGAAAACCTAGCTACACCCATGACGGGTTAGGACCAAATTCGGAAAAGCAGCTGCTTCCATTTGGGGACAAACGGACAACAGCCACCCCTGACGATGAATTGGGATAATCGAGTTGCTGTTCCTCCCCAGCGCTGGTTTGTTTTCCCCCCTGAGGCACTTTCCAACCTTCGGAGGGGTGGTTGGGGGTTAAGCTAATCTGACTACGGACGGAGGGATGAAGAATCATCACATCAGCAGCGCATCAAAGTAGGCACACGCAGAGAAGTTTCAAATCGAGTCGTGAAAGGGGAGGTTTTGTCGGAATGAAATTCGATAAGGCGATATAATGGTTTGTTTTATCTAGTTTGAAAAACGTTTGGGGGTGACAAACAAGCAATTAGGAAATTCGATTTATCGGAAACAGTTGTCTGCGTCAGTGTTTTAATAGACAAAATTAGCTAGCGTGAATACCGGGTTTTGTTTCCGATTAACATTTGCAATAATTCACCTACAAATTGTTTATTTTGATCCCAGCTGACGCCACAATAATCCTTGGGCTTTCCGACCAGCTATGCGAGGATTTTAACTATCTCCATAACCGGAAGCAGGCCATAACTCACCGCAAGCCATTTAAATCTCCCGTTGAGGTCCCCTTTCGGACAAGTTTTCGCTCTCACTTTCCATTCCACAGGAAAAGGACACATTTAGAAACACATTTTCCATCGTTATTTACACACTCTCGGCTTCGAGTTTAAAGGACCAGTCAGTGAGCGAAACAACACCAACAGACAAACTAATAGAAAACACCCCTCATTTGTAATAAACTTTGAGAACCCTCTCCCAGTCAATGTAGTCGGTAATGGCGTGCTCTTTCCATCGCTACTTCGCTGCCAACTGTCAGTGACACAACAAGCACCGGACATAGCGCTGCTAGAATTAGGCAAGAATTTTTAGCACCCTCTTTGTTTGGGCCGGTGATTTCCCTTTCAACACACTATGGTATGGTATCACGTGTTATCCTTTCTCTCCGGCAAAAAAGAATGAAACACAAAGTAGGCGCAGTTTCAAATACCTGCCACGAGTTTGTTTATGAAACTCACACCAAAACACGGAAACTCAGCAAGCCGGTTGCAACACATGTGGCACTTGATTTACGCACAACATACAAAATAAGGTTTGTGAAGATTTTTCAAAAAACAAATTACAATTTCACTTCATTTCACGACAGTTATTTTATCATTAGGAACGAAATTTAAATGAACTATCGTATTATTATCCAATGCATAACTCAACATAACAACAAATTATACCCTTATGTTGTTTCGCAGAGTAACTTAGAGGCTTGAAGGCGTTTAAGAGTTTGCGATGAATTTTCATAATCATTACATGACATCACATTTGAATGTACGATGGTGATTAACCCCTCTACCGGCAGCTTCATTTTTTACCGCAATAAAAATATTCAAACCTCGCTAATTTTTTTGTTTCTCGATATTTTTGCACCATTTTTTCACAAATTCCCAAGAAAACTCTTATAGCTTAAGACTCCATGTCGATCCATTGATGATCTGGTTTTAAAGATATTCCGATCTTCCTTGGGGACCGACATTCTTCACATTAAATGTCTTTGGCGGTCATTTTGTTTTACGTGAATTTATCAAAAAAAAAAAACGGATTTGGGCTATACAAAACTGAGTAGTAAGGAGCAAAAACATGCAAATCGGATAAGTATTTAGGAGATAAATAAAAATTGGGATATGATGTGTTTTGAAGTTTTTAAGACCATTATTTAGCCAGCGTGGTATCAGATACCTGAATGCTGAATACTCAAAGACGGATGCACCAAATTGCTCCATTTTTTCACAATATGCTCTCAATTATGTATTGTTCCGAAGAGTGAATATCCGCACACGATGAAAATTCTGTAGCTTGAGATATTAACGTGGGTTATAGCTACGCGTCGGTCCCCCAAGGAATTTTGGTATATCTCAAGATCCAGTTGACCAATTATCAATATTGACACAAATTCTAAAACTAGAAGAGTTTTTGAGAACTTGTGAAATAATGGTGCAAAAATATTGAGAAACAAAAAAAAAATATCGAGGTTTGAATGATTTTATTGCGGTAAAAAATTAAGCTGCCGGTAGAGGGATTAAGGTGAAACAGTTTGGAATCAATTTATAAGATTGCACTAAAATTTCAAAGGCACAAATCTCGCGAAGAAAGCATCCAAAACCAATGAACTTTTTATTTTGACTTTGTGCACTATCAGAAAGCTTAAAATAAGAAGATTAGAAATGTTTGACAACTATTTCTCCAGCACAAGTCAGCCATTATGACGGCCATCTTTGTATTCCAAGATGTTTCACCTTAAATTCCAGAATTTTTTTTTCTAAAATATCTGGAAGAATCGCAGGAGGAGTCCTTTGGAAAAATCTCTTGAAAAATTTATCCAATCAATACACTTTGGTAAAAAAAAACTACATAATCTTTTGGAGAAATTTTTGGAAGTATTTTATTGACAATATACGAGATGAATTTATGAAATAGAACTGAAGAAATCTTAGATGATCGTCTTGGTAGAAATCCTGCAACATTTTGTAATATTTTAAATTGTTTGAAAACTTTTGAAACAATCCTTCAGGTATTTCCTAAGAATAATCAGAATTCATTTAGATTCACACTGGAATCAATGGACATTTGTCGGAAGTATTTCTCTATACTTCAAGCCATACAGGCTACTTCAACTGTTTAATTTATATTGACTTTATTCACTTTTTCAAAATGATGGGATGTATGGGATTTTCCTAGAGAAGCAGGAAAAATATAACGACCTAATTGTATTGTCCTGAAACAAATTCTTGAGTTTCCTATAGAATTTTATAGAAAACGTTTGGTGGATTACTCAATGGTATCCCTTGAAAAGTTCTTGGAAGAACTATTGGGTGAATTCCTGGAGAATTTCTCAAAGAAATCTTTGGAGCAATTCTAAATTTTTAGATGTGGCTGTCAATGCTTCCATGCGATTACTTCTATAAATTTTCTCAAAAAAACCAAACTTGTATATGGTCGGTGTTCAGACAGACTGAACCAAGTGCTTTTTAGAGGTTTCAGGAAAACCCTACCACAGGCATTCCAAATATTTAAATATTCGAATTATTTGCTGTAATAATAGAGCTTATCTATTTGATGAAACATCAGTATCAAAATAGCATCGAAAAAAATCAGAATTTATGGAGTCCTAAACGTATCTTTAGAACGTCAAAAAATCGTCTAGTCCGGTCTGTCTGAACACCGACCATATAACTAAAGTATATATTGCTGAGTTGAATGTTCCAATAGAATTATTGAATATAATAGGTTGAAAGTTAATTAACTGAAAAAAATCTACTGAAAAGGTCGATGGCGAATTTTGAATGAAAGTCCAGGATAATTTTAAAAAGGAGTACTTAAGGTATTACTAAAAAAAAATCCTTAAAGGTTCCATGGCAGAATTCGTACAGAAATCTTAACAATAATTTCTGGAAAAATGTTAGACAAATTTCCTTGAAAACTTCTGGAGTTGTTGAAAACAATTCTGAAAAAATGTTTGAACTTTTGTAGGAATTTATCAGAGTTATCGTTTGATCAAATCATGAGTGAACATTTAGAAAATTTACTTTTAAACATATTCTTTTTACATTTTTCACATTTTTAAGTTAAATTCGACAATTGGAAATAAACATAGTTAAAATAAATGTAACTTTGAAAATACAAGCTCTTTTTTCAGATTTACTTGATAAAATATAAATGAATCTCTTGGAAGTTTGCCTAATAATTATCTTTCAGGTATTCCCAGAAACTTTTGAAGTTCCGTGATGTAATTGTTGATGAAATCCTTGATTGCTTGGAGTATGTAACTATTATTCACTTTGGATTCTTAACTTTAGATAATAATTAAAACCATAGATGATTCTCCTAGATAAAGTCTTGACGATTTTTTTTCAGAAATTTCCCAGAA
The DNA here is from genome assembly GCF_002204515.2 of Aedes aegypti. NCBI lineage: Eukaryota > Metazoa > Arthropoda > Insecta > Diptera > Culicidae > Aedes > Aedes aegypti. The sequence continues at coordinate 451,185,548 of NC_035108.1, forward strand.
ATGTTTGGAAAATAGAACTGGTGGAATCTAGAGTGAAGGGATCGCTGCACAATCAGAAAAATCATCACGATTTTTGGATTCTTAGTGGAAACATTTGGTGGATGAATCCCATAAGGTATCCCTAGAAGAATTACTGGAAAAACCTGTGGAAGAATCCCTAGAGAATATTTAAAAGGAATCTTTGGAACAGCCTTCAGATGAATTCCTGGAAGAGCCCTTGATGAAAATATTAGGATGTATGGGATTAATTTTATATATATTTTCAGGATACAAAATTTTATTACAATTGTACTGCCCATAATAGCATAACAGTCTCTATATGGACTTTCAACCCGAATATCAACAGAAAAACGCGAATTCTTATATATATTTTGCTGATCAATAGATGCAAAATAAGTTATCGGTGGTACTTAAGGAATACGGCATACAAAAATGGACCAGAAAATAATGAACATTTGTATGAGAAAACAAACTTCAAATTTTAAAATCTATTTTCTCAATGCCATATGGGACAGTCATGCCTTTATTGTCAGTATGATAATTATCTACTGAAAAGGTCGTTAACGAATTTTGAATGTCCGAGGATATTTTTTTATATAAGGCATCGTTGCAGAAAAAGACATCGAAGGTTCCTTAGAGGAATCCGTATAGAAATCAATGGAAAGTTCTGATAACAATTTTTGAAGAAATCTTTTGAAATCCTAGTACATTTTTCTGTAGAATTTTTGGAGGATTTTGCTTGAAAAAAATATTAACCCTCTAATACCCAAATTTTTATTTTCGATCTAGATATCATTTTTAGTTATCTAAAATCGTTCTAAACACGTTTTGGGCACGGATTTATTTTTATTCGCAAATCTATGGATTTCGGTTTTTGATTCTTATAATTTTTATTTTTGAACATCCCTACCCTCTTTCATTTTTTCTTGAAGCCTCTTCTAGTTACTGATTTTTGGCAAAAATAAAAATTCAAATTTTTACGGTAATTTTAAAAATATTAAATTTTTAATATTTTTCTGGAAATTTTTTTATTTTCCGTGTAATTAACGAAAAAACAGGTTTGAAATTATTTGAATACCACCAAGCTCTTCTTTTGTGATAGGTTGATCGTAGAAATATATAAAAGGTTTGATTTTTTATATCACACGTTAAATGAACCCCGGCCATTTGTAGGTTATATAAGAATGCAATTTTTCAAACAATTTTCAAAAATACAAAAAAGTTTCAAAAGTCATAAAAAAACTTTTCTTGTATGCGTGTTATGAGTGAAGGTGTTCGCCAAAAATAAAATCATTTTGATTTCCGAGCTACGAAAAAATACACAAAATTCCAAAGTGTACCCCGTCTAAAGGCGGGGTTGGGTATTAGAGGGTTAAGAAGCTTCTGAGAAGCGAATGTTCTCGGTTTTGTTGTATTCTGCTAGTATTCTGCTAAAATGTGAAAATACCTTCCAGCAATGTTTGGGAATCCTAATTTTTTTCTTTGAGAAACCTGACCAGAATTTCGTTAAAATTTTGGCTAGGATTTTTTTAAGAATCCTGCTATGCATTCCTTCTGAAAATTTTGCTGACAGAAACATTATCTTCAAATCTGTGCGAATTCTTCTCAGGTCTGTGTTTAAATCACACTCATGATTCTATGGAAATCCTTATCAGGATTCTGTAAGAATTTTGTCCATTATTCATTCCTTTTTCGAAAAAAAACTTGATAAATTTCACTCATGTCTGACAAAAGTTATGGAAAGGAAAAGTCTTCTCATAGATTTGTAAAGCTATAAAAATAAATGTAAAGCAATACAAGCTTGAATGATGTCTATATTTTCAACATTTAGGAAAGATATTCAAACACCAAACGAAAACAATCAAAATTTAAAAAGTAATTTATGTGACATAGTTATAAAATTCAAAAAAATGTATACTTATACATTAAAAAAAAACAGACAAAAATAAATAAATTTTTGAGGCAAGTGGATCCAAAATCAATTTAAGCATTGCACTGTTTGATTTCATTCAGTCTTTCTTATATATGTTTTCAATATTTTTAAGTGTTTTTTTTTAATATTATTATTTTAAATATATTATTTTTCCGTCTTTTTTGCAATAAACCTAAATGAAAAAAAATATTCCGTAAAAATCTTTAGAGGTATCTTTGAACACTCGGAGAAACACTAGTCCCTGAAGATTTACAGCAGGCAATTATGGAACTTCAAGAATTTAGTTATGAGAAACTCGTGAGAAAAATTCTTAAAACAAATCATTAGGTAATTTCTTGACAGAAATTTAGAATAAAACTTTCCATGGAAAAGTTTCTGAATGAATACATGGTGGGTTTATCGGCAGTACTCTAGGATAATTCGCTTGTGGATCTGGGGAACTTGATCTGTTTTTAAATAAATCCAAAATATATTCAGATATATTTTAAAAATTGAAAACAAAATCCGTAGAAAAATCTGTTGACGAAAACTTCAACAAATATTTGGAGAACCAACTAAATAAAATTTCTGAGAACTTTCTTAAGAAATTCCACATAGAATCCTTGAAGAAATTGCTATATAAATATTTGGAGTTAGTTCTGTTTTTTTTTTTCATGCGATTAAACGGATACCTGTGCGATTTTTCTAGAGAATTAAGGACTGTTCATTTTATAAAGTGGACACTATGTGCATGCTGTATCTTTATAATTTATCAATGATATTTAAATCGGTTTTCTGCACATCGTTCAACTAGTATTGTATAATGTTGTGAAAATAAAACTTCTCCAAAATAATTTAATTTCACACGAATATGGATTGAAAATTCGACAATTTTAATTTTTTATTTAAAAAAAAGGCTAGTTTTTCGAAAGTAGCATCAATCAGAAGCCTGATGGAAAAAATCAAGTTATTTTTGGAGCAATAATTTTACAGATATATTAGAATAATTTTTCTCCTATAATTTTTAGAGAAACATATTTGAAATTGAAAGAGAATTGATATGAGTAGAATTTTTTGGTTAAAAGTATATCCTGACGGAAGTGCTAATATAGTATTAATATGAAAAATAACAAACGCCTTCATAGAGTTACTTATTTAGTCCCCACGTCACATATAAAGCACATTAGAAACACAATTGGGTCCTAAAATGTTTTATGAAATCTTGTTTTTATTTAATGACACAAAAGAGCATGTTACTACAACTATTTTAGCAATTTTTCCCGCTCAAATAACGGCTACATCATATTTAAACTTTAATTTATAAATTGGGTCCACAAATGAACCTTGACACTTAAGATCATGTTTGACGTTTGCTTAATTGACAAAATCACCACAGGGCTTTTAGTTTTAACACTGGGATTGTTCCTATCTGACATTTCGGAAGGGACACGGAAAGAAAAATACACCCAAAATTTGAGTTTAAGCGAAGGGGTTTGACAAAATCTACAAAAATGTTTTTTGGGCTTAAACAAAAGAAAAACATTAAAAAATTGAGTAAACATGTGTTTTTGACCTAAACTTAAGCATTTGGCACTAAAATTGGGACAGGCCTTTAGGACCCTATTGCTTTATTCTTAGAAGACCTTTCAAAGTACATTGACAATCATCAAAATTGACAACACTGCTGTGATTAAATCGATTTTATTTTCCTCATATTATATTCATAATATGTCATTCTGAGATAACCAATTGAAATATTCGGAGAAAACCGTTTACAATTTGCTGTAGATCGATATTTATGCGTACATGATTTTAAAAGTATGAGACTTTTTAGTAAAACTACCATAAACAGTAAAATTTATACTTAAGACAGTGATTTAACCTTATGATTTAGCTCTCGTTTATACAAATATAGTTTCTTTAGCAATCCAAACTAGTTTTGAACACGCTTTCTACTTTTCTCTTTTGCTGGGAGTGAAAGGATGGTGTATCAGCAAATTTGGTCATAAATCGGTAAATCTCTAAAGTTACTAATGTCAGAGAATGGTGGCATTTAATTTATTTTTTTAAAGCTCCACCTTTAGTAGAATAGTAAAGGATACAAGCATACAATTTGTTCATAAAAAATAGGATTTTTGTTTTGCGAAAAACAATGTTAAACTTTGACGAACAGCTTTTCTTAGGAGTTTTTGGAAAAACTATTTAGCTCTTCAACCAAAAGCATTTCTGAGATTTTATATTTTAATAGCATTGTAGAATAATAATTGAACGATGTACAGAAAACCGATTACGATTTTATCAATAAATAAAAAAGATATAGCATAAACAAAGTGTCCACTTTATAAAATGAACAGTCCTTATCTTCAGTATCCAGTTGAATCTCTGGACTCTGGAAAAAATAATGTATCGTATGCGAGATGGTTTGAAAAATTCATAGTTTAGAGCACTTCATATCCTGGAAAAATTGCGTGGAGAACTTCTTGATCATAGGCACAGTAGAATTCATAAATATATTTAAACAAAATAGTGGAGAAATTCAAAATCCTTGAATTTTAAACTTCTGGAATCCCTTGAAAATAATTTTTAAATATCCTTGAACAGCTTTTGAAGTTTGGTGAAACTCCTGGAGAAATGTTTGAACCATTTTTTGGTGGAAATCAATGAGAATTTTCTGATGAAATTCCTCAATGAACCATTGAGACGGGAATCTGTTGAGTCAATACTGATCAAATGTTCCTAGAAACTCTTGGAGGAGTCTCTGACGTCACTATCTGGTGGAATCCCTGGAATCTTTTCTGAAGAAAATCTCAGAAGACTTTATACATGAATATCAGGAGGGTTGAAGATAAGTCAATGGAGAAATTATTGGAGGAATCTATGGAGGCATCCTCGGAATGATTGTAGTTGGGATCCACGGAGAATTTCCAAAAGAAATATCAAATTCCTAATGAAATCGTTTGAAAAATAAGAAAGTTATGGGTGGTTGGTCTGTTCCACAAAGTTGTTCAATTTCAGAAGTCACACAAATTTGCAGAACATACCAACTTTCCACAACTTACCGTTTTGGAATTCAATTAAAAAGTCTCTCGGTTACTAACTTTTGTCTTTGAACAACCCTCTGAAACTCTATGTAAAATGACTGCAATGTATTAATTCCCTAACAGGCAAAATTTCAAGTTATTTGTAGTTCGTCATCCAAATTTTAGCCAATTCTGACTACCAGAAGCTGAGATACAGCACCCCAATCTTGGACATTTTGTATGGAAAAACAGCATTTGGTTACTAACTTATGTCACTGACTGTACGTTATATGGATCGGCAACACACAAGTCTAATCTGAGTCTAATTTTGAACGAAAAGTCTAAATCAATAATTATTGAAGCTTTCATAGAAATCTTAGGCGAATAGCAGGCATGGTTCCAGTGGGAGTGTAAATGCCAAAAAATAAAAAAAAATGATGTATACAAATGTACAGCAATGAGAAAATGTTGGTAGCATTAAGCTTATACTTAGTATAAGCTTTGATATCGATTTATGACTGTATTCAGTGATAGTAAACGAATGCATGGCTCTGTTTAGTATTGGTTGGTGTTTGAATAACGAAGAATGTTTATTGTAATTCATAAATAATGTTAAAAAAAAACGGAAAAAATAAAAAGGAGCCAAGAAAAAATACGTTTTTCGAGTTACGTTATAAAGAGGTTACGTTATGTCGAAGCACAGTCGACTCTCCCTAACTCAATATTGAAGGGACCATTGAGTTAGGGAGGTATCGAAATACAGAACAATTTTTTTTCAAATTTTGCCATTTTCATTGTTTTTACAAAATACATTTAAGATTGTAATTTTTATGTGAAAAATAGTTGAATTTTGACACATTCACTTTCTTTACACTTTTTGAAAAATTTAAAAAAATAAATTTAAAATTTTGTCATCCTGAAACAAGTTAAACCCCTTGATTTTACTTTAAGTATAACCACAACATAAAATTTTATGGAATTTATTTTCATTTGGAGGATATTTCAAACTTTTCATGTAAATATCGAGTTACAGAGGTAAACTTGCATTGGAAACAGATCGCATCGAGTTAGGGAACATCGAGATAGAGATGATCGACTTACAGATGGATCAAAGTATGCAAATTGAAGGGATCGCGCATTCTATCGAGTTAGGGGAAATATCGAGTAAGCGAGAGTTGACTGTATAACTGTAGTGGAAAACAATTGAGAACCTTAACTTGTTTTGCTGCTTTACACCAGAAATAATGGTACGTTCCTATAATAGTGAGTCTTATGGGAGATCATTTTTATTGCACTATTATACACAGGCAAAAATGCGGCACTCTAAAACATGAGAAAGAGTCATGATTTCGGGAGGAAGGTGTGTTTTCATGTTATGAAAATATACCATGACCAAAAATTATGAAATCATGAAGCATTTTACCGTGACGCCGGCTTTACGTTACGTTTTCAATTTTTAGCGAAGAAAAATGTCAATTGAAATCATCAAATCATGAAGCATGTATGCTGGAACCATGAATTAAATTCATGGAAACATAAGCACTAGGGTAACGTATATAACTTGGACATGCATACAATTTGGACAGGCTAGTCGTTCCATGCTCATTTTCAACTAGATGGTGAGGAATATATGTACGGGAAATCATGTATTGCATTATTAATACACTATGCTACTTAATAATGATGACCATTTTCAAAACAATTACAAATTAGCTTCAAAACTATCAAAATTGTAAATAGTATCAATAGAACATCTGTGAAACCTACGAATGCAAGAGGACGTGCATTTCAAGAACATACATTAAATGCAATAATAGAGCTCAGAATTGGCATTCGTGAATTGAAATTGAAGTGGCAATATAATAAAATATGTCTAAAATTTAAGCTAAGTTCATCTAAAATCTTAACATGAGTATATAAGGCATAAATCAGGTGATGTCCAAAATAGATTATGGTTTTTGTTCTGTTGGTATAATTTGGCCATCTGATGCAATACACTGGAATGTCGCATGCATGCATACTTGCAGGCGTTTTCTCGTGGATCTGATGATATTTGCTTGCATTAAATGAAATTATTGATTATCACTAATATACACATCCAATAAGCGAAAAAAATTGCATAAGTCACAAGTAAACTCTCAAAGTTTTATGAAACAATCGTCTTTTTAAGAAACCAGTGCATGGATACTTAGATAACGCCCCTGTCCAAATTGTATTCACATGAGGGTGTCAAAAATGTAAATTTGGTGTCCGAAATGTATAACAGACAGGACGTCAAAAAACGCTTGTCAAGAAAAATCTTCGCTCGAAGCCAAACATTGCCCGGTTCTGCATAGTCAGGATGAAGTAAGTACATTATGGAACACCCAACAGCTCCGGCAGATTAATTGTGTCGTGAAGCAATGTAAGAACCCACGAGAATTTCGTCAAGAATGTCATCGATATGATGACAAAGTTCCGAAGAATTTACACTTTTTCAAAAACAAAATTATGTTTATAATTTCACTAGAAAACATCACCGATCGCCATGAGACACGTTGACAGTTGGATTCGTGTAACGTCCTGAGCATATGAATTGTTGCATAATATTCACGATTTCATGACTTTCAGTAATGATATATATAATTATATATATATATATATATATATATATATATATATATATATATATATATATATATATATATATATATATATATATATATAATGATAATGATGACTTTCAGTAATGAAACAAACAATTTTATGAATTCATGACTTTTTGTTCATGAATCCGGCAACGGATTTTTTTCCGTGTAGGAACAGAAGTTAGCAAATGTAAATATAATTCAAACATGTTCCAATAATGGAGAAATTGATTTTTTGAAAGAATAAATAATTTTATATGAAAGCGAAGCATAAAACGAGCTCACCAAATGATAATTCATCGTCGACAGGGTAGCTCCAAATGACTTTCAATTTCGTCACTAACACGACTAACGAATACGGACTCAATAATCCAAAAGTCTACATTACAATTGAAATTCGCTTTGTGATTTTGAAGTTAACTTCGAAGAAACGATACTTCTTGGCTACTGTCATGTTCTGAACAGAAAAATTAAATTCTTTTTTTTTCAAATTCAGCGTTTTTTTTATGTTAGTGTGCCGCGTCTTTCCCCGAAAAAAGGGCACCACGATGTTAGAAAGTTTAAGGAACCTCTGGTGTATATAAATCTCTGTCACGACGATACGCAGCAATGTTCAACTTTTTGTCCACTCAAAAAGTAAAAATAATCCAAATTAAAAGAACATTTATTGAACCAAACGGTTGTTGTCAGCTGAAATCTGATTTGACACATTAAATTCCCATTTGTACCAAAGCCTACCGCACTGAAATAGTTTGCTGATTTCGTGACAATTGCACATTCTTCACAGTCGGAAATTTCCCTTTCCCTCCACACAGCATGCCATTTCAATGATCATCAAATTCTCCCGTTCGATACTCAGCTCAGATGCTCGGATTCAGTGTTTACATTAAAACGGCAGCCAAAACAGAGAGGGTCCGGCATCCACAGTAACTAACTCAAGTGCGTTCCACCATGAATTGAAATCGTCTCTTCGTGTTACGTAGCGATAGGACAAAAAATGACAATGCCTGCTACGATGAGCAGCACCCTCGCCTTGCGGAGTGGGAATCGCAGCAGTCGGTGCCACTGCTGATGATGATGATGCATTGTTAGAGGAAAATTGAAATCTTTTCTCACATTTACGACGACGGATGGGAATGGGTGGTTGTAAATGAACTGTGGCCAACGCGAGTTAGCTAAATGAATTTTTGACGAATTGTTTTTTTTTCTCCGCAGAAAAATATTTCCATAAATTGAAATTCGGTTTCGGTCACATAAGTCACTCAAATCGTTTTCCCCCCAGGACGGACCTTTCAGTTTGGGGAGGAAACCCTAAATTGATTTATTTGTAAACTACGAACCATCATCAATCTTGATGGAAGAGGCACATCTTAAATTATTCATTGCGGCCACCGCAAAGACCACATACAACTTGTTTTCGGTTAGTTGTTTTCGAAATCAAGGGATTAAAAGCCTTGGTGGAGAGCAAACACCCCAACCCAAGTCAAGCACTTGCTACACGGAAAAGTAATTTTACAATCTTTGACAGGCACGTGCCCTTTCTTAGGCCTGCTCAAACGGAGACATCTATCAATCTTAAGAATCTTAAGATGCTGTTGCAGTAAGGGAACACCCCTTTGCGTAGGTAATTTAATCCACTGGAGACATCCGAAGGCACGGAACGATTCCTAAGAAAAGGGGGTGCCCTAACCGGTCCCAGCCTGCAGTGTTAATGATGACAAACAGTCCATCGCTGAACGTACTTTAGGTACACACTCGAAAGTGATATTTTATGAGGTATCGTCTGATATTTATTGCAACAACACTCAAATTTCTCCACCGAAAGAAAATCGATAACTAGCAGAAGCGAAACCGAACCCCTCGATTATGAAAACTCGGTCATAAATCCTGACCAAGACCCATTAGAGTACAGTCAGTCGGTTACATCTTTCACCCGGCCAGCTTGCAGGAGTCAAACAAAACATGAACGAACGCTTTTAGGGACATCACTTTCGCATTTTGCGAGGGAGAGAAAACAACGGTCGCCATAATGGTCTGCAGGAGACGACGAAGATTTCAATGGTTGGTGCGTGTGCATCGAATTGGTGGCAGACTCCCGCGGGAAACTCGGTGGGATGCTGCCAAGAGGCGAGTACGTGAGCGAAATACTTCCGGATATTTCGGTAGTATTAGTAGAGTATTGGCTATGAATTGGAAGGGAGATTATGGAATCAGCTTTCAATTTCAAAGTACTTACAACATTCGTGTCTGCTTACAAGAAACACAAATGATTTAACAAAAGAAAGCTTCAATGATAAAATCTCTTCTGGTAATAATTTTGATAAGACAAATAAAAATACTTTAGATCCATATGGGTTAATTGAAGAATAGTTAGAAGTTTACATTCTTCACCTAAATTCTTGAAAATCCATTCAAGAGTAGTGTGTGGTTCTTGGATTCCGTGCAAGTTCCTGTGGGGCGAGCAACGGAATCAAGATCAATCGTGTCCGGATCACTTTGTGCGAGTGCGAAAAGATTTTCGTGTTCAGTAGAGGCTGGATTGCCGATTGGTGAGCTCGTTTCATGCTTATAATAAACATTTTTATCGTGGCAACGTTACGTTTATGTCATTTTCAAACAAACTATGGATGGCTCGTCACTATAAGACCCTTATTTCTGTTTCAAATAATTTAAATATCCACATACCTTTCTTTTATCGTCATTACTAAATATATCGTTTGAATAGTTTGACATTATGAATGACGACGATGTTTTTAAATATTCTATTCTATCTTTTCACCGCGACACAAAAATGCAAAACTAGTTTTAAGTGAGAGTCGTATTTTTCCTTTTTACCCACGTATCGCATCCAGATCTTTCTCCTACCTCATTAATGAACACCCTTCCTATAGTGAATGTGGATATGCAGAGGTATTCTCGGTCTCTGTAATCAACAATCCTTACACACTAACATTCCTTCCTCATTAGAATGATGCAAATTTTGAAGTTTTGGCTCCCCTATGCTTAAATGATTTTTATTATGTTAAATAGCATCTTCCCAAAGTTTGAAATGATTCGGAAGAAATTTGACTGTGCACACGCCATTTGAAGTTTATATGGAGATATCTCTTCGTCATAATATTGTATGTCAAAGACCCTTCCGAAATGGGATGTATGAATGTTCAGATTGGCCTTCAGGAATGATGCAAGAATAATGTTAAGGAAGTCCTTTGGAAATTTCTTCGGAAAATCAATAATTTCATTATTTTTCGAAATTCTTCCAGGATATCCAGGATTTCCAAAAATATTTTGCTAGGATTTTACATATGTTTTATATGAATCAATCCAACAAATCCTTCAGAAATTACCTCTGGAAATCGTCAAGATATAATCCAAATATATTTCTCGGTGTTTCTACATTTTTTGCCAGTTACTTCTAGAAGTTGCCTCACGGATTTTACTGAGGAAACATCGCATTCCTTCAGAATTATCTTAAGAGATCTACAATTTGTTCAAAAGTTTCCTCCAATGCTCTCGCGTTTCTCATAATTATCCTGGCCGTTGCAACAGACTTGACTATTTCAGATTATGTTTACCATTATTTGAATACCTTTACCAAGCTTTTAACCAAAAACATCTACAGGGCATGGGGGCCTTCCTTAGCCGAGTGGTTAAAGTCCGCGGCTACAAAGCAAAGCCATGCTGAAGGTGTCTGGGTTCAATGCATCGAGTATCATCGTACCTGCCACACGATATACGAATGCGAAAAACGGCAAAGAAAGCTCTCAGTTAACAACTGTGGAAGTGCTCATAAGAACACTAAGCTGAGAAGCAGGATCTGTCCCAGTGAGGACGTTAATGCAAAGAAGAATATCTACAGGGATTGAAAAGATGTGAGTTTTCTAAGGATTCGTTTTGGAATAGACTATTTATATCCAAAATTCAATTAAAAATGTCTTGAGTTATTTTCTTTCAATGTACATATTTGAAAAAATAATCGAGCATTGCAGATTCCGATTATTTGATAACTCCTTTCGAAAAAAAAAACATTTATCGGGCAGGATCCGCTATTAGTTATAGAATTAAAAAAAAAAAGATATGGGGACGGACCTGGTGTAGGGGTTAGAATACACGCCTCTCACGCCGAGGACCTGGGATCGAATCCCATCCCCGAGATAGTCACTAAAAATTTCAGTAGTGAAGACTTCCTTCGGAAGGGAAGTAAAGCCGTTGGTCCCGAGATAAACTAGCCCAGGGCTAAAAATCTCGTTAATAATGATAGAAAAAAAAAAAAGATTTTTTTCTCATTTGAAATCAAATTTCATGAACATTGTTGGTTGTAAACGTTAATGAAAAAGTGTTCACTATAATTTATTTTTTTCCATCGCAACGCAGCAAACAAATGTTCATCAAACAAATTTCAGTTGTGAGCAGAAAAACTGCTTCTGAACATTCTGAAGTTTCGGCAATTACGATGGCGAGTTCTTGAACGTAAAAATATTACCAAGTTAATTGAGAAAACTTCCTTAAAGCACTTCTTCGCAAATCTTCATGATTTTCTAAATAAATATTTCCACAGATAAATATACGATTGTTTCCTGGAAGCAAACAGGAATTCTTCATTTCATAAATACTTGCAGCAATTCCTTAACCAATTTTCCCTTACATTCCTTAAAGTTTCTCAATAGTTTCTCGAGATTTCCCAAAGATTCTCTTGGACACATATAATATGAATTTTCCTGAGATTCCAACAAGAATTTCTCTACGAATCATTGTAATTTGAAGTTTTTGATTTAGTGAGTTTATAATTATTTGCTCTAGTAAACTTTAACTGTGTTTTTTTTAACGCTGAAACATGTTTTTCAGAGAATTTTACAGGTAAGGTGTTCTTACACCTGGATTAGTTCTAGAAGAAAAGACTTGATCAAAAATTTAACGAATTTAAGGATTTAATTGTCTCAGCTACAACGTCGTTTTCAAACAAAATAGGGGGCGGAGGGGACATTCCCTAGAAGAATTCTTGAAAGGACTCATAATGAATTTCTAGAGTTATTCTAGTAGCCATTCGTTGAGGAAATCTGGGGAAAAATTCTGGTATAACTCCTGAATCAACACTTGGGTTAATTACTCAAAAAATTGAAGAAAAAACCCTGGTTATGTTCATCACGAGATTCCTGAAGCATGAGAAATTTCAAGTTACCTGCAAGATTGTGTTGTTTTTTTAATTGAGTTAATTATTAATTGAATCCATGAGAGAATTTCTTAACGATTACCTGGGAAAGTCCTGGAGATATTCTTGAAAGAAAATTGGAACAGAATCCTATAGAATCTTTGGAACAATTTAAGAAGGAAAGTATTTTTGATAGAATCCTGAGATAAGTTCTTGGAAGAATTCATGTTTTTATTTTCTCGTGAAAAATATTGAAAAGTTAACTTATGGTACAGCTCATTATTATCTACCGAACAACAAAAATGCTTTTGATATGGCACGAGTCATCAAGTCGGTTTTTGCGTCTCGGTGGTGTTTTTTCGTTTATTTAGCTCGTATGTGTTAGGTGTGTTGCTGGCGAAATCGAAAGTTTCTGCCCTGTCGACGATGGACTATCAATTGGTCAGATCGTTTCATGCTTCTAAGTGGTATTCAACTATTCACGTTTTTGTCGGCACAACAGTACGAATGTTAAGGTTATGGATTTGTTTAAAAACAATGAATGGTTCGTCACTCCAAGTGACGGCATGCTCTATTTCATATTTTTCATTTTTAAATATCTTAATTCATTGTTTTGCTGTCCATATACAGTATGTGTATGTTTTTTTTTTCTAAAGACAGTTCTATGGATTCTGTTTTATGTTTTATGGATCCTCCAGATGCTCATCCAATTTCACATCGTTTTGTAATTCTTCCAAATTGTCGCTTAATAATTCCTGCCGGAATTTTTTCGGAAAATCCTTAAGATCCCTTCAAATGTTTTTCCTGAAATTTATTAGGGACTTTCTCCAAAAAAAAACTCCTTGGATTTCATTTCCGACTAGTTTACCAGGCTAATGTTGCACTGCCATCCAGTAGTTTCGAGTTAGAGTAATTAGAAATATCGCCATTTTGCAAAAAAAAATATTTAAAAAAAAATTATAACTTTTGAACCGCTAGACCGATTTTTAATTTTCTTGGACGAAATGAAAGCTAAAGATTTCGACTTTTATGAAATTTCACAAACAATTCACATTTTACATGAAAAAATCAGAAAATTTCATTTTTTTGTGTTTTGAAGGCCTCGGGACAAAAAGGGTTATTGCTGTTCTCATTTTTTCTTGAAAGTTTATAAAATTTTACGTTTACTGTAAATTTTTCAGCGATGTATGTTTTTAAGTTATTAAGATACATTTTTTGAAAATGAAAAATCAGTCATTTTTTATCGACACACACTAGAGATGGGCAAAACGGCTCATTTCAATAAACGGATCCAATCCGAATCACTCATTTTAGTGAACCGGATTTTTTGAACGGTTCAGTGGCTCACCGGCTCGCAAAAGAAGAGCGAACTGAACCGAGCGAACGGAAAAAGATCAGTTCACTCCCTGTTGTGCAACATGCGTCGTTCCTTTCGTATCTTTCTCTTTCATTCTTCGTACATTCTTCCCCAGAAACTCACGATACACTCGGTCGATTTCTCCTATCGGAACCAAAAGGCAGAAGCAAAAAATGTGCTTGCCACTCCAGTGGGCACTTTTTCTCTCTATCTGCGATGTCTTCCTGTGCACACGTGGCCGGAGCAAATTTGTCTGTCTGTCTGTGGCGTGGCGCGTAAAGCAATGCACGTGCCAAGCGTTATAACGTTATATACAGGGTGTTTGCTTCCTGGTTGTGCATATTTTTAGGGTAGATAGAGGACCTTGAGACATGAAAAAGTGTCCATGGAACATAGGGTCGGAAATCACTGCTAAGGGATTTATTCAATATTCGATGTTTTAAAACTGGCTCAAATTTGATTGTCGTTATCTCACTAACCACTTATCAAAAAAATAATCTGAGCACATGAATGGAAAGCCTAAGCCTTCATGCTTCGAAGCTTCTTGGACGTAAAAATTGTATAAAATGTTTTAAGCACATTAATTTTGACATCTTTGAAGTGGACACCCGAAAAAATACGCTTTTTTAAGGTATTTTGCTAGTTTAATGTATGGCAATATCGTTTTAACAAAAAGTGTTCTTCTAGAAAACATTGATCATACTGTTTTCTAGCAAACTTCCTTGGAGACCAACATTGGTTGACTTACCGTTTGACCACAATCGTTAGGTCAAAATCATGCATAAAACTCATCGAATAGCTGAAATCATCGCCATGATTTCATTAAATTGTTCCTTTGGCAGCCCTTCCTTTTCGCTCTTTCTCTCGCAGCGTCGAATGTTTTTGAATCTTCGTTGGACTGGTGAAACCCATCCAGAATCATAGTTCCAGCTCCAACCCGATTCAGGTTCGACCGAACAAAAATTAGCCTGACGTTGGTTTATTTACATTTTCATCACCGACAAAGCTCACAAAAAGAAAAATGACATAAGACTTCTGGCGTGAGAACGAACGCTGGTATTGTTGTAATAAGGTGGTGATCGCATCCTCAAATTGCGTTCCGTATCTCCGCCGAGGGAAAACATTGGTGCGGAAGTTTGTTTCGAAAATGCGCACAACGGAGAATTAGTTCTATGCGCAACAATAAAGCTCTCGGCTGGTGTGAGATGAGAGCGTATGACGATGCGTGTGATTTAAAATTAATTGCTGACTTCATATCGTTGCACTTGCAGTCGTGCTGCGGTGCAACTCGGTTGGCGGGAGGGTATGCATGAGTTCGGAAGAAAAACTTCACCATGCCATGAAACTGCATGAGATTCATTTCAATATTCATAAGAGGTGTTTGATTATTTTTAGAATAGGTATTTTAAGGGTAGCAAATTTACTTCCTTTCTCTGGCATTACGTCCCAATTGGGACAACGCCTGCTTATCAACAGTTAATATCTGAGAGATTTCTTTGCCATTTTTACACGTTTATATCATGTGGTAGGTACGAAGATACTCTATGCCCTGGAGAATCGAAAAAAAATCTTTTCAAAAGTTCCTCGACGACTCTCGGCATGGTCTTATGGAATAGCTGCGCGTTTACCGCAATGGCTATGTGGGCCCCTAGAAAATATGGGCGTGCAATAGCACTTAGAGGGGGGAGAGGCTGGAGTGCGTGTTCACGGGTAGAAATCAGAATCCAAAAACAAGGTTATGACTCATGATATCATGAGGTAAATTGCCGTAACGGAACACATGCGTTATGCTTTTGTTGCGGATTGCTCGGAATCTTGAATCACATGCCTAAAATCATGAGCCGCGCATCCGTTTATGATCGACAACATCAAAAAAAATTAAAAAAAGCTAGAGCGAGATTCGAACCTAGAACCTTCTGACTGAGCGTCTCGTATCATATCACACTACTACTTTATCATGTTGAAATGAAGGAGATCGAAACGAATCAAATGATGCAATGTACCCCGTTTAGTGTTGTTACTCTGGATGTTACGCATATGAGGAATCATGATTATGACTCCAGAAACCATGATTTGTGGACCTGGTAAAATATGAATTTCATGACTTGTAAATCATGATTTGGAAATCAAATTTTTATCCGTGTATAAAAAAATACAATGAAGGCTTTATACGATTGAAGCTAAAATTACGTAACGTGTAAATCTGTTATTTTTTTTTTTGGTTTGGTTCGGGTTGAACTCATATGCATTTCCAGGACGAAATTCCTAGAGGCTTCCTGCCAGAATTCTCTGTAAACCAGAAGTCAGGAAAGGAATACCGATCAATTTCAAGGATATTTTTCATGAAGATTCTGATGGAACTTCTTGAGAAATTCTTTTTTTTTTTAATTCATTAGAGATGTTTTGATTATCCTGTAATCATTTACCTCTAGAAAAAATATTATGTTAAATCACTTATCTTTCGTTGTCCCGTTAAATGTTTCTTTCGTTGCTTCCAGAAATGTTTCTCCTCCTTTCGCATATTTCTTGAGGAATTTCGTACAATAATCTCTACTACAAAACTCAACACTTCTAAGAATCTTAAGATAAAAGCAAAATTGCAGAATTTTTATATGCCGAAAGCACCCAGTCGTTGAGCAATATTTACCTTATACGTATGGTTCTCATTTCTGAAAGTCCATCAGGAATTCCTCAACTAACATTCAAAGTAATGCAAGAATTTCTTCCAAGATATTCGCTAGAAAAAAGTTGGTTTAGAATTTGCGCGAGTAGAAAAATATGATAATCAATTTTCTAGCTGTTAAGTAGAATTCCTATTAATAAAAGAAAACCGTTGACATATCCAAGTAAAAATACATAATACGGTACTTCATCAAGAAAAAATGTTTTCTACACCAATCTATTCGACATATAATTATAGTAAATTCTAAAAAACCATTTAAGCTTTACCGTCAAGTATTTATGGAGATATTTTTGGAGAACTTCAAGCAAAATTCCATATTAAGTCTGCTGACTTTTCGAATCCCCAGAAGAATTGCTAGTGCTGTTCAAAAATAAAAGTACTCTGGAAAATACTTGAATGAATCTATCGTAAATTTTTTGAAAGAAACCATTATAGGAATGTTAGTATTTTTGTTAGGTAGTAATTTTCGAGATATTGTTTTCGAGAGAGTCTTGAAAGAATGCAGAGAGCAGAATCAACATGATTCAACAAGAAAAAATCATTCAATGTTTTAAGCTGGAAATCCTGGATGATTTCTTGCCCATTCCTGCATGTTTGTAACATTCGAAAAAAAGTAGGCATTGGATAAATTGAATACCAAGTATTCATTTTTACCAGTTACCGAAAGCTGAACAGTACTTATTTGAAGCTTACATTTTGTAGCTCATATTGCTTATTGGGCTAATACAGAAAATAAATCAGATAGAAATTTATCTCTAGTAATGTGACAAAACAACTTGGTATTTTTTCCTACCTTTCTAGAACAATTATTAGGTTTTATTAAGTTGGTCGAATGTATTCATGATTTGATGACTATCTACGGTATTAACTTGAAATCGTCAAAGATATCAAATGTGACAAATATGGTCAGTGTTATACGTTAACTAACAATTAGAATGCATGTCTGATAAGTTTGTAGAGAGCCTTCCTGGAGAATTGTTTACAGTAATTTCTAAAGCATTCTGTAGTGATATTTTTCAAGATTTTTTTAGCTATTTAATAGAGATTATTCTGGAACATTTCTGGTAAGATAAAAATAAAACTGAAGGAACTTCAGGAAAAATCTTTTGAATAATAACTACTTACCCCAGAAATGATTTTCCGTGACAATCCTAGGAGGAACTCAGTGAAATTAATTAAGGAGTATTTGAAGAATTCGCAGATGAATCTCTTTAACCTTCCTAATGCAATAAGAAAAAGTTACACATCATGCATTAAGGGTTCAAAATAACCCATGACTTTGAAACGCTCTCAAATATTCATTTTTGAACCAATTTCCGTTCTTTTAGCTTTATATGAATGGTATGAAATCCTACAATAGAAATCTTGACAGTTTTTGTGGGTGTGAGCATTCTCGGCACAATGGCACAAAGACAGCTGGAATCTGTTTCAGAAGGGAATGGGACATATCATATTCATTAGTTTATACACATGTATTGTACGACGGTTCATATTTCTTGGTTTTTAATTCCTATTTTCAAGAGTATCAAGAGAACCAACAACTAGATTTAGCCGGATTTGGTCGGAGTATTCCGGAACCGGTTCCGGTAGGGTGTGATGTGGACATTTTCAGAACATCAGGTATATGATGCGACAGCTCAAAATTCATGATTTTTCATCCAGATCTAAATAGCCATATAGCCATGCCAAAAATCAAACATAAAATTCTTGTTTCTGGCGTTGCGTCCCAACCGGGATAGAGCCTGCTTCTCAGCTTAGTGTCCTTATGAGAACTTCTATAGTTATTTATTTGGAGTTTTCTTTGCTGATTGACCATTTTTGCATGTGTATATCGTGTGGCAGGTACGAAGATATTCTGACCAGGAGAGTCGCGAAAATTTCCAATCCAAAAAGATCCTCGAAATTGTTGGCCATTCGGGGCATAAGGAAACCTGGAACCTATTTCAAAAGTTACTGGTACTAATCATGTACAAAAAAATCATACGCATGTATGGTACGACGCATCAATTTTCATTATTTTTTATTGTGTCACGGACCACTTGTCTGGAATATTCTGGAACCGGTTCCAGTAGGGTTCCTCGTGGGACTCTTCCAGGAGTTCCTCCTGATATTCTTCCAGGAGTTCCCCCTAAGATTCTTCCAGGAGCTCCTCCTGGGGGGATTCTTCCAGTATTCCTCTTGAGATCGTTCAAGGCATCTTCCAGGAATTTCTGGATTTTTTTCAGGACTTCCTCCTGGGATTCTTCCAAGAGTTCCTCTTGGTATTCTTCTAGGAGTTCCTCCTGATATTGTTTCAGGAGTTCCTCCTAAGATTCTTCAAGCCTTCTTCCAGGAGTTTCTCCTGGCATTCTCCCTGGAGTTCCTCCTGGGATTCTTCCAGGATTTCCTCCAAGGATACTTCGAGGAGATCCTCCTGGAATTCTTCCAATAGTTCCTCCAGGGATTCTTCCAGGAGTTCCTCTTGGTATTTTACTAGGAGTTCCTTCAGGGATTCTTCCAGGGGTTCGTCATGGGATTCTTCCATGAGATCCTCCTAGGATTCTTCCATAAGTTCCTCATGGGATTCTACCAGGAGTTCCTCCTGATATTCTTTCAGAAACTCCTCCTGGGATTCTTCCAGTTTTCCTCTTAAGATCCTTCAAGGCTTCTTCCAGGAATTTCTCCTGGAATTTTTCCTGAAGTTCCTCCTGGATTTTTTCTGAGATCCTTCAAGGCTTCTTACAAGAATTTCTTCCTGCAGTTTCTCCTGAATATTTTTCAAGACTTCCTCCTGGGATTCTTCCAGGAGTTCCTTCTGGGATTCTTCCAAGAGTTCCTCTTGGTATTCATCTAGGAGTTACTCCTGATATTCTACCAGGAGTTCCTTCTGAAATTCTTCAAGGCTTCTTCCAGGTGTTTCCCCTGGAATTCTCCCTGGAGTTCCTTCTGGGATTCTTCCAGGATTTCCTCCAAGCATACTTCCAGAAGATCCTCCTGGAATTCTTCCAGGAGATCCTCCTGGAATTCTTCCAGGAGATCCTCCAAGGATTCTTCCAGGAGTTCCTCTTGGTATTCCACTAGGAGTTCCTCCAGGGATTTTTCCAAGAGTTCTTCTTGGTATTCTTCCAGGAATTTCTCCAAGGATTCTTCTTCCAGTAGCTTCTCCTAGGATTCATCCAGTTTTCCTTCTGAGATCCTCCAAGGCTTCTTCCAGGATTTTCTCCTGGAATTCTTCCTGCAGTTTCTCCTCGATTTTTTCAGGACTTCCTCCTGGGATTCATCACAAAGTTCCTTCTGGGATTCTTCAAAAAGTTCCTCTTGGTATTCTTCTAGGAGTTCCTCCTGATATTCTTCCAGGAGTTCCTCCCGATATTTTTCAAGGCTTCTTCCAGGAGTTTCCCCTGGAATTCTCCCTGGAGTTCATCCTGGGATTCTTCCAGGATTTCCTAAAAGGATATTTCCAGGAGATCCTTCTGGAATTCTTCCAGGAGTTCCTCCAAGAATTCTTCCAGGAGATCCTCTTGGTATTCTACTAGGAGTTCCTCCAGGGATTCTTCCAGAGGTTCCTCCTAAGATTCTTCCATGAAATCCTCCTAGGATTCTTCCATGAGTTCCTCATGGGATTCTACCAGGAGTTCCTTCTGGGATTCTTCCAGGAGTTCCTCCTGATATTCTCCCAGGAGTTCCAACTGGGCTTCTTCCAGTCTTCCTCCTGAGATTTTTCAAGGCTTCTTCCAGGAATTTCTCCTGGAATTCTTCCTGCAGTTCCTCCTGGAATTTTTTCAGGACTTCCTCCAGGGATTCTTCCTGGAGTTCCTTCTGGGATTCTGCCAGGAGTTCCCTCCGGGATTCTTCCAAGAGTTCCTCTTAGTTTTCTTCTAGGAGTTCCTCCTGATATTCTTCCAGAAGTAACCCTTAAGATTCTTCCAGTCTACATCCTGAGATTCTTAAAGGCTTCTTCCAGGAGTTTCTCCTGGAATTCTTCCTGGAGTTCCTCCTGGGATTCTTCCAGGAGTTTCTCCTGGAATTCTTCCAAAAGTTCCTTCAGGGATTTTTCCAGGAGTTCCGTCACGGATCCTTCCAGAAGTTCCTCCAGGGATTTTTCCAGGAGTTCTTCTTGGTATGCTTCCAGGAGTTCCTCTCAGGATTCTTCCAAAAGTTCCTCCAGGGATTCTTCCAGTTTTTCTCCTGGGACTCTTCCAGGAGTTCCTCTTGGTATTCTTCTAGAAGTTCCTCCAGGGATTTGTCCAAGAGTTCCTTCTTGGATTCTTCCAAGAGTTCCTCTTGGTATTCTTCTAGGAGTTCCTCCTGATGTTCTTCCAGGAGATCCTCTTGGGGTTTTTCCAGTCTTTCTCCTGAGATCCTTCAAAGCTTCTTCCAGGAGTTTCTCCTGGAATTCTCCCTGGAGTTTCTCCTGGGATTTTTTCAGGAATTTCTCCTAGCATTCTTCCAGAAAATCCTTCAGAGATTCTTCCAGGAGTTCCTAAAGGGTTATTTCCAGGAGCTCCTTTTGGTATTCTTCTAGGAGTTCCTCCAGGGATTCTACCAGGAGTTCCTTAAGGGATTCTTCCAGGAGTTCCTTCAATGACTCTTTCAGGAGTTTCTTCAGGGATTCTTCCAGAAGTACCTCCAAAGGTTTTTCCAGGAGTTCCTCTTGGTTTTCTTTCAGGAGTTCCTCCTAGGATTCTTCCAGAAGCTCCTTCAGGGATTCTTCCAAGAGTTCCTTTTGGTATTCTTCTAGTTGTTCCTCCTGATGTTCTAACAGGAGTTCTTCTTGGGGTTCTTCCAGTCTTACTTCTGAGATTCTTCAAAGCTTCTTCCAGGAGTTTCTCCTGGAATTCTTCCTGGAGATTCTCCTGGGATTCTTCCAGGAGTTTCTCCTGGCATTCTTCCAGGAGTTCCTTCAGAGATTCTTCCAGGAGTTCCTCAAGGGTTATTTCCAGGAGTTACACTTGGCATTCTTCTAGGAGTTCCTCCAGTTATTTTACCAGGAGTTCCTTCTGGTTTTCTTCCAGCAGTTCCTCCTAATATTCTTCCAGGAGTTCCTCCTGGGATTCTTCCGGTCTTCCTCCTGAGATTCTTCAAGGCTTCTTCCAGAAATTAATCCTGGTATTTTTCTGGGAGTTCCTCCAGGAATTCTTCCAGGAGTTTCTTTTGGTTTTCTTCTGGAGTTTCTTCCGGAATTCTTCGAAGAGTTCCTCTCGTGACTTTTCCAGGAGTTGCTCCTGATATTCTTCCAGGAGTTCCTCCTGGGATTCTCCCAGTTTTCCTCTTGAGATCCTTCAAGGCTTCTTCCAGGAATTTCTCCTGGAATTTTTCCTGCAGTACCTCCTGGATATTTTTCAGTAATTCTTCCTGGAGTTCCTTCTGGGATTCTTCCAAGAGTTCCTCTTGGTATTCTTCTAGGACTTCCTCCTGATATTCTTCCAGGAATTCGTCCAGAAGTTCCTCCAGGGATTCTTCTAGGAGTTCCTCTTGATATTCTACTAGGAGTTCCTCCAGGGATTTTTCCAGGGGTTCCTCATGGGATTCTTCCCAATCCTTCTAGGATTCTTCCATGAGTTCCTCATGGGATTCGACCAGGAGTTCCTTCTGGGATTCTACCAGGAGTTCCTCCTGATATTCTTCCAGGAGTTTCTACTGGGGTTCTTCCAGTCTTCCTCCTGAGTTTCTTCAAGACTTCTTCCAGTTGTTTCTCCTGGAATTCTTTCATGAGTTCCTCCTGATATTATCCCTGAAGTTCCTTCTGGGGTTTTTCCAGTCTTCCTCCAGATATTCTTCAAGGCTTCTTCCAGGAATTTCTCCTGGAATTCGTCCTGAAGTTCCTCCTGGAATTCATTCAGGACTTCCTCCTGGGATTCTTCCTGGAGTTCCTTCTGGGATTCTTCCAGGAGTTCCCTCTGGGATTCTTCCAAGAGTTCCTCTTGGTATTCTTCTAGGAGTTCCTCCTGATATTCTTCCAGGAGTTCCCTTTAGGGTTCTTCCAGTATTCATCCTGAGATTATTAAAGGCTTCTTCAAGGAGTTTCTCCTGGGATTCTTCCAGGAGTTTCTCCTGGAATTCTTCTAGGAGTTCTTTCAGGGATTCTTTCAGAAGTTCATTCAGGGATTCTTCCAGAAGTTCCTCCAGGGATTTTTCCAGGAGTTCCTCTTGGTATTTTTCCAGGAGTTTCTCCTAGGATTCTTCCAGAAGTTATTCCAGGGATTGTTCCAGGAGTTCCTCCAGGGATTCTTCCAGGAGTTCCCCTTGGTATTCTACTAGGAGCTCCTTCAAGGATTCTTCCAGCGGTTTCTCATGGAATTCTTCCATGAGATCCTCCTTGGATTCTTCCATGAATTCCTCATGGGATTCTACCAGGAGTTCCTTCTGGGATTCTTCCAGAAGTTCCTCCTGATATTCTACCCGGAGTTCCTCCTGGGATTCTTCCAGTCTTCCTCCTGAGATTCTTCAAGGCTTCTTCCAGGAGTTACTCCTGGAGTTCTTACATGAGTTCCTCCTTATTTTCTTCCGGAGTTCATCCTGGGGTTTTCCAGTCTTCCTCCAGATATTCTTCAAGGCCAGAGAGAATTTCAGGAGAAACTCCTGGAAGAAGCCTTTAAGATTCTCAGGATGAAGACTGGAAGAACCTCAAGGGTAACTCCTGGAGGAATATCAGGAGAAACTCCTGGAAGAATCCCAGAAGAAACTCTTGGTAGAATCCCATGAGGAACTCAAGGAAGAATCCTAGGAGGATCTCATGGAAGAATCCCATGAGGAACCCCTGGAAGAATCCCTGGAGGAACTCCTAGTAAAATACCAAGAGAAATTCGTGGAAGAATCCCGGGAGGAACTCCTGGAAGAATTCCAGGAGTATCTCCTCGAAGTATCCTTGGAGGAAATCGTGGAAGAATCCCAGGAGGAACTCCAGGGAGAATTCCAGGAGAAACTCCTAGAAGAAGCCTTTAAGAATCTCAGGAGGATCTCCTGAAAGAATATCAGGAAAAACTCCTAAAAGAATACAAAGAGGAACTCTTGGAAGAATCCCAGAAGGAACTCCTGGAAGAATCCCAGGAGGAACTCCTCAAAGAATACCAAGATGAACTCCTGGGAAAATCCCTGGAGGAACTTCTGGAAGAATCCTTGAAGGAACTCCTGGAAGAATCCCTGAAGGAACTCCTGGAAGAATTCCAGGAGAAACCCTGGAAGAATCCCATGAGCAACCCCTGGAAGAATCCTTGGAGGAACTCCTAGTAGAATACCAAGTGGAACTCTTGGAAGAATCCCTGAAGGAACTCCTGGAAGAATTCCAGGAGGATCTCCTGGAAGTATCCTTGGAGGAAATCCTGGAAGAATCCCAAGAGGAACTCCAGGGAGAATTCCAGGAGAAACTCCTGGAAGAAGCCTTGAAGAATCTCAGGAGGAACTCCTGGAAGAATATCGGGAGGAACTCTTGAAAGAATACCAAGAGGAACTCTTGGAAGAATCCCAGAAGGAACCCCTGGAAGAATCCCAGGAAGAAGTCCTGAAAAAAATCCAGGAGGAACTGCAGGAAGAATTCCAGGAGAAATTCCTGGAAGAAGCCTTGAAGGATCTCAGGACGAAAACTGGAAGAACCCCAGGAGGAACTCCTGGAAGAATCTTAGTAGGAACTCTGGAAGAATATCAGAAAGAACTCTTGGAAGAATCCCAGAAGGAACTCCTGGTAGAATCCTATGAGAAACTCAAGGAAGAATCCTAGGATGATCTCATGGAAGAATCCCATGAGGAACCCCTGGAAGAATCCCTGGAGGAACTCCCAGTAGAATACCAAGTGGAATTCTTGGAAGAATCCCTGGAGGAACTCCTGGAAGGATTCCAGGAGGATCTCCTGGAAGTATCCTTGGAGGAAATCCTGGAAGAATCCCAGGAGGAACTCCAGGGAGAATTCCAGGGGAAACACCTGGATGAAGCCTTGAAGAATTTCAGAAGGAACTCCTGGAAGAATATCAGGAGTAACTCCTAGATGAATACCAAGAGGAACTCTTGGAAGAATCCCAGAAGGAACTCCTGGAAGAATCCCAGGAGGAAGTCTTGAAAAATATTCAGGAGAAACTGCAGGAAGAATTCCAGGAGAAATTCCTGTAAGAAGTCTTGAAGGATCTCTGAAGGAAAAATGAAAGAACCCCAGGAGGAGCTCCTGAAAGAATCCCTGGAGGAACTCCTGAAAGAATATCGGGAGGAACTTCTGGAAGAATCCTGAAGGAACTCCTGAAAGAATGCCAAGGGGATCTCCTGGAAAAATCCTTGGAGGAACTTCTGGAAGAATCACAGGAGGAAGTCCTGAAAAAATCCAGAAGGAACTGCAGGAAAAATTCCAGGAGAAATTCCTGGAAGAAGCCTTGAAGGATCTCAAGAAGAAAACTGGATAAATCCCAGTAGGAGCTTCTGGAAGAATATCAGGAGGAACTCCTGGTAAAATCCCATAAGGAACTTATGGAAGAATCCTGAGAGGATCTCATGGAATCCCATGACGAACCCCTGGAAGAATCCCTGAAGGAACTCCTAATAAAATACCAAGCGCAACTCTTGGAAGAATCCCTGGAGGAACTATTGGAAGAATTCCAGGAGGATCTCCTGGAAGTATCCTTGGAGAAAATTGTGGAAGAATCCCAGGAGGAACTCAAGGGAGAATTCCAGGAGAAACTCCTGGAAGAAGCCTTGAAGAATCTCAGGAAGAATATCAGGAGGAACTCCTACAAGAATACCAAGAGGAACTGTTGGAAGAATCCCAGGAGGAAGTCCTGGAAAAAATCCAGGAGGAACTGCAGGAAGAATTTCAGGAGAAATTCCTTGAAGAATCCTTGAAGGATCTCAGGAGAAGCTCATGGACAAACCCCAGGAGGAGCTCCTGGAAGAATCTTAGGAGGAACTCTGTAAGAACATCAGGAGGAACTCTTGGAAGAATCCCAGAAGGAACTCCTGGAAGAATCCCAGGAGGAAGTCTTCAAAAAAATTCAAGAAGAACTGCACGAAGAATTCCAGGAGAAATTCCTGGAAGAAGCCTTGAACGATCTCAAGAGGAAAACTGGAAGAATCCCAGGAGGAGCTCCTGGAAGAGTCTTAGGAGGAACTCTGGAAGAACATCAGGAGGAACTCTTGGAAGAATCCCAGAAGGAACTCCTGGAAGAATCCCAGGAGGAAGTCCTGAAAAAAATCCAGAAGGAACTGCAGTTAGAATTCCAGGAGAAATTCCTGGAAGAAGCTCTGAAGGATCTCAGAAGAAAAACTGGAAGAATCCCAGGAGGAGCTCCTGGAAGAAGAATCCTAGGAGGAATTCCTGGAAGAATACCAAGGAGAACTCTTGGAAAAATCCCTGGAGGAACTCCTAGCAGAATACCAAGAGGAACTCCTGGAAGAATCCTTGAAGGAACTTCTAAAAGAATTCCAGGAGGATCTCCTGGAAGTATCCTTGGAGGAAATCCTGGAAGAATCCCAGGAGGAACTCCAGGGAGAATTCCAGGGGAAACACCTGAAAGAAGCCTTGAAGAATTTCAGAAGGAACTCCTGGAAGAATATCAGGAGTAACTCCTAGATGAATACCAAGAGGAACTCTTGGAAGAATCCCAGAAGGAACTCCTGGAAGAATCCCAGGAGGAAGTCTTGAAAAATATTCAGGAGAAACTGCAGGAAGAATTCCAGGAGAAATTCCTGTAAGAAGCCTTGAAGGATCTCATAAGGAAAACTGGAAGAACCCCACGAGGAGCTCCTGGAAGAATCCCTGGAGGAACTCCTGAAAGAATCCCTGGAGGAACTTCTGGAAGAATCCTGAAGGAACTCCTGAAAGAATACCAAGAGGAACTCCTGGAAAAATCCCTGGAGGAACTTCTGGAAGAATCCCAGGAGGAATTCCTGAAAAAAATCCAAGAGGAACTGCAGGAAGAATTCCAGGAGAAATTCCTGGAAGAAGCTTTGAAGGATCTCAGAATCCTATAAGAAACTCAAGGAAGAATCCTAGGATGATCTCATGGAAGAATCCCATGAGGAACCCCTGGAAGAATCCCTGGAGGAACTCCCAGTAGAATACCAAGTGGAACTCTTGGAAGAATCCCTGGAGGAACTCCTGGAAGGATTCCAGGAGGATCTCCTGGAAGTATCCTTGGAGGAAATCCTGGAAGAATCCCAGGAGGAACTCCAGGGAGAATTCCAGGGGAAACACCTGGATGAAGCCTTGAAGAATTTCAGAAGCAACTCCTGGAAGAATATCAGGAGTAACTCCTAGATGAATACCAAGAGGAACTCTTGGAAGAATCCCAGAAGGAACTCCTGAAAGAATGCCAAGGGGATCTCCTGGAAAAATTCTTGGAGGAACTTCTGGAAGAATCACAGGAGGAAGTCCTGAAAAAATCCAGAAGGAACTGCAGGAAAAATTCCAGGAGAAATTCCTGGAAGTAGCCTTGAAGGATCTCAAGAAGAAAACTGGATAAATCCCAGTAGGAGCTTCTGGAAGAATATCAGGAGGAACTCCTGGTAAAATCCCGTGAGGAACTTATGAAAGAATCCTGAGAGGATCTCATGGAAGAATCCCATGACGAACCCCTGGAAGAATCCCTGAAGGAACTCCTAGTAAAATACCAAGCGGAACTCGTGGAAGAATCCCTGGAGGAACTATTGGAAGAATTCCAGGAGGATCTCCTGGAAGTATCCTTGGAGAAAATTGTGGAAGAATCCCAGGAGGAACTCAAGGGAGAATTCCAGGAGAAACTCCTGGAAGAAGCCTTGAAGAATCTCAGGAAGAATATCAGGAGGAACTCCTACAAGAATACCAAGAGGAACTGTTGGAAGAATCCCAGGAGGAAGTCCTGGGAAAAATCCAGGAGGAACTGCAGGAAGAATTTCAGGAGAAATTCCTTGAAGAAGCCTTGAAGGATCTCAGGAGAAGCTCATGGACAAACCCCAGGAGGAGCTCCTGGAAGAATCTTAGGAGGAACTCTGTAAGAACATCAGGAGGAACTCTTGGAAGAATCCCAGAAGGAACTCCTGGAAGAATCCCAGGAGGAAGTCTTCAAAAAAATTCAAGAAGAACTGCACGAAGAATTCCAGGAGAAATTCCTGGAAGAAGCCTTGAACGATCTCAAGAGGAAAACTGGAAGAATCCCAGGAGGAGCTCCTGGAAGAGTCTTAGGAGGAACTCTGGAAGAACATCAGGAGGAACTCTTGGAAGAATCCCAGAAGGAACTCCTGGAAGAATCCCAGGAGGAAGTCCTGAAAAAAATCCAGAAGGAACTGCAGTTAGAATTCCAGGAGAAATTCCTGGAAGAAGCTCTGAAGGATCTCAGAAGAAAAACTGGAAGAATCCCAGGAGGAGCTCCTGGAAGAAGAATCCTAGGAGGAATTCCTGGAAGAATACCAAGGAGAACTCTTGGAAAAATCCCTGGAGGAACTCCTAGCAGAATACCAAGAGGAACTCCTGGAAGAATCCTTGAAGGAACTTCTAAAAGAATTCCAGGAGGATCTCCTGGAAGTATCCTTGGAGGAAATCCTGGAAGAATCTCAGGAGGAACTCCAGGGAGAATTCCAGGGGAAACACCTGAAAGAAGCCTTGAAGAATTTCAGAAGGAACTCCTGGAAGAATATCAGGAGTAACTCCTAGATGAATACCAAGAGGAACTCTTGGAAGAATCCCAGAAGGAACTCCTGGAAGAATCCCAGGAGGAAGTCTTGAAAAATATTCAGGAGAAACTGCAGGAAGAATTCCAGGAGAAATTCCTGTAAGAAGCCTTGAAGGATCTCAGAAGGAAAACTGGAAGAATCCCAGGAGGAGCTCCTGGAAGAAGAATCCTAGGAGGAATTCCTGGAAGAATACCAAGGAGAACTCTTGGAAAAATCCCTGGAGGAACTCCTAGTAGAATACCAAGAGGAACTCCTGGAAGAATTCCAAAAGGATCTCCTGGAAGTATCCTTGGAGGAAATCCTGGAAAAATCCCATGAGGAACTCCAGGGAGAATTCCAGGGGAAACACCTGAAAGAAGCCTTGAAGAATTTCAGAAGGAACTCCTGGAAGAATATCAGGAGTAACTCCCAGATGAATACCAAGAGAAACTCTTGGAAGAATCCCAGAAAGAACTCCTGGAAGAATCCCAGGAGAAAGTCTTGAAAAATATTCAGGAGAAACTGCAGGAAGAATTCCATGAGACATTCCTGTAAGAAGCCTTGAAGGATCTCAGAAGGAAAACTGGAAGAACCCCAGGAGGAGCTCCTGGAAGAATCCCTGGAGGAACTCCTGGAAGAATCCCTGGAGGAACTTCTGGAAGAATCCTGAAGGAACTCCTGAAAGAATACCAAGAGGAACTCCTGGAAAAATCCCTGGAGGAACTTCTTGAAGAATCCCAGGAGGAAGTCCTAAAAAAAATCCAGGAGGAACTGCAGGAAGAATTCCAGGAGAAATTCCTGGAAGAAGCCTTGAAGGATCTCAGGAGGAATATTGGAAGAACACTAGAAGGAGCTCTAAAAAATCTTAGGAGAAACCTACTGGAAGAACATCAGGACGAACTCTTGGAAGAATCCCAGAAGGAACTCCTGGAAGAATCCCAGGAGGAAGTCCTGAAAAAAATCCAGGAGGAACTTCAGGAAGAATTCCAGGAGAAATTCCTGGTAGAAGCCTAGAAGGATCTCAAGAGGAAAACTGGAAGAATCCCAGGAGGAGCTTCTGAAAGAATATCAGGAGGAACTCCTGGTAGAATCCCATGAGGAACTTATGGAAGAATCCTAGGAGGATCTCATGGAAGAATCCCATGACGAACCCCTGGAAGAATCCCTGAAGGAACTCCTAGTAAAATACCAAGAGGAACTCCTGGAAGAATCCCTGGAGGAACTAGTGGAAGAATTCCAGGAGGATCTCCTGGAAGTATCCTTGGAGGAAATTGTGGAAGAATCCCAGGAGGAACTCCAGGGAGAATGCCAGGAGAAACTCCTGGAAGAAGGCTTGAAGAATCTTAGGAGGAACTCCTGAAAGAATATCAGGAGGAACTCCTAGAAGAATACCAAAAGGAACTGTTGGAAGAATCCCAGGAGGAAGTCCTGAAAAAAATCCAGAAATTCCTGGAAGAAGCTTTGAACGATCTCAAGAGGAATACTGGAAGAATCCCCCCAGGAGGAGCTCCTGGAAGAATCTTAGGGGGAACTCCTGGAAGAATATCAGGAGGAACTCCTGGAAGAGTCCCACGAGGAACCCTACTGGAACCGGTTCCAGAATATTCCAGACAAGTGGTCCGTGACACATTAAAAAATAATGAAAATTGATGCGTCGTACCATACATGCGTATGATTTTTTTGTACATGATTAGTACCAGTAACTTTTGAAATAGGTTCCAGGTTTCCTTATGCCCAGAATGGCCAACAATTTCGAGGATCTTTTTGGATTGGAAATTTTCGCGACTCTCCTGGTCAGAATATCTTCGTACCTGCCACACGATATACACATGCAAAAATGGTCAATCAGCAAAGAAAACTCCAAATAAATAACTATAGAATGAGAATGAGAAGGACACTAAGCTGAGAAGCAGGCTCTATCCCGGTTGGGACGCAACGCCAGAAACAAGAATTTTATGTTTGATTTTTGGCATGGCTATATGGCTATTTAGATCTGGATGAAAAATCATGAATTTTGAGCTGTCGCATCATATACTTGATGTTCTGAAAATGTCCACATCACACCCTACCGGAACCGGTTCCGGAATACTCCGACCAAATCCGGCTAAATCTAGTTGTTGGTTCTCTTGATACTCTTGAAAATAGAAATTAAAAACCAAGAAATATGAACCGTCGTACAATACATGTGTATAAACTAATGAATATGATATTTCCCATTCCCTTCTGAAACAGATTCCAGCTGTCTTTGTGCCATTGTGCCGAGAATGCTCACACCCACAAAAACTGTCAAGATTTCTATTGTAGGATTTCATACCTTTCATATAAAGCTAAAAGAACGGAAATTGGTTCAAAAATGAATATTTGAGAGCGTTTCAAAGTCATGGGTTATTTTGGACCCCTAATGCATGATGTGTAACTTTTTCTTAATGCATTAGGAAGGTTAAAGAGATTCATCTGCGAATTCTTCAAATACTCCTTAATCAATTTCACTGAGTTCCTCCTAGGATTCTCACGGAAAATCATTTCTGGGGTAAGTAGTTATTATTCAAAAGATTTTTCCTGAAGTTCCTTCAGTTTTATTTTTATCTTACCAGAAATGTTCCAGAATAATCTCTATTAAATAGCTAAAAAAAATCTTGAAAAATATCACTACAGAATGCTTTAGAAATTACTGTAAACAATTCTCCAGGAAGGCTCTCTACAAACTTATCAGACATGCATTCTAATTGTTAGTTAACGTATAACACTGACCATATTTGTCACATTTGATATCTTTGACGATTTCAAGTTAATACCGTAGATAGTCATCAAATCATGAATACATTCGACCAACTTAATAAAACCTAATAATTGTTCTAGAAAGGTAGGAAAAAATACCAAGTTGTTTTGTCACATTACTAGAGATAAATTTCTATCTGATTTATTTTCTGTATCAGCCCAATAAGCGATATGAGCTACAAAATGTAAGCTTCAAATAAGTACTGTTCAGCTTTCGGTAACTGGTAAAAATGAATACTTGGTATTCAATTTATCCAATGCCTACTTTTTTCGAATGTTACAAACATGCAGGAATGGGCAAGAAATCATCCAGGATTTCCAGTTAAAAACATTGAATGATTTTTTCTTATACCTCTCAAGATTCCTCTTCATATTCCACACTCCATTTTCAAAGGCAATTAAATAAAAAAAATGGAAAAATGTCCTTAGCGATTTCGAGAGAAGTTGTCCGCCGATCTATCTACATTTTGTGACAAAAAATCCTTTCTTTAGATTTCTCAAAAATCATGTTGATTCTGCTCTCTGCATTCTTTCAAGACTCTCTCGAAAACAATATCTCGAAAATTCCTACCTAATAAAAATAATAACATTCCTATAATGGTTTCTTTAAAAAAATTTACGATAGATTCATTCAAGTATTTTCCAGAGATACTTTTATTTTTGAACAGCACTAGCAATTCTTCTGGGGATTCGAAAAGTCAGCAGACTTAATATGGAATTTTGCTTAAAGTTCTCCAAAAATATCTCCATAAATACTTGACGGTAAAGCTTAAATGGTTTTGTAGAATTTACTATAATTATATGTCGAATAGATTGGTGTAGAAAACATTTTTTCTTGATGAAGTACCGTATTATGTATTTTTACTTGGATATGTCAACGGTTTTCTTTTATTAATAGGAATTCTACTTAACAGCTAGAAAATTGATTATCATGTTTTTCTACTCGCGCAAATTCTAAACCAACTTTTTTCTAGCGAATATCTTGGAAGAAATTCTTGCATTACTTTGAATGTTAGTTGAGGAATTCCTGATGGACTTTCAGAAATGAGAACCATACGTATAAGGTAAATATTGCTCAACGACTGGGTGCTTTCGGCATATAAAAATTCTGCAATATTGCTTTTATCTTAAGATTCTTAGAAGTGTTGAGTTTTGTAGTAGAGATTATTGTACGAAATTCCTCAAGAAATATGCGAAAGGAGGAGAAACATTTCTGGAAGCAACGAAAGAAACATTTAACGGGACAACGAAAGATAAGTGATTTAACATAATATGTTTTCTAGAGGTAAATGATTACAGGATAATCAAAACATCTCTAATGAATTAAAAAAAAAAGAATTTCTCAAGAAGTTCCATCAGAATCTTCATGAAAAATATCCTTGAAATTGATCGGTATTCCTTTCCTGACTTCTGGTTTACAGAGAATTCTGGCAGGAAGCCTCTAGGAATTTCGTCCTGGAAATGCATATGAGTTCAACCCGAACCAAACCAAAAAAAAAATAATAGATTTACACGTTACGTAATTTTAGCTTCAATCGTATAAAGCCTCCATTGTATTTTTTTATACACGGATAAAAATCTGATTTCCAAATCATGATTTACAAGTCATGAAATTCATATTTTACCAGGTCCACAAATCATGGTTTCTGGAGTCATAATCATGATTCCTCATATGCGAACATCCAAAGTAACAACACTAAACGGGGTACATTGCATCATTTGATTCGTTTCGATCTCCTTCATTTCAACATGATAAAGTAGTAGTGTGATATGATACGAGACGCTCAGCCAGAAGGTTCTAGGTTCGAATCTCGCTCTAGCTTTTTTTAATTTTTTTTGATGTTGTCGATCATAAACGGATGCGCGGCTCATGATTTTAGGCATGTGATTCAAGATTCCGAGCAATCCGCAACAAAAGCATAACGCATGTGTTCCGTTACGGCAATTTACCTCATGATATCATGAGTCATAACCTTGTTTTTGGATTCTGATTTCTACCCGTGAACACGCACTCCAGCCTCTCCCCCCTCTAAGTGCTATTGCACGCCCATATTTTCTAGGGGCCCACATAGCCATTGCGGTAAACGCGCAGCTATTCCATAAGACCATGCCGAGAGTCGTCGAGGAACTTTTGAAAAGATTTTTTTTCGATTCTCCAGGGCATAGAGTATCTTCGTACCTACCACATGATATAAACGTGTAAAAATGGCAAAGAAATCTCTCAGATATTAACTGTTGATAAGCAGGCGTTGTCCCAATTGGGACGTAATGCCAGAGAAAGGAAGTAAATTTGCTACCCTTAAAATACCTATTCTAAAAATAATCAAACACCTCTTATGAATATTGAAATGAATCTCATGCAGTTTCATGGCATGGTGAAGTTTTTCTTCCGAACTCATGCATACCCTCCCGCCAACCGAGTTGCACCGCAGCACGACTGCAAGTGCAAGGATATGAAGTCAGCAAGGAATTTTAAATCACACGCATCGTCATACGCTCTCATCTCACACCAGCCGAGAGCTTTATTGTTGCGCATAGAACTAATTCTCCGTTGTGCGCATTTTCGAAACAAACTTCCGCACCAATGTTTTCCCTCGGCGGAGATACGGAACGCAATTTGAGGATGCGATCACCACCTTATTACAACAATACCAGCGTTCGTTCTCACGCCAGAAGTCTTATGTCATTTTTCTTTTTGTGAGCTTTGTCGGTGATGAAAATGTAAATAAACCAACGTCAGGCTAATTTTTGTTCGGTCGAACCTGAATCGGGTTGGAGCTGGAACTATGATTCTGGATGGGTTTCACCAGTCCAACGAAGATTCAAAAACATTCGACGCTGCGAGAGAAAGAGCGAAAAGGAAGGGCTGCCAAAGGAACAATTTAATGAAATCATGGCGATGATTTCAGCTATTCGATGAGTTTTATGCATGATTTTGACCTAACGATTGTGGTCAAACGGTAAGTCAACCAATGTTGGTCTCCAAGGAAGTTTGCTAGAAAACAGTATGATCAATGTTTTCTAGAAGAACACTTTTTGTTAAAACGATATTGCCATACATTAAACTAGCAAAATACCTTAAAAAAGCGTATTTTTTCGGGTGTCCACTTCAAAGATGTCAAAATTAATGTGCTTAAAACATTTTATACAATTTTTACGTCCAAGAAGCTTCGAAGCATGAAGGCTTAGGCTTTCCATTCATGTGCTCAGATTATTTTTTTGATAAGTGGTTAGTGAGATAACGACAATCAAATTTGAGCCAGTTTTAAAACATCGAATATTGAATAAATCCCTTAGCAGTGATTTCCGACCCTATGTTCCATGGACACTTTTTCATATCTCAAGGTCCTCTATCTACCCTAAAAATATGCACAACCAGGAAGCAAACACCCTGTATAATAAAGCCGAGAAACAAACGAAGGAGAATAGAAAAAAAAATCGGGTCGTTCTTTTTCCAGGCCACTTTTTATCTGATCCGTGCTGATAAAATAAACCGAGTCTCGCCAAAAAAGAGCCACGGATCACTCGTTCTTTTGTGTGATCCAGATCTTTTAAACGGCTCCGAATCTCTAGCACACACTGTAGGCCTCAGTGCATTCGATTTTTTTTTAAATCTTAACTTTTGAATAGCTCAACCGATTTCCAATCTTTTTTTATGGAATGAAAAAATATAATACCCTAAAAAAGATTTTTTTTTACATGAAAAAAAATTTCTAGTTTTTTAGGTTTTTTTTAAATTTGTTTCATGTAAAAATATGTAAAAATAATCAGTGTTTCATATATCTTCTATAAAGTTGAAATCTTAAGCTTTCATTCCATAAAAAAAGATTGGAAATCGGTTGAGCTGTTCAAAAGTTATGATTTTTTTAAATAAAAAATCTAATGCGCGAATACCTACAGTGCGTGCCGAAATGACAGATTTTTTTTTTAATTTTTCATGTAAAAAACCAATTTTTGTGAAATTTCATATATATCTTGAAAAGTCAAAATCTTTAGCTTTCATTTAGTCGGTGTTCAGACAGACCGGACTACATGATATTTTAGCGGTCTCAAGATACGTCCAGAACTCCATCAGTTCTGATTTTTTCAATGCTATTTTGATGCAAATGTATCATCAAATAGTTGAGTCCCATTATTACAGCAAATAATGCAAATTGTTTTAGGTTTTGAATGCTTGGGGTAGGTTTTCCTGAAACCATTAAAAAACACATGGTCCAGTCTGTCTGAACACCGACCATTTCGTCCAAGAAATTTAAAAATCAATCAAAGTTACGATTGAAAAAAATAAATAAAAATTTTGCAAAGTCGCGATTTTTTTTGAACATTTTATTTCGGAAATGGTCACGCTAATCAAAAAATCCAAAATCACGTGTATCCTTATTTCGGATGAGGATTAAAATTTGCAAATTTTCACGGATTTCGGTGACCCACTAAATTGGTTTTTCATGGAATGGCTCTATAATTAACTCTTTTAGAGACTCCTCCAGACTCCTCCGGGGATTCCTCCAAAAATATTTCCAGAGATGTTTCCTGGGATTTCTCCATAAATTTGACAAATCGTCCAAGGACTATTCCAAAGATTTTTCCAGAAAAATATTTCCAGCGATTTCTCCAGCAAAAGCCAAACACTGATGCTTCCATAAATTTGTCCTAGGAGACTCCAGGAATTTTTCCAAAGATGACTCTAGAAAAGTCCCCAAGGATTCCTTCAGCAATTTACCCGGGTAATCCTTCTGAGATGTCTCTTGCAGTTCTCTAGGAATATCTCTTGAGATTACTCCAGAAAACTCTGTTTGTGATTCCTCCAAAAGTTGTACTAAGGATTTTTTAAGGAATTTCTTCAGAGATTTTCCCAGATATTCCTCCAAAAACTCTGGCAAGAATTTCTCCAGGGATTGCTTCCTCAATGGATTGCTCCTGGAATCCCTGCAAGTATTGCTCCACGCAGGAATTTATCTACGGATTTCTAAAAAAAGTCCTTTCGGGAAGGAGTTCCTGGAAAAATTGTTGAAGGAAGAACTCTTGGACACTCATAAGACGCGACGTGAGACAGGACACAGGTCCTGTTTCACGCCGCGTTTTATAAGTGTTGTCGAGGTTCTTACGTTAGCACAAACCCAATGAAATTGAGAAGAACTCTTGGAATTATTTCTGATGAAACCTGAAAAAATCCTTTAAATAATTCCTGTAGCCATTTTGCTAAAGTTATCTCTAGGAGAATTACTAGAGAAAACTCTCGAGAAATCCCTTCAGGAATCCATGAAGTAATTACTTGCAGAATCTCAGAAAAAATCCTGGTGAAGTCTCTGCAATTCCTGATAGAATCTCTGTAGCAATCCGTTGAGTATCCCTGAAGAAATCTCTGGAATAAATCCTAAAGAAATTTTGAGAGGACTACCTGAGGAATACCCTGAAAGTATACTCCGAGTCAAAGTCAAATGCTGAAGAAATGTCTGGAGTAATCCTAAAATAATTTGTTCTAGTGTGAACCCTGGAGAAATCTTTGGAGACGTCTCTGCAAGAATCCCTGTAGATATTTTTCTGGAGGAGTCTCGATAAGAATTCCCAAAGATGTCTCTGAATGAATATCATGAAAAATCGCTTGAAATATGCCTGAAAGATTCTCTGGAGGAATCCCTGAAAAAGTTCATGGAGGAATTCTTGGAGAAATTCCTGAAAGAATCTCATTAAAAAATAATACCGAAGAGAAATATGGAGAAATTACTCGAGACTTTCCCACTAACTCGTAGCAAAATCTCTGGTGGAATCCCTATAGAGATTTTCCTAAAGGAATCTCTGGAATAATGCTTGTAGAAATTCCTGGAAGAACCCCTGGAGGAGCTCCAGGCAGAATTTCTGAGGAATTCGTGAAGGTACTCCTGTAGTCCTATCTGATCCGGTCTAAAAAAATCTGGTTGCGATCAAAAGTTCTTTCTGATTTCTGATAAAATTACTGGATGAATCTTAAAAAAGGATCCTGACAAACTCTGGTGAAATTCACTTCCAACATCAATAAATTCATTATCAATCTGACCAAGACGAATGAATAATTTCGTTTCCTTTCGTACTACACAACTTTCAACGCTTGCTATGGAACGTAAGTTCGACGAACTAACATGTTTGAATGCACGAATATATTACTACAAAATTTTTGCTAGTAGCTCGTACACAGGATTATCGCTTGGAGAAATCATCTATCTATCAAGTATCTGGATTTTCTTAGAAAAAAAATCAAGGATAAATTAGGAAAGCATCCACATCTAAATCCTGTAAATTTCAACTCAAGAAGAAATGCCAGGAGGAAATTTTTTGAACTTCTAAACATAAAACCCAAATACTTTCTATTTCTTTTTTCTTAGTAGCTCTTCACCCTATAATTCTGAGAATTTTCCGAGAATTATCTTATAAAGTTTGTCCAGAGATTGTACCACAATCAACAAGTTCTTC
This sequence comes from Aedes aegypti, assembly GCF_002204515.2. Classification (NCBI taxonomy): domain Eukaryota; kingdom Metazoa; phylum Arthropoda; class Insecta; order Diptera; family Culicidae; genus Aedes; species Aedes aegypti. Next base: position 451,223,107 of record NC_035108.1, read on the forward strand.
TTGTTCTTCTTTAACTGAATAGCTGTAAAATCATGCTGAAGGCTTAGAATTCTTTCATAATGGCCATTTTTTATACTTTACTGGACGATATACGAATGCAAAAGTCTCACACACCAAAAAAATCTTAGATTTACACGTAACGTTATTTTACACACCACAAAAATCTTAGCTTTACACCTAACGTTATTTTAGCCTCAATCATGCAAAGCCATTTCTCATATATTATTCAATGATAAAACCCATAAACATATCTATTATATCCTACATTGTTACCAAAATCCTTAATATTGAACGCGAAACGTCTTCTCTCAAAGTATGTTGCATGCAAAACGGCTCGGTTTACATGATTTTCCCTTTGAAAATTTTATCATAAATTATGCACATGGCATGACAAGCCGTCGATCCATCCATGTGCATTATTTTTGGCAGAATATTCAGCATGAAATCATGTAAACCGAGCGATCTTGTTTTCAATTTCACTTTCAAGATGCAAGAAAGCATGCAATATTGGCGATTGTTGGATGCAAGATCATAAAATGTTTCAATTCCACTCAAGATTGCAAGCATTTCTGAATGCAATGAGGCAGTTTACATTACTTATCGTTGAACATTCAGTTATAACTCGTTTAACATGATTATCATAGAAGTTTACGTGCCATGTAAATTTAAGATTTTTTTTCTGTGCAATTATCAACTTTAAAAGTGTTCATATAATATATCTATGATACACAAGCTCTGTTTCAGTCACCAATTCAAAGAATAAAAACTAGAAGAATTATGAGTTTTCCAAATCGTTAACATGAACATTTCTTTAGTAAACAGTTCAATAAGCGCAATTAGTTTCGGGTAGTAGGTGGAGTTTTCGAACACAGTCACAAAAAAATCATAACGAATATTTGAATGTATTTTTCAGTAAAGCAGTAAAGCAAATCAGCAAACTTTTTAACTACGTTTGAAAAAAATCACTTCTGATACAATCAGAAACCGCTCACCAATGTTGCATCATCATAAATCAGTAGTCACCAAACTGCGGCCCACGGGCCGCATGCGGCCCTCAGCAAGGTTTTGTGCGGCCCGCGGAGTGATTTTGAATATTGTAGTAGTGCGGCCCGTATCTTGTGATTTTAGAAGTTGAAAAATTATCTTCTGTAATATCCGGCAAATATTAATTTGTAGCCATTCGATAATTTTCCAGATTTTCTCTTTTTCATGCGTTAAGCAGTGGAACAGTTATCGAGAAACAAAGGGAAGTTGATATAATTTCTTATTTCTGGAGTTTATTTGATAACCCAGAGTTTCTCGTGCCTATTCTGCGCGGCGTGTGAGGTGAGACGAGTCGAATGAGGTGACAATTGTCGACTCGCTCCCATTTAATTAACATTAGTCGTCTCACGTCACTCGCGGTGAGAGCGACTCGTCTCGACTCACACGCCGCGCAGAATAGGCACGTCTGTATGTCTTATATAATCGTTTCTTCAAAAAATCAAAGTTTTCAACGTTCTAGTAGCGCAGTTTTCAAAATTCAAGTAAGAAAATGATTTTTTCAAGTATTTAAAATAATTCCAAAATAACGCAGAAGTTATAGTTTTTATGTGGCTAAGGTTTTTTTTATTATATGGAGGTTAATTGTTGACATTATTATAATGTTACAATAATTGTATCAAAAAACGTTGATAATATTCGAAGTTTATCAAATCTATTCTCATCTTTGACATAATAATCCACCCGCCTCTTTTGAATTGATTATGATCATGATGTTTCATTTTCGAAAATCCAATAATTTTTGACATTTACCATTGCACGAAAGATGAACTCTTGAAAATCCAGGAACATCAGTGTTATTTGGAAAGATTATTGAAATCGCTAGTTACTTTCAGACGCAATAGACATGCATATTTCAGAAAACACCTGTCGACCCCTAAGACAAGATGTGACACCTGGCTTCTCTTGTATGATCCTTGTGGTGTCAGAAAACTGGTACACATAATTGGAAATTGAAAAGGAGAGAGAAGAAAGCTGAGCTCAGAAGGTGCTGAAGTTACCGTACAATCATCATTGCTGGTAACACTGTCTGGCGGACCAACCAGAGGCTGGTTCAACTTAGATACGTGTTGTCAAGTCTCGTTTCAGGTCGACCCCAATAGTTTCCCATTCAACTTGTGTAACAACTGTCGAAACTGTTTTGATCGACACCTAGGTCGACACTAATTCTAACCAAGTTGTTTTGATCGGATTTATAAAATAGATATTATTAACATCTTGTGGCCCGCGTCGTATTTTAAGAGCAAAGTGGTGGCTCGCACAACCAGTTAGGCTGAAGACCACTGTCATAAATCATAAACACACACTCCTGAGTTCCTTCCCCTCGCAACAAAATCGAATTTCCCTTTTCTGCGCACTCCAATCATTGAGTCCCGCTCGGCTCCGATGCAACATCCCGTCCGTCACTCCTCGGCAAACACGAGTGCCACCCAGAGCAGTGCCCCCTTGTTATGTTGCTACGCAACACCCTCCGTTCGCGTTTGGGTACGATTTGAGTTCCATTCGCGCGCGTGCCATGAAGGAAAACGTGGTGCATCCAGAGCAGCACCGCTTGCTACGAACCGAGGCTCAGCTTGCCGGTTAGTTTACTTCGGTACGTCATCGCGTTCGCATGCAACTCATTCGTTTGAACGAAGTTGGTAATCATCGAAGTAACCCCGGCACTGTGTACAATGTTCGCACTTGGCGGAAAGGGTCGCGCGCGCGTGCGGAACTTCCTCGCTGTTTTAATCCTGTGACGACGAGTCGAGGAGGAAACGGATTGCTCTGTTGAATAGAAGGGGGATTCGAGGGAAAGTGTTCTTGAAGGATCGCGAGCTGCGAGCGGCTGAAGCCATATGGTGCTGTTCTGAGTGATTTTTTGGCAATACAAGCATTCGTTCGGAGGGAGTCAACGAGAATTTCGCTTCGAGAAGTGTGTAATGTGCAGCGAGTGCTTCGCGAATTCTCCGCAGCTGCGATAGCTGCGGATCAGTGAAATTGATTAAAAGTTCAAACAAGGAAGCGCGAAGGAAGAACCAGAGAGTGAGCTCGCGAGAAGAAACCACAGCTGTAAGTGCGCGCGGGTCGAAGGATGAAGGAAATTAACACGAACCGCTATAAATCGCCGCTTTTGTATTGTTGTATTTAAATGGATGGCTAGCTGGCTGGACGGTTGTTTGGATGGCCGGTGGATGAAGGCTTAAATGCTGCACGCTCTCGTCGTCCTGCGGTGGTGATTTATGCGGCAAATACACCGCCGCCGCAGTCATATAATGGGCCACGGTCGTGTCTCGTCAGACGAATGACGTCGTCGGCTTTGAGGGTGGCAAGTGTGGGATGTGACTGTGACTGTGCGTGGCGGGCGGGCTCCGTGTTCTCCAGGACGACCTCCGACAAACGAGGATTAGTTGTCGTAAAGCTCCGAGAGATGTACTATGCAAATTGTTGCTGGGTGTTCTTTGACGCTGATCACAACACGGTGGGCAAGCTCGGAGTTGTGGAGACGGAAAAGTTGGATGCAAATGTGGCGTCTCCTTCGCCGCTGACGAAAGAGTGGGCGGCTCCGGTGTTTACCCACATAGGATCAGTGCACTGAGAAGGGGAGGGGAGAACCAGGAATGTAAACCTGTTCCTTTGATCTGTCAATTGCTTCTGCTGTTGACCGGGATGCGAAGCTCCTCCGAATTAGACCTGTGTGCCGAAACATTTTGATCAGCGGTGGCGTCATTGACATCTCAATGTTTACATGTTTTGGCACAAAGATGTCCCATTTTTAAATTGCTTTAAAAATCCCAATTCCCAGGCCTATTTTCAAGCTAAAATACAGTTAAGTTAATACATTCCACATTTCATTATAAGTCGCTCGCGTTGGGCATATCTTGCTAAAAAATGATTTCAAATCAAAGAAATAAATATGTAGTGAAGAATGCCTTCCCCAAGTTTGGTAAAACATATTTTTTTTTCTTGAAAAAATTGAGGGCCTCAAAATGTATGAAAAACAGCAATTTTGTTATATGTAGAACATTAGAGTGGTGACTCTGCCTAAAATAGTGTTTGAAACCTTGAAACTATTCCTTGATAGTAAAATGAGAAGAATGTCTCTTTTATGTATTTGAACCTTAAGAACTGAATCTCAATGAAGTGAATTTAAGAAGTAGATTTGAGTGGCGTACGAACGATAATAAACATGGACGAAACTGGAAAAATCATAAGCAAGTGAGAATTTATACAAAACATTCTCTTAGGAATTTCTAGAAAATCTTCAACAATAAGAACCAAGAATAGCCAATTTTGCAGCTAAAACTATCCCCAGCAAAATGTGTGGAAAAATTTTCGCCGATAGAATATGATTTTAATTTGTAAATTATAAAATCTTAGCCCAAATGCTGAACGTTTTCATATAAATATCCGAGGTACACGAAAGTTCTAAAATTATAGAAATCTTGACACCGTGTTTCGTATTACTCAATCGTATTGGACAATAGGACAATAAGGACAATCGACTGATTTGGATACAGTTTTGCTTTCTCAAAAATACAGGGGATAGGCAAAATGATTGAGATAGGCAAAATTTTGCCCAAATTCAAATGCTTATAACTTTATGAAAAATGGATGAAATTGGATGCATCTGGAAGCAGTCGACGGCAAATTTGGTCCAGTCTTAGGAACTTCCTTGGCCATGCATATTGGCCACTGGACACCGGAGATGTTCCGGATTTTCTAAGGTCATGTCCAAATGTCGTTTTTTCTGTCGCTTGTATTTTTGTGCGGTGTAAAGTTAGATAGATGTTTGCAATTTTCCTAGAAACTAGAACTAATAGGAAGTTGAATGCCACCGGACGCATTAAGATTGGTTGGAAATCTTCAGAAATATGACCATTTCCGTAAAACTGGTTCCGGAAAGCATGGTCAGTCATGTTTGTATTTCCAATCATGTAAATATTATCCGGAGCTATATCCAAGTGGACATCAACCTTAAAAATGATGTTTCTTGCAGCGTATTCAGAACCATTAGATGCACAGACCACTCTATAGAACGTTCCAGGTGCCCTGGGGGAAGAGGTCAATTAGGAACATATCTGAAACCATATCAATATGGCCATCAAACTTCATGATTTTCAAAGGTTATGCTTTCCGAAGCATTTCCAGCACCACCGGCTGCCATGACCACTTTATAGTAGATTCCAGGTGCCCCGGGGATGTGGCCAATTCAAAACATGCCCGAAAACACATCAATATGGGTAAAAACATCAAGATTTTTGAAGGTGATGCTAATAGAAGTATTTACAGCGCAACTTATTTATATGACCACTGTATAGTAGGTTCCATGGGCCCTGGGGGATGAGGTCATGTTTCGAGTTGGCCACATCTCTAGGAGCCCCTGGAATATACTATAGAGTGATTAGTATATCTTGTGGTTCTGAAAATGCTCGCCATTTTCCAAGCCACATGGATCTTACTGTTTATGGTAGAATGTGATTCTAAACAGATGAACGGACATGTTCCGAATTGGCCACATCCCCCGGGGCACCTGGAACCTACTATAAAGTGGTTATGGCAGCCGCTGATGCTGGAAATGCTTCGGAAAGCATAACCTTTGAAAATAATGAAGTTTGATGCCCATATTGATATGGTTCCGGATATGTTCCTAATTGACCACTTCCCCCAGGGCACCTAAAACGTTCTATAGAGTGGTCTGTGCATCTAATGGTTCTGAATACGCTGCAGGAAACATCATTTTTAAGGTTGGTGTCCGCTTGGATATAGCTCCGGATAATATTTACATGATTGGAAATACAAACATGACTGACCATGCTTTCCGGAACCAGTTTTACGGAAATGGTCATATTTCTAAAGATTTCCAACCAATCTTAATGCGTCCGGTTTCATTCAACTTCCTATTAGTTCTAGTTTCTAGGAAAATTGCAAACATCTATCTAACTTTACACCACACAAAAATACAAGCGACAGAAAAAATGACATTTGGACATGACCTCAGAAAATCCGGAACATCTGCGGTGTCCAGTGGCCAATATGCATGGCCAAGGAAGTTCCTAAAACTGGACCAAATTTGCCGTCGACTGCTTCCAGATGCATCCAATTTCATCCATTTTTCATAAAGTTATAAGCATTTGAATTTGGGCAAAACTTTGCCTATCTCAATCATTTTGCCTATCCCCTGTATCTGTAGTTGGTTAAGGCTCAAGAATCCATCATTCAATCATCAGCAATCATCGAAAATAAAGAACCAGTTTTTTCGTTCGAATTTAAAAAATTTCTCATGAAAATCTATCATTGAATTATAGATTGCAAGTGTAATGCAATGATAGATTTTCATGAACGTTGCTTCAAATTTGAGCACAAAAACTGGTTTTGAAAATTTGAAAAACGATAAAGGTTATTTTCCTCTTAAGAAGGTTTCGCTATTTAGAATCTTCACAGCAGTGCTGGGAATGGTTATAGTAGTAGGCTTGAATTTTCGCGAAAATCACGTGGCTCTCCCAGTACAGTAGTTCAAAAACGTGAATCTCATCAAGTAGCCTATGTTGGGCGCATGAATTTTCTAAATCATGAGTGTCATTGAAGGCTCTAAATGCGGGAAATGCAGCGGGAAATAGAACATTTTTCTACAGTAGTTTTGGGTTGCCCTTAGCAACGGGTGTTTTGCTATTTTCAAGGCGTTTTGCCTACAGCAGCGATGGGCGTGAGTTTCACTGGCTTCGCTGACTGTGATTGGCTTTGCTTGGCTACTGTAGAGTGAATTTCAGATTTTTTCCCAACCCTGCTTCACAGAGCATTAACGAGAGTGCGTTTTTCTTGAAAATTAATTATTAATTTTCTATAATCTAAACTACTGATATTTGGCTATGCATCGGTAACCAAGCCTCATCCTCGCCCTTCTGCTCAACTATCCACAGTAGACTCCGAAAAATCTGAGCCATATTTTGAAAACCAGAGCATTTTAAACAAGACGATTTTAAGCGCTCAGTAATAATGTCGCATGCTTCATAAAATCAATCCTTAATCCATATTTATCGCATGTGTCAAGTTTAGCCTTGGTTAGACTCCAACAGTTTCAACTATCGACAAGATATCTGTTTTCCATAGACTGTTACCGGTATAAATGACTAAATGCTGAAAATCCTTAAACTGTCTGAGCAATAAACCCTAGAATGAAAAGAGATGATGCAAGGATTTAGTTCGATAGATCTTTCCTCATTACTTATGCAGATAATACTAAAAACTCAGCAAAACACTGGGAAATAATCCTAGGGGAATGAATGAAGTATCTTCATAATTCATTAAATTTGATGAATTCCTTCAAGAATGCTTGAAGAAATTCATATGTTAAATCTTGGAGAAGTTTTGAGTATTTTTTTAAATAATCATTTTTCCTAGTATCTGTGGAAGATTCCCTACATATAACCGGAGGAATCTTTGAATAATTTATTCCAGGACACTTTTTAGTAATTTCTTGTTTAGAAATATTTGATGAAATTACCGATGCAACGGCAGGTAAAGTTTGAGAATGACCTAACATTATAGTAGAAATTTACATGTTTCTCATTTAGGCTTTCTGAAAAAAAATGTCAGTATCACTAAAAGTATTACTATTTTTTTTGCAATTTCGTAAAGTATTCTCTAGAGAAAGGTATTAAACACGGATTTCACGCCAACTCGACACGCGATTGGCAGCACCCCTTCAGAATTCAATGAAACTTTCTGGATGTCAAAAGTATGTTAAACTAAGATACTTTGCATATTTTGTTTTTTCAAAATCGATCTAGACTAACATTTGGAAAGGGTCAAAGTTTTTTTTACTTTTTTTTATAAACCCGTATAACTCGAAAACGGTAAGACCTACAAAAAAGTGTTGTATGGGGGATTGTCGTGAAATTCCCTGAAGTTTTAGAGAAAAATATTGAAAAAAAGAAACACATTTTCTACACTGAAAAAAAAAATGTTCAAAACTTTAAAGTCGATTTAAAAAAACGGCCATTTCAGATTTTGATCATCCTTAAGCAAAAAGTTTCGTAATTAAATTTACTAAAAGTCGTCCATACATTGCAAATTGGGCATATTGTAGAGAAAGAAGTTTTCCTAACATCCAATTTTTTAAGTCCCAAAGTTTTTTTTTACTCTTTTTCATAAACCCGTATTACTCGAAAACAGTAAGACCTACAAAAAAGTTTTGTATGGGGGACTGTCGTGAAATTTCCTGAAGTTTTAGAAAAAAATATTGAAAAAATAAAAACACATTTTCTACACTGAAAAAAATTATTCAAAACTTTAAAGTCGATTTAAAATCAATTGAATTTAATTAAAAAAAACTGTGTAATTCCGTTTTATTTCTTTAAACTACTCCCAATAAAACAAATATAATCTATTTTGTGATTAAAACTCATTTATCATTTGAAAATATGATCATACTAGACTATTTAAAGCGAAATAAAAATAATATAAAAAATTCATTTTAGACTTAAAAAATTCGAAGTTAGAAAAACTTTTTTTCCTAAAAATGCCCAATTTGCAATGTATGGACGACTTTTAGTAAATTTAATTACGAAACTTTTTGCTTAAGGATGATCAAAATCTGAAATGGCCGTTTTTTTAAATCGACTTTAAAGTTTTGAATCTTTTTTTTTTCAGTGTAGAAAATGTGTTTTCATTTTTTCAATATTTTTTTTCTAAAACTTCAGGAAATTTCACGACAGTCCCCATACAACACTTTTTTGTAGGTCTTACCGTTTTCGAGTTATACGGGTTTATAAAAAAAGTAAAAATAAACTTTGACCCTTTCCAAATGTTAGATCGATTTTGAAAAAACAAAGTATGTAAAGTATCTTAGTTTCACATAGTCTTCACACCCAGAAAGTTTCATTGAATTCTGAAGGGGTGCTGCCAATCCCTTTGTCGAGTTGGCGTGAAATCCGTCTAAAACATTCCTGGAAAAAATCCTTGAAGGAAAAACTTGATAAAAATACATGTAATGTTTATAGTGTAGTCTAGTACGCTAAAAACTTTTTTCTAATGCTGGAAAATTAAAGAAACAACTACTTTTATAAATTTTCTTGTCAACAATAATATTTGCTGCACATCACTAATCTAACACAAATATCAAAACAGCTAGGCCTACTCTACAGAGTTAGGTTTTTAGAATAATCTGAAAATCAACTTTGATCAAATGATTTATTTTGTGAACCATTTAATCAAATAATATTTTTGTATCATAAAAAACGAGGACAATCGTACTAAACCGACTCAGAAGATATACTTAAACGTTTGGAGTGAAGTGGCTAAGAAAAATAGTGTCACTCCTTTGGCTTTTCTGGTATATTTTACAAAGTTACAAAGGCATTTTCACCCATTGTACGGGCTGATAAGCCTAGGCTTAAGCGCTGTTACTCGCAATCTGAAACGAAATTAAATAAAGAAAGGCAAGCTAAGAAACCGTTTCAGTTTAAATAAATTTGTACAAGTCTAACATCTGCGATTATCTTCATTTCCTTTTGTGGCAAAAGGAGATCATTTATCCATGATACTAAGTTCATGTCATTTAAGTTGAAATAACTGATGATAATGATGAAATCTAAGTTGAAAAAATTTGATGATAATGATGAAATTACCCAGCATCAACGCATCGGTTAACATTCGACTACAACAATACTACATATATAATGCTTCGCCTTATGGCTTGCTATAGCATTACTAGTAAACGTAAATGTCGACCTTCAGAAAATCACACTATGTTTACAATGACAAATTCTGGCAACTCCACGAACGTTAGTACAGCCCTCAATTATCTTACCTTTTTGGGATAAATCTCCCAACAAATAGTTGCTACAATATTATCTAGCATGCTTTTAATATTGTCAATGATTGAAAAATAGTTGAATGAACAGGTGATAAAAAAAACATGGAATGCTTCTTGAGCAAAGCTTTGGAAATCCTCAAGAAATTTTCACTGGTGAGATTCCTTAGAAAATCGTTTTAATAAATCGTTTATGGAACACTTGAAGCAACTTTGAAGGAACTACTTGAGGGAGTGAAGATTAATCTTCTTTTGCATTGTCATCTTTTTGAGAACATTTTACGCCTGTACTACTTATTCTTATGGATTTGGAAGGTGGAAAGATCTCTGCATAAAGTGTTGTTGAGATCTCAGGAAAAACAAATCAAAAAATCTTTAAAGGAATCCCTACGCCAATTCATTGTGAATTTGTTGAAAAACAAAACGCTTAACAAATTCCTTGTATCTGAAGATCTTTCAGATAATTTCTCAGAATTACATTGGCGTAGGAACAGGGGGAGGGGACAGGTAATTTATTAATTCTGTCAAATCTTATACAGGTCGGACTCGGTTATCCGCAATATCGATTTTTTTTTCACTCCGGATAATCGAATCACTAAGAGAAAAATTAAAATCTGCGATGAAAGATCTAAAATATTATCTTTTTTCGTGACGCAGTGGCGTAGCCAGAAATTATTTCCAGGAACACATTTTTTGATACACAAACAAACTTTTTTCAAACCCCTTATTTCTTACCTACGTCCAAAACTGCAATACCATTCATACTAAATTGTCTCAAATTTATGCATAAAATCTGAAAACAAGAACATCAAAAATCGAATTCTGGATAATCGAGTCTTAAATTCCGGAATATCTTATCCCGGATAATTGAGTCACCGGATAATCGAGTCTCCGGTTAATCGAGTACAACCTGTACTGAGAAATTTCGCTGAAAGTTCTACTAGAATCTCCTCATTGAATACAATCAAATAGTTTTTCCCAAAAATGTTATGTTAAAATACATCACAAATTTCGTCAAAAATTCTTGTTTTTTTCTGAATTTCTGTTTCAAATCACCAGATTATGCAAGATTTATTTACGAATAGTTTTTTTCAAAATATCTGTTGCCTTCGAATCATCAGAGCAATTTTGTTGAAAACCCCCAGTCATACTTTTGCTGCCAAATTAGCATAGTGAAATTTGTCGAAAAGACAGTTTGCAATATAACTTAAAAGGGCAGCTTCCTTAAAATATTTTTTTTAAGAAATAGTTTAATCAATTGTTTGAAAACTCATAGTCCGGGATTTAATTCTTGTGCTATTCCCGGGCGGAACGCCAAGAGGCTTCCTCGCTGAATTCTTGGGAATATTGAGGTCAAGGAAGTAATTCCGCTAGATTTCAAGGATAATTTCTAAAGAAGATTCTGATGGAACTTCTTGGAATGTTTTTTTTTTTTGTACAATCGGTTAGAGAGATTTAATTAATCCTGTTATCATTTACTTTTAGAGAAAAGATTATAAATAATCACTCTTTTTTTTCTTTGGTCCATCTATCTGTTGTTTCTTCCTGTTTTAACATTTTGTTGTTTCTTCTCTCTTCGCATGACGCTTCCTTGAGGAACTAGTATCATTGAACTTCGAGAGCTTGGTTTAGCATTTTCTAAGATATCCGATACAGATACCTTCAGTGAAAATTGAAGTAAAAATCCGATGAAAAGGAAACAAGAGTTTTTGTAGAATATCATAGAAAAAAAACTGTAACAGTTTTTCTGTGAGGTATATCGTTAGGAACTGCGTAAAAAAGTTTCAGATATTCTATGTTTGTAGAAACATAGCAATGGCAACTAAGGCAAAGAAAGCTCGCAGTTTATAACACACTAAGCTGAGTTGCCGGCTCTGTTCCAGTGGGGACTTCAATGCCAAGAAGAAGAAGAAGAAAAGTTATTTTTTTTTTATACATTCAAAGACACATTAGGAGAATTTTCTTTGAAAAAAAAGTGGGATCTTCTCTGAGAAATCTCTAATCACTTTTTCTCAACTGAATCCTATTTGAATGCTTGTAGAATAATGGGAGAAATCCTTAGAAAAACACATGAAAGCATAATTTAATGTTATTTGTTGCAGGAAGTCTTCGAAAATTTTTGCTTCGAATTTTTCAAGCAATTGTTCTAGAATTTCCGAGTGATTTTCTGTAATACTTGTTTAAGGAATCTGCAGAGAAACTCTAGAAAAACTTCAAAGGAAAAAAAGGTAAAATTATTGATGATATTTTTTAAAAATATTTTTGGAAAGGGATCATTAAAACATGACTGCCATCGTTTGCGGAAGGGGGGATGTTCTAAGAAAGTTTGACAGTAGGTGTATAAGGTATTGGAAAAAGCGTGACAGAGGGGAGGGGGGAGTCTAGAAATCCAGAAAAAACGATGAACGCCATATTTGAATCGTCCCAATGAACCCTTGTTTGATGATCTTGAAGATAATTGTCAAGGGGACTCCTAGAATTCCTTGAAGAAATGCTCAGTTATGCCAGAAATCCTAAACAAATTATTAATGAACAACTGGTGATATTTTCAACTAACGTTTGTAATTTATATGTTATAAGCACGTAGATTCACTTCCTGAAGAAATGTTTAACAGAATTTCATTAGCATACTCGGTGGAGATTCTTCGATCATTTTTGGGAGAGCTTACTAAAACTTCAGGAAAAATCTACTGAATAATAACTACTAATCCCGGAAATTATTTTCCGTGGGAATTCCGGGAGATACTTAGTGAAAACTGATAAAGGAATTCTTCAAGAAAGCACTGAAAGTGTACGGAAATAATTCATGAAGAATTCTCCGTGGGAATTCTCAGAGAAATCTCTTTAAAACACGTGGTTGAATACCTGGGAAGCTCGTAGAAAAATCACTAAGTATATTCTTCGTTAGTTCCTTGGAAGAACTCTTGAAGGTTTTTTTTTACTGGAATAGACAAAGACGGAATATTTTCCGCAGTAATAATATAAATTCACAATTAACACTAATATCAGACAAAATATATGCAAACGAAATGTGTGAAAATCGTGATTATTGCGACCGATATTACTTCTGTAAAATAAGAATTTGCAAGGCCCTACTCCAGAAGGGGCCTACTCCAGAAAATAATCCCACGGACCTGGTGTAGTGGTTAGAACACACGCCTCTCACGCCGAGGACCTGGGATCGAATCCCATCCCCGAGATAGTCACTAAAATTTTTCAGTGACGACTTCCTTCGGAAGGGAAGTAAAGCCGTTAGTCCCGAGATGAACTAGCCCAGGGCTAAAAATCTCGTTAATAAAGATAGAAAAAAAAACCCAAATAACGCCAATTCAGAAGTATCTGTCAGGATATTTACGCAGAAATCACCGAAAAAATTTTCAAAAAATTTTGGAACAATACTTGAAGGATCATCCTTTAAAAATTCTTTTAAGGTTAAATTCTAGTATGTAATCTTAACGAAATTATGATCCTTAATAACGATGCTTTCTGCTCAGGTCGTGACTGGCTCATCTCTGGAAGAAAAAAAAATCCCGAAAAACTGTGCAAGAATATCTAAACTATGCCTTGAAAATTCGTTTGAAGATTGGAACCAATTTTCTTGTGAAATTATTACAGGAATCTCTTCAGCAAAATATATTTAAAAGAAATTTAGGTGGAAAATGGAAAAATCTAGTATGAATACCAGGACAAAAACTTGAAGGAATCCAAATAACAATAGGCGTTCTTAGCAGAATCATTAAAATGGTTCTTGAAAAAACCTCAAAGTTAAGGATTCCTTGAAGATATTTTGGAAAAGTCCCTTGGCGAACGTAAATGTAAACTCTGGAAGAATTCTTGGTGTAATTGATAAAAAAAAATCTCGGTGAAATTCTGCAAAAAAATTTTAAGAAATTTTTATACAAATCTACTGAGGATTTTTTTAGATTTGTTAGAATCACATATAGATTTTTTATAGCAATGACTGAAAAAAATCGAATAGTAGTTACTGATTTGTTATGGACAAATCTTAGAATAAATTCCTCGAATAATTTAAAACTGGAAATTTTCTTTGAAGAAAATTTCAGAGATATCTTTTTTTCTTCGACTCATGGAACCGAAATGCTTGAGAGGACTATCATAGTAACCATTAAATTTTGTTTTTAGCATGGTTCCATAAGTCGATATCGAGTCATAGAAGTTTTACTGTATCTATGAAACAAATTATGAAGAGAAAACAAAAATACTTTAAACATACCTAATTTTTGAGAGTAATCTTTGCAAAAAGTACATAGGCAGTGTGGATAAATATTTGCAAAAAAACTCACCAAGAAAGTTGAAAAAATAGGAACACAAATTTGACATTTTGTGCAGAGATGGGCTAGTAGTACGAAGTATGCCGGGAAAACTAGTATGAAATAAATCGGTGGGCGGCACACAGGTCTACCTAAAGTCCGAGAAAGTCACTTCTTCTATGTGACGCCGCAGGTTACTTTGATTGGACAACACGAGAGTAAAGATCAACAGACGAGCCCAAGTTTACGGCATTAGCAGTCATAAGAGTATGCATGCATAGTCAGCCGCAACTTACCGTCGATGGTGGTTCAGTGTATTTACCGTCTGTACGAGCCCAGGTGCATTCGTCCGGGGAGGCCGACACCGGCAAAGAGCAATATAATACCTACACCTTCGCCGTCTGAATAACGATAGTGGGGGAGTCGAAAAAAAAGTCCATAAATTATCGAAAACTGGGAGATGCCATCTCGTCCTCGTCGTAGCCGTTCGTTTCTGCTGACTAAGTACCTGGCTGCATACGAGATCGACGGAGGGGGGGGGGTAGATTTTCTTGCGAACAGTTCTTGCTCGTGTTTCGCATAAATTATAATGAACATGATGCTTTTTAGAAATTGAAAATTCCGGCGCGAGTAGAGTGCACATGACGGTATTGGTAACAACAATGGGATCATTTCGAACGGAGTCGAGGAGCATCTCGAATGTTTATGGTCCACTGTTGGAAATTGTGATTAATGGGTTGTTTTCCGGTGGATTTTTGGATAGTATTAGATGGCTATATAAGGAATATGACATGTCTTTTGTTTGGACAAAACTTCCATGATGTGCCATATGAGAATCCAATTGAAAAATCAATTCATTGATCATGTTTGCATGTTCTGCAAAAGTTATGAAGGTTTTTAATGCATATTGTGGTTGCAGTCCACGGCTACAAAGCAAAGCCATGCTGAAGTTGTCTGAGTTCGATTCCCGGTCGGTCCAGGATCTTTTCTTAATGGAAATTTCCCTGACTTCTCTGGGCATAGAGTATATTCGTACCTGCCACACGATATACGAATGTGAGAATGGCAACTTTGGCAAAGAAAGCTCTCAGTTAATGCTCATATGAAAACTAAGCTGAGAAGCATGCTCTGTCCCAGTGACGACGTAATGTCAAGAAGAAGAAGAAGAAGAAGAAGAATTTTCAGTGTTTGGAGCTAATGCGCACGAACAAGTAGCATCTTCAGATTCCTAAGTCTTCTGGATTATGATTTTTGTACTCAGAAAAATGCGGAATTTGGCGCTTATACTCTAGCAATAATTTTCTCAATTGACTCTTACTATCGTCATATTCAGCGAATAAAATACTTCCAACCTCAGAGCAGTCTACCTTCTCCGCGTTTGATAAAATATCAGTACAGGAAATGAGCAGAAAAACGCTCTCATTTCCACCGTTCAACCCCCGGAAGTAGATCCTTTACCCATAAAGCAATCTTTCCTATCAAATGTGCCTTCATCATTCCTTTTTCAAGAGTGACTACTTACCCGTATGAACACCACTTCCATTTGGTAAAACACACCATCGCACTCGATGGAGAATACAAAAGGGGGAAATCGAGCTCCCGAAAATGCGTGTCAAATTTATAGCCCCGGAAATATGGCTGCGGTTATCGGATAACCTTTTCTAGGGAGCCATCCAACTCGTAGATGTGCAGCTTAGAACTTGTTCTGGATTTGTTTGTGGAATGGAGTTTCTGCGATAAAAGGGGGAAAAAGGCCGTCCATATCGCCGATATCGATCCCGAACAATCGCAAAACCACGTGTCAACCCCTGAAGCCCGAGGGTGTCACATACCTCTAGCAGCATCAGAGCTGGGGATGTGACCAAAAGCTATGGCGATATCCTTTCGATATGGATGTTTGGGGAGATAAGAAGGGTGCTTAGTTTTACGGACGGTGATACGGTTGAGTGCGTAATTAGATACGTCTCATTGTGCCGCAGTAATTAGCGTCTTGGGATGCAATGAATTCTCGATTTTGGAGGGGGAAAGAGTGGTTCCGGACGCTGAATATGTATCTACAATCAAAGTAGCCCTCCGGAATGCAATGAGCTGTGGGTTCTTTACACGATAGGAGGGCCTATACGACGTTGTATGATTTCAAAAAGGAATTATAATGCAACTTTCATGTACCACAATTTTTTACAGAAAGTTTATATTATCAACGATTTGAGTCTAAAATTATTAATAATTTTATTCGACATTTGTTCCAATGTTTCAACATTGCATATTCTATTTAACTCATTAGTACTATTATACCAGGGAGGGAGCATCGGAAACATTTTCAAAATTTTATTTTGAATTCTCTGCAGAGCTTTCTTCCTGGTATTACAACAGCTAGTCCATATTGGTACAGCATACAACATGGCTGGCCTAAAAAAATGTTTGAAGATCAAATGCTTGTTCTTAAGACATAGTTTGGATTTTCTATTACTAAAGGGATAGATACATTTTACATATTTGTTAAATTTGGCTTGAATGCCCTCAATGTGATTTTTGAAAGTTAAATTCTTATCTAGCATGAGCCCTAGATACTTAACTTCATCTGACCAATTTATTGGAACCCCTCTCATCGTGACAACATGTCTACTTGAAGGTTTCAAATAAAGAGCTTTTGGTTTATGTGGGAATATTATTAGTTGAGTTTTAGAAGTATTAGGAGAAATCTTTCATTTTTGCAATATATGAAGAAAAAATATCCAAACTTCTTTGCAATCGACTACAGATGACACGCAGGCTTCGTCATTTGGTGGAGAGGCCTGTGTCATCCGAAACGTTGATTTTTGACAGCCCTGAGATAACTCAGGTGAGTCAGATGTGAAAATATTGTATAATATTGGTCCCAAAATGCTGCCTTGAGGAATACCAGTTCATACAGGAAGTCTTTTAGACTTGAAGTTCTGATAATTAACCTGGAGTGTACGATTTGACAGATAACTTTGGATCATTCCGACAATGTATGTTGGAAAATTATTTTTTTTAAATTTTACAATCAAACCCTCATGCCAAACACTGTTGAATGCTGTTTCTATGTCTAGAAGAGCAAGACCAGTATAAACGCGTTCAGATTTGTTGGAACGAATCAAATTTGTTACACGTGAAAGTTGATGAGTGGTCGAATGTCCATGGCGGAATCCAATCTGTTCATTGAAAAAAAAAATGAATTTTCGTCGATGTGGACGATCATTATCTTTAAAATGACCTTTTCACAAGTTTACTGATGGAGGAAAGCAAACTTATTGGACGAAAGCTGGAAGCTTCTGCAGGAATTTTGTCTGGTTTTAAAATTGATACAACCTTGACATTTTTCCATTTGTCAGGAAAATATGTCAAATGAAAACATTTGTTAAATATATCAACTAAGAATGAAAGGCTACTTTCTGCAAGGATGATGAGGATGTAGAAAATTCCATCATCGCCAGGAGCTTTCATATTTTTCATTTTTTAATAATAGTTCTCACTTCTTCCAAATCAGTCTCCCAGGAATTTTCGAAAACGTTCTCTGGATTAAGAATATTTTCGAATTCCTGAGTAACTTGATTTTCAATTGGACTAGTAAGTCCTAAATTAAAATTGTGCGCGCTTTCAAACTGCATAGCAAGTTTTTGAGCTTTTTCGCAATTTATTAGTCATAATTTGTTTTCCTGTTTCAATGCCGATATTGGCTTCCAAAGTTGTTTTTTCAAAATTTTAAATAATTTCCAAAAGGGCTTAGAGCTGAGAAAACAAATTTTCAAAATCTTTGTTTCTTAATTGTAAAAAATGTTCCTTGATTTCTTTCTGCAAATCCTACCATATAATTTTCATAGCAGGATCGCGAGTGCGTTGAAATTGCTTTTTACTCACATTTTTAAGACGGATCAAAAGTTCAAAATCATCGTCTTTAATCACGGATTCAAATTTAACTTCTCATTTTGGAATTGAAATGCTCCTGGCTTCAACAATGAAATTTGTTAAAGTTTCAAGAGCATTGTCAATATCAAGTTTTGTTTGTAAAGAAATGGTAACATCAAGATTAGAGTCAATAAATGTTTCATAAGTATTCCAGTCGGCTCGAAAATAATTGAAAGTGGAGCTGATAGGATTGAGAATCGTTTCATGGGATATTTAAAAAGGAAACAGCGATATGATCAGAATCTAAATCAGCATGAGCAGCCAATTGGCAAAGGTGACTAGAGTTGATTAAGACCAAATCAATTGTAGAAGAGTTTCTAGAAGAGGAAAACCATGTAGGGCTATCAGGGTATTGAATTGAGAAATATCCTGAAGAGCACTCGTCAAACAAAATTCTGCCGTTGGAATTACTTTGAGAATTATTCCATGACCGATGTTTGGCATTAAATCACCAATGACAAACAATTTTGACTTATTGTGAGTCAATTTTCGCAAGTCAGTTTGGAGTTAATTAACTTGCTGCCCAGAGCATCGAAAAGGCAAATAGACAGCTATGAAAGTATATTTACCAAGCTATGTTTCAACACCTAAAGTTTCAAAAATTTTAGTTTCAAATAACTAAAACAGTAGATGTTTTATACGCCCGTGAATGATAATTGAAACTCCACTACATGCTCCATCCAGTCGATCATTACGAGAAACAAAACGAAAAAGTTTAAATTTCTTTTGAGTTTGGATCCAGGTTTCAAATAAGTTTCAATAAGAACTGCTATATCAGGGTGTCTACTACCTGGAAAATCCTGGAAAACCTGGAATTATCAGGGAAGTTTATTAAACCTGAAAAAAAACCTGGAGTTCTCAGGGAATGTCGATCATAATCAGGGAAATCATGTTGAATCAGTATGAATATGTCCTTTTTGTGACAGAAAAATTATCAATCATAAACAGTTTCGGCTGCCCCGCTATCAAGACGCTCCTAGAGATGTTCTGCCCCTCTATTTTTTATCGTTTTATCCAACATAAAATATGTTTAGATAACTTAAGGCAAGTACAGTTCCCATTGACTTTTGGGTGTCGTTGAAAAGCATATGAAATTGATTATTACACAAGTTCCGTAGGAAATTTCATGGAATGCTACAGGTATTCTAAAGATTCTTTCTGGAATATCTTTATGAACTTCTCCAGGGAATTAATTCCTTCACAAATTTTGTCAAGAAAAGAGCATTGGAACATTCCAGGATTTCCTCCAGATGTTTTCTCCTGATTCATCCAACGATTTTTCGCGTTGTTATTTTTAGGAGATTGTGAGATATTGAATCCACTGCGATGGAGTTTGTAGTTAGGATCGATTACAACAAACAGTTTTATACGTTTGTCTGGGACAGTCACTGTCATGTGTCAATGTTGGCATCCCTGAGTGAAACGATTCTGTTCAGTGTGCATCGCGTGGAGGGTGATTCCTTTACCGCGGATAACGTAATCTCCACAGAGATTTGCCACATATCCTAAAAAAGTTCCTCCGCAAAGGTTTATTCCATGTTTCCGAATTTTTTCCAAGAAACCCTACAATAATTCCTACACCGATTTTGCCAATTTTCATATGGATAAAAAAAAATCATCCACGTTTACTGTCCTTAAGGCATAATTTGGTGAAACCTTTTATAAACTTTTTCAATAATTCCTCAAAAACTTCGACCTGAAATTCCTTATTCAGTTCCTCCAGATTTTTGTTTTCAGAATTTCTCTTAAAATGTCTCCAGCATTTCATCAAAATATTATTGCTATGGTTCATATATTTTTCTAATAGATTTTCAAATAGTACTTCCAAACTCCGTGGATTCTTCAAAACTTCATTCAAAATTCCACGTCAGTTATTACTATAGCTATTCTTACAGGTATTTTTCGAATTATTCATACTTAAATTTCTCCAGGGAGTCTCTCCGAATTGTTTCAAAAGAATTTTTTGGAAAAGTCTTGTAGGACTTATCGAGAAAAAATTTAATCAAGAAAATTATAGGAAGAATTATATCAAATTGTTTCAGAGATCCTCGTTGTTATTCATTCAGAATTCACACAATAAATTTCTAAAGAAATTCCACGTGAAGTTTTCTCAAAATTTCCTCCAAAATATTTTAAACAAATCCTTGTCATTTCCCTGGTGACGTCTCTGGAGGAAAGACTAATTTTTTAATTGAAAAAATAATAGGAATTTCTGAATGAATTTTGATCTTTGAAGATGTTTAAAACGGGAATGTTGAAGAAATTTCTCGGAAAATCAATAAAAAAAAATGAATAGATAATATTCATTATTATGAGTCTTCATTTGAAAATGTCTCCAATGGTTTTTGAATAGATTACTGATGGAATTGCCGAAGTAATTTTTATAGTTATCCTCAGAATTGAAATCTTGAGAAATTTTTGTTCAAATGAGGAATCAAAATCTCAGACGTGATTCATGTTGGGTTTCTTTTTGTATTCATAATTCTTGTGTTGTGTCTTTTTGATTTATGTTATGAAGTATTTAAAATTTCCAAAACCATCAAACGCTACCAGACCCAATTTCCTCAAAATGTCATCTAGGAAAAAAAAACAAATCGGCCTCTAGAAGAATTTTGTGTGTGTATCGCTGATGTCCTTTATTCAAAGTCCCATTTCAAGGGAGAGGTTTACTTCCTTAAGCTCAAATAGACTATTTTCTTCATATCTGATTTTGACGACTAAAGGCACTTTCAGATCATTTGATAAGAATAGTTGTTTGTGGAAATAAAATAAAAATCACCATTTTTTTTCTAATGTTGTTAACACGTTTAGAACAAACGGACAATTAAATATTTGTTTATTTAAATGAAAAATACTTTGAAATTTATCTTTTTATTTTTGTTTAAGTGCTTTGAAAAACTTTTTTTAAAAATATTTTTTGAATGTGAAAAAAAAATTTCAGTTCAAAATTTCAAAAACCGTGCAAAAATAGTTACATAATTTCTCGACGTTTCATGCAAAAATAAGGTTTGGCGAAAAAAAGTGTTTAGAAACTTTTCTTTTGCACAGCCGTGTAAAAAAAAATCCGTGCCAAAATAGAATCGGGTGTAATTTGGAAACTTTCTAGATCCTGGAATTGTTGTTATAACACGAACAACCTGAAAATCTCAGGGAATTTCATTTCTGTAAATGAGTAGTAGTATATGTATGTTATAAGCTGTTCGAAATTAAAACAGCTTATCTTCAAAATAATTTAAAAAATAAAACGTAAACCAATAGCCCATTTATTTGTGAATATAACACCAATTTGGACTGCTCCAGAGATAGTGGTGGTTTTGATTATTGTATCAATTGTTCAGTTAAAAACCATATTCAGAGGGAGACAAGTTACTAGAAGAAGATACATTTTCTGCTGGGATTTTCGGTTGATGGAGCAGAAATTACCTGTGGCGACATAAACATGATTGTTTCCACCTGTTTTGAAAAAAAAATGAACAGTAACCCTTAGGAAGAAAAGTGGAGGATCTGAACATTGGCATACGAATTATCACGGGTATTCTGAAAAGATTAGAAAGGTTACTCGACGGAAAAAAAATAGTTAGTGAATGAGAATGATTATAATTCACCTGATGGATATGATTATTAAGCAAGCAATCGTTTACTGAAAAATGAGAATTGTTGGAGAATTTGTTTGGAAAATTCCGGCTACGAAAAACGTTGCCGTTCATCTGCCTGGCACGATCAACGGCACGGCTCAACGATTCAAAGGGCAATCCCAAAAGTTAGACTTATGGTTGCCCCCGCAATTAGCGCATACAGACTTTTTACTATCTTCCTTCACAGGACAGACGTTCTTAGGGTGAGAAGAACTTACGCATATCATGCATTCAGCATCCATGGGCTAATGTTTTGTACCATGACCTCACTTTTGTCATCGACGGTATTGAGTGGAGTTCTGGAAATTTCCTCCAGATATCTGGAAATGTTCCCATGTGACACGGACATCGAACATAGGGCTTGCTTTTTCTGAAGCTTCAATATTATTTAGACCATTTCTATTAAAGTGAACAACCTAATACTTTCGAGGAAGCTTTTGAGCGAGATTGAGTACTCTTTTTCATAATGAATACTTGGACAGTGGAGAATCCAAGTAAATTATTTATGAGATTTTTGATCTCTTCTAGTAATCTATAATCATTTGAGAGACCTTTTAAGACGACCTTGAACAAACGTTCAGTTTTGTCGTAATAAGTAAAAATAAATTGTGCTTCTTCTCGTCAATTGTTTGAAAATAAATTCACGATCTTCAAGAGTTTCCGGTAAATCGTGATAGTCTCCTTTCTTTGCGATTTGGAAGGAAACCTTGATTTCCCTAATGGAGTTCAAGATCTCCTGCCTATATCATCCAAATTCGGAGTAACTGATCACGATTGGTGTTCGAAAAATTTGTCTAAAGTATTGAACTGATTGCCCATTTCGATGCAATTATCAACATTAAGGTGAATGTTCGATTCAATTTCACCTTAACCATTTCACCCTTGGAAAAAAGTGCGATTTCCGTCCTTTCTTCCATTTTTGCCAGGTTTAGTGACAGTTTCAAAACCACCTTCTTTGGAAGGAAGTTGTGAACTCAGAGATTCACTCTTCCTTTTGTTCGTAGTTGTAACCATGTTCAGTGAATAAACGAAAGACGAAGTGACCTTCTAGGAGGTTTTTTTTCCAAGGTGTCCAAGAGGGATTACCACCTCTTGCTTTCGCTTACGGGTCTGTGGTAGCTAGAGTTGATATGTTAAGAATTTATGTATGTGAAGAAAAAAAATAATATTTCTTGTATTTATTTCAGTGTGTACGATTTTTTGTCAGTGTACAATATATTTGACATGAATCTTTTGAGCGTGCTTCTGATTGACAGTTCTAAAGAGAAAGAGCGCGAAAAACAATTGGAGCTTCATCGAGAACTCGAGAAGTCAGGTAGTTGTGCTGGTTCAAACTCAGCTCATGTTTATTTGACCGATGGCGGAATCGGCCGAAACTGATTATCTTAGCGGATCCGGATACAACAGGGTCTAACAAATAATCGAAGGTCTGGGTTCAAATAAGGATCGAAAATAGATTAATAGTAGGAAAAATAGTACTGAAAAGTACTGTTTTTGTAGCATGGAAAATACTGTTATTTTAGAACTGAGAAGTACTTGATACTTGAAACTTGATGGGCTACAATTCGCTACGATGAATCTGCGCCGAATGGATGAGTCTTCTCCACTGGGCTCGGTCCTGGGCCAATCGCTTCCAGTCGCCCTGAACGTTAAGTGCCCTTAAGTCCTCCTCAACCGCAAAAAGCCATCGTGTGCGCGGCCTACCACGAAGTCGGCGGCCTCGTCCGGGTTCTCTGTTGAATATTATCTTTGCTTGTCGTTCTTCCGGCATACGGGCAACGTGACCAGCCCAACGCAGCCTGCCGTGTTTTATGCGCTTGACAATATCTACCTCTTTATACACTTGGTACAACTCGTGATTCATGCGACGCCGCCAGATGCCGTTTTCTAGTTTACCGCCGAGTATTGTTCGCAGCACTTTACGTTCAAACACCCCGAAAGCTCTCCGGTCGACTTCCTTCAATGTCCATGATTCATGGCCATAAAGGACAACCGGAAGGATCAGTGTCTTGTATAACGCGAGTTTTGTTTTCGTTTGCAGGCTACGGGACTTCAGCTGGTTACGGAGCCCGTAGAAAGCCCGACTCGCAGCTGCAATACGTCTTTTCACCTCGCGGGTAACATCATTATCGCATGTCACTAGTGTTCCAAGATACACAAATTCTTCCACCACTTCAAACTTATCACCACCTAGCACCATTTCGCTACCACTAACACGTCCGGACCCACGTTGACCACCAGCTATCATGTACTTCGTTTTTGTGGTGTTGATCATGAGCCCGATTCTCGCTGTCTCCCTCTTGAAAGGCACGAACACCTCTTCCACTGCCCGACGGTCAATCCCGATTATGTCGATATCGTCCGCGAAGCCAAGGAGCATATGAGAACGTGTGATAATGGTACCGCTTCTCTGCACACCGGCTCTCCTGATAGCACCTTCGAGCGCTATGTTAAACAGCAAGTTAGAAAGAGCGTCACCCGGTTTCAATCCATCTAAGGTTACGAACGATGATGAAATCTCGTCCACCACCCGCACACTTGATTTTGATCCATCAAGCGTTGCACGAATCAGTCTAATCAGCTTCGCCGGAAAGCCATGTTCGGACATAATTTGCCACAACTCGTTTCTCTTCACTGAATCGTACGCTGCTTTGAAATCTACAAACAGATGATGAGTCTGCAAGTTGTACTCCCGGAATTTATCTAGGATTTGACGCAGGGTAAACATTTGATCCGTCGTTGATCGGCCCTCTCGAAAACCAGCTTGGTATTCGCCGACAAAGGACTCCTCATACGGTCTCAATCTGTTGAACAGAACTCCAGACATGATTTTGTACGCCGAATTAAGGAGTGTTATCCCTCGGTAATTGGCGCACTCCAGTCGATGCCCTTTCTTGTACAAAGGGGAAATGAGACCTTCCAACTGAGAAGTATGTATGTATATTTATTAGAGACCGTTTAACCATTTGGTCATTCCGGTCGTTGATTTCATGTTAAATACAATTTGGTCTTATTATGTTGTTCACTTCTTAATTCTAACACTTTTTAAAAGGTTCTATTTTCCATTTGTTTCCGTGGTTGGAGATTTCTGCCTAGACATCGAGGGCTGCTACAGATTTTGCAGCTTTTATTGCGGTTTTCTTCCACTGTTTCCTTAGGATAGTGAGGATGCCGATGAGCAGTTGTATTGTTGAGATTATCAGGAGAACTGAGAAGTACGGTGTTATTGCTTAAGGTAGTTTCAAAAACTTCCGAGAACAGAAAAAAATGTCTACCTCTCCCATATGAGACAGTTATGCTTTTATGGGCAGTACAGGATATCATGAAATGTAAACCGGTTCGATAGCCTTTGTCGCAAATATGCCGCTAATTATTACCACTTTACTAAGTAGACAAAAACTGTAAGCCGATTATCTATGCCTCAAGTGCTACGATTTCGCGTTTAGTCGAACAAGTGTTGCACAATGCCGAAAAATTCATAAGTGATCTACACGCTTAAAAGTATTCATTGACATCAGCATTGGTTTATAAAGATTTACTGTGGGCGTTCACAAATCTAAAAAAGGCGTCAATTCTCCCATCCCCTGATATGCATCTCATCTAATCTCGACGCCGAAAGATCCCTCGGCTTTGAAAGTTGAGAAATTTTAGAAAACTCGGCCTCGACGACGGGCCACACGATTTGTCCATTTGTCACTCGTCCGTTTTGGTTCGGTCACATTTCGCTCGCGCCGCATTATTCAAGTGGAAAGATTAATTGATTGGTGGAGAATGTTGCGACTGCGAGTAGACGAAGAAGAAAGCCGAAGCAGCGCTTCGGTTGTAGTCGTCGTCGCCCTGGCGGCAGGCGGAAGTTGGCAGGTTAAATTGATAAATTGATGCTTGATTTGAATGATGTTTTGGTCATGTTTCGGAGGGATCGCGTGTTTGGCTCGAAAAGGCCTACTTGGATCGAGTCGAGCGGAAACAATTTGCTTGGGTTGATGTCATTTGTTTTCTGTTTCCGATGATGATTTTGGCGGATGGGAAGAGAAACTGGTTTGTTGTTAGGTTTGTCAAAATGAAACTCATAGTAGCTTCGATGCTGAATACGATATAGAAAACAAGATAACATAATTGTGCCTGAAAAAAAGAACAAGTTCTCAGGTGGGATTCGAACCCATGACTCTTGTTCGCCAACGGAGTGCTTTACCAACAAAACCACTGAGTCACTTCGTGACAATAGCTCAAAATGTTACAACTTTAAATTACAAACTTAAAATGCCTAAAATATTCTTACTGTAGTTGACCAAGATACTCATCAATATATCATATAGAAAAGCTTTGGGAAACTTCTGGAAGAAACTTTAAGGGAATTCCAATACACATAAAAAAAAAAGCACAAGAGAAATCTCTAGAGTTGCTTTTCTAGCTATACTTAGTGAATTTCTCGCTTGAAATCTTAAAGGAATATTGAAGAAAATGTTTTAAGTAATCTAATGAATGATACATGTGTGCATTAAAATACGTTGAATGAATATTCAGTACTTCCTTAAAATGTTGTAACGAAAAGAAAATACATTACAAGCACATCCAAACCAAACACTTTAAAAAAGAAACAATCCAAACTATTTAAATAATTTCATTGAACAAACAAAGTATGAACCGTCTTCTGACTTCGACTTCTGACGGCTCGATAAATCCATCCATCACCACCGTCGTCTTCCTGAATTACAACAAACAAGCATACAAAAATACATTTTCCATCTGAAAGAAGCTCAACAAATCCCGGGAAGATTAACTGATCCACTTCAACGGCGATTCAACAACAACAGCTACAACTTCGACAACATTTCGTTTCGGCACGCGATTAAATCCTTTCAAAAGCAGAAAACAAACATAATCGTTCTTCTAGGTTTTCCCTGCTTTAGTTGAGACTCGCTCTCGCATACTTACAGTCACACCCACACATGCACAAAGCCACCCATCCACCCACATGCGCAATGCCGCTGACAATCAAAGTAGCACGTGTCGCGTGCCTCGTTCGAGCGCCCAGCCAGAGCCAGGGCCTACTTCGTGCAAAACAGTAGTGGGGTAGTTTTGCCATCGGCAAAAAGAAAAAGAAAAGGAGAAAATGTTATCATGCCATGGGAAAAGGATAAATAGCCAAAAAGATAATTCGAAAAAAGATAGAAGATAAAAGATAGAAGATAGAATATAGAAGATAGAAGATAGAAGATAGAAGATAGAAGATAGAAGATAGAAGATAGAAGATAGAAGATAGAAGATAGAAGATAGAAGATAGAAGATAGAAGATAGAAGATAGAAGATAGAAGATAGAAGATAGAAGATAGAAGATAGAAGATAGAAGATAGAAGATAGAAGATAGAAGATAGAAGATAGAAGATAGAAGATAGAAGATAGAAGATAGAAGATAGAAGATAGAAGATAGAAGATAGAAGATAGAAGATAGAAGATAGAAGATAGAAGATAGAAGATAGAAGACAGAAGATAGAAGATAGAAGATAGAAGATAGAAGATAGAAGATAGAAGATAGAAGATAGAAGATAGAAGATAGAAGATAGAAGATAGAAGATGGAAGATAGAAGATAGAAGATAGAAGATAGAAGATAGAAGATAGAAGATAGAAGATAGAAGATAGAAGATAGACGATATAAGATAGAAGCGTTCCCTATCTTAAATACTTGTTAATTTGGCTACCAAAAGGCAATTCCCTTCCTGGCTCTGTGCGTAGCTCAACGTCACCTACTCACAGAGCAAGGATATGAATCGTGACGGAAATATGTAGGAAGTGAGTCTGTGAGTCGGATCCTATTTCCACCGTTCTCGTTTCGGCTTGAAGAAAAACGTAACGAGAAAAAAAAATCAGTGAGGCGAAAGTACCGGCGAACAACGAGGCAAACAACAAAAGTTTTGTGCTTGTGAGAATCGTAATTGAAATGTAAGTGAAAGTTGTTTGCCCAACGAGTGCCTCCAACGTCAATTGAGCGACCAGTGGTGGGGGCGGCAATGAGTGAGTGAGTGAGCGGGTGGTGCATTACATCCACCCACAAGTCCAGCGCATCGCCGCATCGACAGTGACGGAGATAAAACCGGGAGAGGAATAAAAGAGTTTCATTTTGGGCTGTCGCCGTTGTTTCCAGCATATCTAAAAGAGTGAGGAAGAGTGCAGCAGCTGCGGTTGAAAGCCGGTATTCTTGGGGAAATGAAAGCAAAATGTTTGTGATGTGATGAGTTTTTTTCTCCTTACATCTCTGTGATCTGTGGGTGGTTTCTGTCCCGGTTGCAAATGGTTGTTTGCATTTGATTACGTCACAAAGGGAAGCGAATTGTTGTCATTTGTTGGGTACTTCGGGCTGTGTAACAAGCAATGGGACGACGGAAGCACTACTGTTGAGTTGTTTGGTATTGGTCGGAGGACGAAAAGACGGTGAAAGATGGGAAATTCGTCGTCTTCGTCCCGTAGTGACAAAGGAAGAAAATGTCGCAGCCTGCCCAACTCTCCGGATGTTAGAAGGTAATGTTTTAAGTTTGTTTTACTGTTTTGCAAAATTACACATTTAATTTTCTTTCGAGTCCGTGGGAACCATTGCATAACCAGTGCGTTATAGGTTTAAACATGTAACAAGAGAATAAGTTTTTATTTGGTAGTTAATGATTCGGTCCTCTGCTCAAAACCGTGATTTGAGCTGCGAATCCAAAAATTCTTTCTTAGTCGAATGGTTAGAGTCCGGTTAGAATGCAAATTGAAGTGATTTAACGTTGGCTCGTTTTTGAGGAGAATGTGATTGATTATTTTCAAAATTTGGTTTTATTATACTATCAGTAGATATTCATCATCATCAATAATATTCATCATAAAATTTAAGAAAACACAAGGAATTCTGAGAGGAATGTATCATGAAAAAACGTTGAATAACTGTTACGTAAATATCTGTGGGATTTTTTGAAGAAACAAAAAAAATTGCAAAAATAATTCTAGTACAATTTCTGGAAGAATACTTGAAGGAATGTGTTAACAAATCTCCGCAAGAAATCCTGTACAAATCATGGAAGGAATTCTCTTCAGGACTCTTTGGAATAATTTCTCTGAGCAGGCCTTCAGGAAACTCGGCAGAAATTGTTTGAAGGATCACTAGAGGCTCTTCAGGCAATTTACAGGAGGAAATCACATGGATCAATTTCTCAGAAACAGTTTTTGCGGAATAAAAAAAGAATTATTTAAAATATGCTAGAAGATCTAAGATCTAAAAAAAGGGGCCCAGATAGCCGTAGCGGTAAACGCGCAGCTATTCAGCAAGACAAAGCTGAGGGTCGTGGGTTCGAATCCCACCGGTCGAGGATCTTTTCAGGTTGGAAATTTTCTCGACTTCCCAGGACATAGAGTATATTCGTACCTGCCATACGATATACGCATGCAAAAATGGTCATTGTCATAGTAAGCTCTCAGTTAATAACTGTGGAAGTGCTCATAAGAACACTAAGCTGAGAAGCAGGCTCTGTCCCAGTGGGGACGTAACGCCAGAAAAGAAGAAGAAGAAGAAGATCTAAAAAGTATGGAGGTAGTTTTGAAGGATTCTTTCAAGTTAAAATCTGGTTGTCCAGATGAAATTCTTTGTATTAAATCTGATGAAATTACTCCTTGAACGATTTCATGCGGAAGGAAATTTAAAAAGTTTCAGTTAAAGATTTCATGGAAGGAACCCTTGGAATCACCGATATATTCTCAGTAGAACGTAATTGGAGAACCTGGACAAAATCTAGGAGGAGTGTCGGAAGGAATTAACTGAAAGAGAGGAGGGCTCTTTGGCCTACGAAAGAACCTCCGAGGAACTATAGAGTATCTTGGATCGAAACCTTTTCCGGACCAGGATGCAAATGTGTAAGTGTGCATTTATTGCTAAGGCTCTTTGAACCCTATGTACACTTCAACCCTATGTACAATCCAATTCAGGCGCCCAAACGCAAAGTAGTTTAATATACTTTTTGTTCGGGTTTGAGCAACGCATACTAAAGCAATCTACTGTTTTCAAGCTGTTCAACGGTAATTTACGGTTATTTTGTCATCCAACAGAAAAAAAATAACATAATTCCTAGAAGATTTGCTTGCTTTTTAGCATCCCATACAGTTTGTATAATACGAAATATTTTTATTTTTTTATATTTTTGAAATTAGGTTTTAGTCACTATCCTAAGCTATAATCTGATATAACCTAATCCTAAGCTATAATCTGATATAACCAAAAGTTGTTGTCGGTTCAATTAATACTAATCTTTGAATGTTTTTATTTTTTCATTCGTGCATAACATTGAAGAATGTGAGAAGTGGCGATAGAAAATTTCAAGTGAGAATCTTTGAACACACTCTAAGTGCTGTCCATTAATTACGTAAGAGGGCGCGCGTCATACAATTTATTTGTAATTTTCATACAAAAAATCTTACCATGGAGGGAGGGGGGCACACTGGGACAGATTGCTGTTTTTGACAACCAAAACCTCTAGTACACTGGATTTAGATCAGCTTTATTTTTTTCTATGAGCGTCTTAGCAAAAAACTTTCTTCTGCAAAGTAGTTCTGAGGCATTTTTATCATTTCTTCCGAAGAATCTTACACTTTATCTCTGACGTGGATGGCGCTGTATGACACTTGAGTAACACCTGCAAAAATAACCGATTTCAACCGTTCTTTCGTTCAAAAAATTGTTAAAAAATAATTAAAAACTAGCTGCCGCTTCATGAGTTAACCAGGATTTTGTAAAACACTGTTTTTGGACTGTTTTTACAAAACAAAACATTAAAACTGAAATAAATAAACTTTGTTATAATTAACCTTAGTAAAGACCTTGGGTCTTTTTCGACCCATTTCAAAATTCAAATCAATGTAACTTTTGATTGAAATAACCTATCAATTTGAAACTTTTTGGCAATTATTTTTTGTGAGAAATTTTGCTCTTGCGGAAACAAAAGTTTTGAATGACCCCTAAGGAAGCTTCCATAAAAAAGTTACAAATTGTGACTTAGGATCAAACAGCTCGCAAAAATCAGTGTGTTGACCGAATTTAGTTCTGTTGGGCTTAAATGAAGGGCAAACATGTCTAGTTTCAGAAACCCTCCCGGAAATCCTGATTTGGTCACTGTGGCCACCGGGAACCTGCTACATCTGAAAAAAGTCTCTGACGACTTGTAGTTTCGTAACTAAACAAGTAATCTGAACCGTCCTCATATTGTTGAAAAGGTATTCACGTGGACTGTGAATAGACATTCTCAAATCACTTAGTTATTCATACCCAGTTCCGGAAACCCGGAACATCCGAAAAGTAAGTTTCCATCGCAGTTCTGTATATGTAATTCACATCGGTACTATTCGGTTGATGGATATTTTGGCATATTTTTTTCTGTAATAAGGAAACAATTACCGGCACACATCCCCTGAAAAGAATCAATCCAGTATAGTCCATGCGAAACCGGTTCCTGGAGTCCCGGGCGGTGGCCAATCTGGACAATTCGATGAAATTACTCAAATTTATGTCTCAAAACCAAATGAATTATGCCCAATCCTTTACGATTTTTATGTTTGGATGTAGTTTGCCAAAAGAATGAATGGACGGTTATTCTGGTCCTTTTGGAGCACCGGAATGGCCACCGGGAAACCCGTAATATGGGACCACAAAGTTATAGCACCAAAAGTAGGCATGCGACGGCTTATTCTTCATGATTTTGAATCCCTGTGACTCTGCTAGTTCAATTATTGATGGATGACCACTTTGGTTCTTCTGGCCCACCGAAATAACCCAGGAATGACCACCGGAGATACCCGTATTGTGGGTCATTTCAGTTTTTGTACCAAAACTAGGCATGCGATTGCTCATTCTTCATGATTTATAATACCTATGACTCTCCTAGTTCAATTTTAGTCCGGATCTCCGGGAGAGTTTCTGAAACTAGACATGTGTGCCCTTCATTTAAGCCCAACAGAACTAAATTCAGTCAACACAATGATTTTTGCGAGCTGTTTGACCCTAAGTCACAATTTATAACTTTTTGTTAGGTACTAAGGAAGGTTAAACTTAAAAAACATGATGACAAAATATTTTTTAACATATTTTTGAACGGAAAAATGGTGTTCATCGGTTTTGGCTGTTTTTACTTAAGTGTCATACAGCGTCATCCACGTCAGTGATAGAGTGTAAGTATCTTCGGAAGAACTGTCAAAAATGAAAAACTTTGAAGAAAACTTTTTTTTTTGCTGTGCGCTCTTATCAAAAGATAAAACTGATCTAGACCACTTTTAACTTATCTAGATCAAATCTGAAGAAGTCAAAATGTAGAACAAGTTATTTCAAAATTCTTTATCGAAGACTCCAAACCTCTAGGCTGCATATCCAGTGTACTATGAGTCGTCGAAAACAGCGATCCTGCGGTGTGGGGGATTAAAACATCCCGAAATTTGTTTTACGTAATAAATGGACTGCCCCCTAAATATTTTCAAAAGGCATCTCTTGAGTAAATCTTGGAAAAGTTTCTACAGGAATTCCAATATAAATATCAAGTAGAATCCTAGAAGGTATTCTCTTTAGCATTTTTATGGATTCCTGAAGGTATCCTTGAAGAAATTTATTCCTGTAGAAGTCCTTGGATGAATACATGCAGATATTCTAGGAGATTTTTTCACAAAACGGATAGTGGAAACCTTTGAACAAATTTTAAAAAGCTAAAACGAGGGCTAAACGAGGGATGGAATAAAATAAAATAATCTTAGGTGGAATTTAGGAATGTCCGGAAGTATTATTTATGAAGAATCGTTCTGCAGAAATTACTAAAAAAAAACCAAAAACACATTTCTTGACGGATATCTGAAGAATTACAGGTACAATAGCTGAAGGAATTTCCGGTGAGAGTAGTCCTTAGAAAAATTACTGAAAAAAAGGAAAGAAACATTATTAAATGAATAATCAGATGAATTCTTGGAAATAGGAATTCGTGTTGGAAAAGGAAAAATCCTCAAGGAATCAGTAAACATCTGATAGAAAACGAAAAGTACTATAAACAAATAGGTTACCCCTATTTCACAGTTATTCTAATTCATACACAGTAAGGCGCATAAAAAATTGCGATAATTAGAACGTGAATTTAGCATATACAAGCCTTACTTTTATTGGTTTGGTTAGTAAATATAACATCTCATTATTGTAGTATATTTTAATGCTTCTTTGCTATATAAAAATATTTTGGTTATATTTTTTTTACTCACCTGAAAAATTTTTGAAGCAAGACCTTATTTAAAAGTCAGAAAAAGTGTTTGATTGTCGTATACTTTGGTGATGAACTATCCACCTTCGTAAATTACACTTAATCGTTGAAAATATTAGTTTGCTAGGTATCAGAGGATTGAAGAAGTCTTAGAGAACGTGTTTCTTTTGACCACTTTAAAATATTTGGCCAGGGTCATGTTTTAGGGAGCATTTGCATCTTATAAGCACATCAACCTGTATTTTTTGTACATGTTTAATAAAAAAACATATACTGAGGTCTATAAGAGTTTTTTGAGGAAGAGGTTTGTTCCTTTGGTTAGCAACAACTTGGATCAATACTGGCTCATAGGTTTTCAGCCAAAAAGAACCGTATATCACACTTTTATGAAGGTTTAACGACGGCTCTCCAAAATTAGCCGTTTTTTCCACAATATGTTTAAATCCTCAGCACTCCAGCTATACATTCATTCTACTGTTTGACATGAGCGAATATTCGAGATAAGGCCTATGGAGAATGTCGCCAAATCGTTGGCGTTTTAAAAGCTTTCATAACAAAGGTATTGAACTCGATGGCTGCATGATAAAATTTGAAGGTGTGCTTCCAATTCCTCTCTAGTGAGGAGTTACAGTTAAAAATAATATGCAACGAGATAAATAGAATCTTTACAGATTAAACAATACAAATAATAAATAACAGTTCAGTTTTCATTTTCCATGTAAAAACTATCATCAAACAAGATATAGAGCTTTTCGCATTTTCATGGGCCATACTGTACGTACTGTTTCCATATGAAGTCAAAGTTATCAAATGAAACTACTTTTTCAACCATGAAAGTCATAGGTATCATTCGAAACTGTCTTCTGTTTTCTTCTACTTTGGAATGATGGAGAAATATTGAATTTGTGTCTAAAAGTGATCTAATTCCACATTCTTACACTTTTCTTAATTCAAACACATAACACTTGAAACAAAATTTTAGTGCTCTTTATGATTGCTCGAATGAATTACTCGATGGTTCCTTCAATATCGAGTAAGCGAGAGTTGAATGTATAATTCCTTGCCATAACTCTTCGATAGCTGTTCTGATACCGTCCTAATGGATATCAGCTGTACTCTATAGTTTTTAATTTGTTGAACGGTATCTTTCCCTGTAGTTTGAAATCGATTGGTAACAATTTTTCAATGCATCGATGCTGTCATTTCTCCAACTATCTGTAGCCTTCGTTCAGATGTTCTTCGTACTACTGCTTCCACATTTCAATCATCGAATGTCTCCCAAAAAATAAACATGTAGCCTTTGTGGGATGTACACCCGATTTTGTTTTTGCATGGATTTTTTTTACACGGCCGTGCAAAAAAAGTTTCCATACATTTTTTTTCCACCAAAATCTTATTTTTGCATGGAACGTCGAGAAATGGTGTTACTTTTTTGCACGGTTTTTGAAATTTTTGCATGGTACGCATCCCCCCGTGCAAAAAATGAATCGGGTATATTATTCTATTGATAAGCAACATAAAATTGAGCTTTTTCTGGACCAATACATCATGTGCCTAATGTTTTAACAGTTTGATCTAGTTTTGCTAGGGAGTCCTTTGTGAATCACCTGGACTCATATCATGTAACATTCGCTTACGCTCTACTATCAAAACTCCTTTCCGTAACAACCATGGAGATGCAGACATTAAAAAATAGTTTGAAAATTCAATCGTCCATATCTTTCGTACCATCCTTACCATAAAAATAGTGTTCTATGAAATTTTTAGCTTTCTAAATGGTGATATAAAGGTGGCCCAAAGACGATGTAAGTTTATATGGAAATTACTATGGAGAAATTTTGAAAAATGTTCCAATCACGTTAGTACTTAACCTTCGGGCTGTCGCGCTGTTGTACTTTGTACAGCAGTTGTGATTTATATGCTATCATTTTGTAACAAAGATATCTATCGACACCAAACCAAAATGTATTCCTCAAAAATCTTCTGAAGAACAATACTCGACAGTTTTTATTTACAGTGTGACCCTTTATATTGCGGTAAAATCAACAAATGTACATGAAAGTCGCATAATAATGAACGCACTATGTACGGTTCGAGTAAACCACAGTTTTAAATCAGTATATCTCAAAACCCAGATAATATAGAAACTTGGGGTCTTTAGTAAAGTTGATCTGGAGGTGCAGCGCTATCCGATGGTACCTCATTTAATTAGAAATTTGACCGCTAGGTGGCACTAGTGGGCATGGAAGTTTACTTTTGTTTTGCAAATATTTCAGGATCCTGATCATTTAGAAGGATGGCGTCTTCTGCAAAGTTGTTAAGTAAGTTAAGGACTATCATTGTTCGAGCTAGTTGATTCAAAGTTTTGCCACTAGGCGGCGCTAGTGTCAATGAAACTAAGGAAAGGAAATTTGCTGAAGAGAGAAATTCAATCCGACGGAAAGCGGAAGAGATATTCATGAGTTTGTTTGCTATTATTTGGCTTACTATGGGATCATAGCCCTGCAAACAACTACAAAAATCCCAAACAAAATTAGCTCCTAAGGGATTTGTTTCTTTGGCAACATCCTTCATTAAAGTTTGAAGAATGAATTTTCACTATGGGATGATAAGTTTGTACTTACATCACAATACTAGCGTGTTTGAAACATTTCTTAAACTATCTCCATAGTAATTTCCATTCACAGAACACTATTTTTATGGTAAGGATGGTAAGGAACATATGGGAAATTAAATTTTCAAACATTTTGACATTTCGAATCGCCCTAATGTCACACTTCCTTCGACTATTCTTATTAATCACGAAGTGGTAGGTCATCATTGACGATGCTTGTTTAAAAATGCTAGAATGTCACCAATTTTGTGGATGGTTTGCAAAGCTGATGGAAGCTGCTTCTATTTTAAATATTTGAAACCTTCAGAAACCTTATAAGTGAGTTTCTCTCATTCCGCAAGTTCAGTCACGCTCAGTGACACCGACTATCAGATAGCTGTTGGATATAAAACACCACAGCACCGGGAGCTGCAAATGGATGCTTCAACACTTTCCCGACGCGCCACTGGGTGTCAATTTAATTACCCACCACTCGGTGGTCTCCCATGATGGTCACTGCGCTCCGCCGATTGGCACCCATTTGGAGCGAACCCCATCAACAAAACGGTAAAGTCCAACAGGTCGTAACCGACGGTGAATCAGAGCAGTGCAGTCCACCAGCCAGCCAGCCGAACCTAACGGGGTTTCTCGGGGCAACGACAATGCAACATCATCCGGGTGACTTGATGTGTCGCTAACGGGAATGCGAAACGCGATATGAACACTCATCACAAACCTGTACGCCCACGCCGAAAAGCAAACAGTTCCTCACCCAGCGCAGAAGAGAGCGAAAGATGCATTTCGGTTCGCTTCACGGCGTCGATACGGAGCACTGTGCGGTGCGCGGAAAGAAGAGTAGGCTTCTCAAGCTACGGGGTCCGCAGCTCCTTTGTGACGACGCGATCTGGATCATGGTTTGCTACGGTTGTATGTCAAGTGAGTTGAGCTCACACGAGATGAAGTATGGCAGCAAGACATGCGCTATAATTTACCGATGTTGGTAAAAGTCCGTGTCCATAAATTGACTCATAATACGACTCAATTCCGCACCTTTGTGGCTCGGGAAATGGGACGCAAACAATTCGCGATTTGTGCGTGTAATTCTATTGGATGCAAAACTGGAAAGATTTCCATTTATATGTTCCACCTCCACACCTTGCTGTGACTCTCTCAGTCTGTGGGACGTGTTTCCTCTGCAGACCCTGAGTTACGCAAACGAGATCAGTTTGGGTACAATTTATGACTTCAGACGTCTTCATTAAGGCGACATGTGTTCTTCGACAAAAACGGTGGACGCAAGGAACAAGACAAATTGACAAATTCACGCCCCGGATTGGCAACATCTGCAGTCGATTTGTCCCGGCCCAACTCTTTCGCATGGTCTCGTAAATTTTAAATCTTGTTAACTTTGTCTTCCATTTCACTTTCCGGTGCATAAGAAGAACAACCGAACCCAGAAGCTCTGATTAAAAGACTTTCAGTTTCCTTCAGACGTTCCATGATCGCAGAGGAATTAACTTTGATGTGGGTCATCTTAAATATCACCTTTTGAGAAACCACTTCTGCTTCAGTTCCGATCAGGCCATCCAGGCCAGTAGTGAAGAAACCGAAAACCAGACCAATTAGCTTCGCCCATCGTTTGCCCTTAGGCCAAACGGGGGGCGATCAATCAACGATAAAAGCAAAACACACATCAGAGCAACACTTACGGGGTCCGCGCGGGAATAAAAATCGCCGCCATTAGTGCTTAGTGCCGGAGAGCAACATGGATATGGCGAAAATGCATTTACTGGTTCTGGGGCTCCAAAGCAGGCGACGACAGACATCCAAGAAATCCATGACTCAGCTCTTCAACGCGCATCCATCCATCCATCCCAAGGTTCAATGCTAGAGGGGGGTCGATGAACCAAAAACTACTCGGTGATGCATTTTCCACTGCGATCAGCCCTGTAAACAAATCATCGATTCCCAAATTCCCAGAATATAATACGTTTGATGTTGGCTTATAATGTTACGGGAAACTGGCTTTGCGCGCTCGGTTATGGGTGAGGGTGCGCGATGTGCACACACGAAGCTCCTAGCGTTTTTAATTTCATCATATATGAAAAGTTTCGTGAAACTCGATACAAATTTGGTTGTATATCTCCGAGCTGTTTAGTGGAATACTTATAAGTAAATGAAAACCGAATTTAGAACTATACCATTCAATTCCACTAGAGTTTGTATCATTTGACAGACACGCGTATTTCATCCTGGTATTTCTAGGTCGAAATATACGTTTCTGTCAAAGAATACAAACTCTAGTGGAATTAAATAGTAAAGTACAAAATTCGACTTTCATTTGGTTGTATGTTATCTGCCAATGGTTATCCATTTCTACGCCAATACATGGGATAAACGTACTAAATTTGATCAACAACTTCAGTTTATTTATCGACATTGCTCTTTCTGATCTGAATCACATGGACGAATGCACCCGAAGCCGACCCGAAACCCGAAAATTTTCTGTGAGGAAAACCCGAATAAAACCCGAGTTTGCAAAAGTTGTAAATCCATCAATTCTGAGGAATGAGGAAGCTTTAAGTTTCAAAACCCAAAACCCGACCATCTCCTCTATTAAGTAAGGATATTTTTGATTCGTTTTTCGCAAATGTGTAAGATTTGGTCTTGCGAAATTCAAAATGCTGAACCGGGTTTTTCTTAATATTTCTCCATTGAGTTGTTTTTAAATATGGTCAACCAACTTTTTAAAGCTCAAAATAAAATATAAAGTTCTTCATTTTTATTTATAACAATAACAAATTGTGATTATTTCCGCAAATCCAAACTAAATTGTCATTTGATTGACAAAAAAAAAAAAACTATGAAAATTGACTGCTAGCCAAGGCACCATGTTTCAGTTCAGTGGTGGTACTCATCTTCTGTCAAATATTTTATAACATATTGCTTTTATGACGAACGGAAAAAGCTGGATACACTACAATGAATTTAAAATGGTAACAATTTACTGTAATACATAGAAGGTATCAGGTATTAGAAGGCACGTTCCCCACCAGTTGGGAGATTTGTGCCATCTACCCGATGGGAGAGGAAGGGGAAGGAAAAGATGGGAGGAAATAGGAGTGGGGTCCCTTGAAGAGGGAAGATCGCCTAAGCAAAATGAGAGCAAGTAACTCCATACCACAATGGGTTCGAACAGCGCCCTAAAAAGGACAGTGCAAAACGCATGAGTCAGCACGCTGAATATTTGCCATGTGATAGTTGAGTCGGCAGTGGCCTGTCAACGCTCTGACCAAAAGACTGCAATTCTGCTTTGACAGATTTATTAAATACTTCGCCACCCTTGGAGATGGCTCAGTAATGTACAATTTTGTTTGACGACACGACTCCAAACTATTCCAATACTGCTTGTGCTGAGTTGCCGCCCAAGAGTTTATCTGAAGCTTCACCCAGCACTTCGAAATTGGAATAGACGGCTCAGGGCCAATGAAGTCATGCGATGCTCCATCACGAGCTAGCTCATCAGCCAATTCATTTCCAACGATGGAAGAATGGCCAGGTACCCATACAAGGTTTACAGAGTTGACTGAATTCAGTTCCTCAATTTGAGTTCGACATGCGATAACAAGCTTCGACCTTGAGTTGGCCGAAGCGAGAGCTTTTATAGCAGCCTGACTATCTGAACAGAAGTATAGGACTTTACCCATTACGCGCTGTTGAAGTGCTGATTGCACTCCACACAAAAGAGCAAATATTTCCGCCTGAAAAACGGTGCAGTTTCTACCAAGTGAGTAAAACTGATTCAGCCTCAGCTCACGAGAATATACTCCTGCACCAGCTCTACCTTCAAGAAGGGAGCCATCAGTGTAACATACTATATTGTTTGATATACTTCTTTCCAAATAGCCAGACGTCCACTCTTCCCGTGAAGGGAATTGTGTGGTAAATGTCCTGTAAGGAAAGTTACAAGCAATTGTGAGATCACTTGGAGCAAGGACAATTTTGTCCCAATTCACCAAAAGTGGAAACAACGAAGTGTGTGTAGATCTACGATACACTGGATTTTTCTCCAGTAGATCCAGTACCCATAAACGGTAAGAGCAAGAAAGTGCTTCTTGTTTAAGATATACGTGTAGTGGCGCAACGTCGAAAAGGGCCTCGAGCGCTGCTGTGGGAGTTGTAGAGAACGCACCAGACATCGCC
This sequence comes from Aedes aegypti, assembly GCF_002204515.2. Taxonomy (NCBI): domain Eukaryota; kingdom Metazoa; phylum Arthropoda; class Insecta; order Diptera; family Culicidae; genus Aedes; species Aedes aegypti. The sequence goes on from NC_035108.1 coordinate 451,262,824, forward strand.
ATCAAGCACATCCTTTGGAGATGGCCCAATTTTGATTGGATTGTTCTCACTTCGCCCTTTTGCCACCACACAAGACATCCATATGCCAATATTGGTCGAACAACTGTTGTGTAAATCCATTTCATATATTTGGGTTTGAGGCCCTAAGTTTTACCAATGGTTCGCCGGCATTGACCGAAGGCCATGCAAGCTTTTTTGACTCTGAAATCAATGTGAGGTGTCCATGAAAGTTTGGAATCTAGAATGATTCCGACATACTTTACTTGATCAGTCACATTAATCTCAGTGCCAAAAAGACGTAAAGGTCGAATTTCATCGCAGTTTCGTCTTTCCGTAAAAAGAACAATATATGTTTTATTCGGGTTAACCGAAAGGCCATATTGGCGACACCAACTCTCGACTACCTGAAGAGCACTTTGCATCAGGTCGAATAGGGTGCTTATGCACATACCAACTATCAGAGCTAGATAGTCGTCGGCAAATCCATAAGTTGGAAAACCACAATTATTGAGTTGCCTCAATAGCGTATCTGCTACGAGATTCCACAAAAGTGGTAACAAGACTCCCCCTTGGGGGCATCCGCAAACACTCAATTTTCGAATCGCTGCTTGACGCAATGTCGAGAAGAGATGTCGGTTTTTGAGCATTTTATGAATCCAATTGGTAATCATTGTAGGTAGCCCATGGTTTCGTGCGGCTTCCAATATGGCATCGAAAGACACGTTATCAAAGGCACCTTCAATATCCAAGAAAACACCCAAGCAGGATTGCTTCTGAGCGAATGCTTTCTCGATATCGTAAACAACTTTGTGTAAAAGAGTCACAGTGGACTTTCCAGATTGGTAAGCATGTTGATTGATATGAAGAGGCATGTTTGCCAAATAAACATCACGGATGTGATAATCGATAATGCGTTCCAGACATTTCAGAAGAAAAGAGGTCAGACTGATTGGTCTAAAACTCTTCGCTTCCTCATACGACGCCCGTCCTCCTTTCGGGATAAACTTTACAGTAATATCACGCCAGGATCTGGGAATGTACCCGGTAGCAAAACTGCTTACAAGTAGCTTTTTCAAAACATGTTTGATAAACTCAAATCCCTTTTGGAGCAGAACAGGATAAATCCCATCCGCTCCTGGAGATTTGAAAGGAGCAAAACTATTAAGTGCCCATTGAATCGATTCAGTAGTTACGATACTGCGAGCCGAGGCCAGAGACTCGTAACTACATGAAAAGACATTTGGTTCATCCGTAGATGCTATGTCCACACATCCGGGGAAGTGTGTATTGAATAAACATTCTAAAACTTCTTCATCGGAAGAAGTAAAGTCACCATTAGGTAAGCGAATTTCGTTCACTTGGAAATCCTTAGATTTTGCAAGGATTTTGTTCAGCCGACTGACTTCACTGAAACTGGAAACATTTGTACAAAGGTTTTTCCAGCCGGATCGTTCAGCAGAACGAAGAGCCTTCTTGTAAGCCTTGCGAGCCGACTTGAACGACTCTGATCCAGCTGAACGGCGTCTGTTCCAACTCCTTCTACATTGTTTCCTGAGTCTAGTCAGATCGGAATTCCACCATGAGGTCCCTCTTGTAGTCTTTACAGACCGCAGAGGACATGCTTGTTCAAAATCTTCCATAATGTAGGATATTGTAGTATCAACGGCATCATCCAGATCACTTGGATTTTCAATGGACGGAGAATATCCATGAAATTTGGTCGCAACCAATTCAATATAGAGTTCCCAGTTTGTTGACCGGGGATTCCTAAAACGCAAAGTCAAAGCAGTTACATTTGAATGTTCAAAGAAGATGTAGCGATGATCAGATAATGATTCCTCATCTGATACATGCCAATTCGTCAACTCGTGACTAATTCTATTCGAGCAGAGCGTTATGTCTAACACTTCTTCTCTATTAGAAACCATGAAGGTTGGGCGATTGCCTATGTTAAGTAATCCAAGGTCTGTACTACTTAAGTATTCCATCAGACTGAAGCCTCTCAAATTGATATCTAGCTGCCCCAGATGATGTGATGAGCATTGGCATCACTGCCCACAATCAGCGGAAGGCCTTTTGTTACGCAGTGTACGACAACTCGTTTGAAGTCATCCGTTGGGGATGGTTCATCATGTGGTAAATATACCGAACAATAGACGTATTTCCTGTTGAGGTCACCAACAGAAACATCGATTGTGACAGCACATACATCTCTGGTAGTTAACTCAGAAATGAGTGTAACAACGATTGCTTTATTAACGAGTACGCATGCGCAGGGCATGGCGCGCGAGTTTGCCATTTCAAGTTTGCTGAAAGCAGCAAAAACTGGGTCCACAAGGTTACCTAGATAGAAGTTCCCTCTACGAAAGTAGGGTTCTTGAACTAGCGCTACTTGGGCTGCACCATTTTGCATGAGTCTGCAAAGATTGATCGTTGCTGTTTTTTTATGCTGAAGATTGATCTGAGCTAACCTAACCGTAGCCACCACCCAAACTAAGCAGGATTAAGCTTTTTGAAATCTCAGCATGAAATAGACAAGCAACGAAAAAAACTGATCGGTATCTATTTAGAGTCGCCAAAGGCGAGAAAGCACAGAATACACTGTGTAAACGCATAATGCGAATCCATTTAGGTGATAATTTAAATTAAATGTCAACATATTCATAATCCCACCCTTATTAAGCCTCAGGATAGAGACTGAAGAAGGGCAGCCGATTATCTCGGAGAAACACAAGGTCACCTGCACCATTACTTCGGGTAGCACAGGAAGGACTCAATACTGTGGAGGGCGCCCTGGTACTCCACAGGCTCCGTTAGCGGTTAGGTTTTATTAAGACCCCCCTAACCATTCATTCCTATGCACGGTACGCATCACACCATAAATTAGGGGTCACCTGTGAGGTGGACTTTTACCACCAGGCAGTCCGTAGTGTTGATTCTTAGCCAGTTGAAACAACCGCTACCGACACTACGCGACTATCTAGGCTGCTCGGGAAAAGGAGGTTAATATTGATGATTAACTCCTGACGTACCCAAGCAGCCGTAAAACAAATTGTGATTTTTTCCGCAAATCCAAACTAAATTTTCATTTGATTGACAGAAAAAAAAACAATGAAAATTAACTGCTAGCCAAGGCACCATGTTTCAGTTCAGTGGTGGTACTCATCTTCTGTCAAATATTTTATAACATATTGCTTTTATGGTGAGTGGAAAAAGCTGGATACACTACAATGAATTCAAAATGGTAACATTTTACTGTAATACTTAGAAGGACTAGATCAAAACCGGCAAGCTATGATATATAGCTACCACAAGAAAAAAACATGAAATCCTTGTGAAATGCTTGCGCATTGTAATAAGTAAAACATGTAACTATATACTGCAAGTGAAATGTATTGAAATGCTTGTGGGTTCGCTAAATTGTCCAGAATATTGTGCAACAAAAACAATTAAGTAACATGATGAAACTGGCTCCGCAATGCCTTATAGCACTTGAGCCTTTGAAAACTCAGTAATTCTGAATTGCAATTACTGTTCATCATTGACAACATTGAACAAGATGAACGATATTGGAATTCCTTTTTCGCCAACTCCAAATTGGATCGATCTTGCGGCTCAAAATTCTTCCGGAAGATTACAAACAACTAGAAGAAAACTACTTTGAACCATGTTTTAAGGGTATATTTGTTCTGAAAACCTCAAAAAACGAAAAACTGTTGAAATGTCACTGCATTTTTTTTTGAATTTATGGTCTTATAACTTTAAAAACACGTAACTTCAAAAAGAACCGTACGATTGTTTTTAATTCCTGAACGACTGGTGCTCATATTTGATGTTTTTTTTCTAAAAATAACGGTTTGGGGAGCACCATGTGGAACGTGATGAAAAGATAATCTCGCGGAACATTACTAAAGACCTATCTAACATTGAGAGGCTCTCTTTGTTTACTTTCTCTTTGATTAATAACTGTGTCATATTAACCTCTTCTGTTGCGTTTTTTGTATGAAACGCTAGTCAAGGAAATTGACTTTCGATCTATAGTGAAAAACTTCCCAAAATTTTTAGTATTCCACTGTTATAATCGAAAGAGAACGAGAGAGGAGAGAATCTCTCATTTGTACATAGGTCCTTTAGTAATGTTCCGCGAGATTTCATCCACCGTAGTGTAGTGCGAGCGTTATTTAAGTTGTAGAAATAAACGATTTATCTACGTTAACTTTTCAACTGCTACTAATGTTACATTATGGAAAACCTTCAATGTGTTCGTAATATTCAGGGTATGAGAAAGTTTCTTTGATAATAGTGTGAAAGATTCGTTTCGATGCATGGTAAGAAGCTGTCATATAGTTGTCAAACTAATTGTGTTAAATGTTTCGGGTTGCTGTTGGTTGTGAGACGAAAATTGAAAATGATTGTGACCGTAATACAAAAAGATACGACGAAAATAGGCGACAGTGGGTGATGATTTTTTCATGAAGGATCAAGATAAATCAAAACCTTGCTGCACCATAAACAACATCTTGTGGAAGAATTGTTTGACATACTAACTTGCATTATCATGGACAGGAATTCCAGGGAGGATTGTAGGGGTCAGCCTAATTAACATGCCTTAAATATTTAGAAATCAACAACAAAAAAACGCTCCGAGGCCCTTTTACCAGACGCCCCACTTCACTCTGCAAAACCAACAAACCGTTAGATGTTATGTAACCGTAGTCCCTAGTTTTGATTAGTTTCTCTAGATTGCCCGTCACTGTTGGGTTCTCAGTCCGCTTCCTATTTGTTGATGCGTGGCGCGTAGAACGACGAGTCTGCCTGTGATGAGAGAGAACGAGTGGCAGCATGCGTTGGCTCGTTTTGGAATGAGTGATTCTCTTATTGGGGTGTCCGGCCATTTGATCGAACATAATTTGTCCGAATGCCGTTTGGCCGAATTCCGTTTGTCCGATTGCCGTTTGGCCGAATTACGAACAAAAAAAAAAAGATTTTCTACAACTCTTATGTGTAGGATTCATAAATGTGACCCAATAACTGATCAGCTGATTAATTTGCTTATTTTATGATGTGACGGGACATCATGTTTGTCGCTATATCAGTGCTCCAAGAGAATGATAAAATCAACCCGTAAATTTAGGACGAAGTTTTAAACTCCACACATCGCGTCAATATTCTAAGCTAATGGTTGATTCGTCTCTAGATTACTAACGGTGTGCTAAGGTTTCAAGTGTTTTTTTAGTTATTTCATCAGATTTTTTCCTTCTTTTAAGCATAGGCTATTCTTTCGAGTTATACTGGTTTCATAACTTTTGATAATAATTTAGCTTATAATTTAATTGGGAATTTCACCTTCTCTAAATCATCGGCAGTCTTTTTAATTATATTAGTACAATGATTATTTGCGTTACACTTGCTTAAATTTCCATAAGATATATTTCCTTCTTTTCAACATAGGCTGTTCTTTCATGAGAAGTCGTAAATCGTTTTGGTTACTGTCAGAAGCTGACTATAAACGCAATGCGAAAACCTCTGCTGGCCGCTATTACCGCTAGCATAGAAGTGAATAATGCTTACATCTAGGATGTTCTTTTTTTCAGCATTGACTGTTCCTTGAACTAACAAAAAAGCTTATTGTTGGATGATTTATCCTTCTATCAGAATTAGCTGAAACAGCTCTTAGAAATTAAGCTTGGAAATTCATTACAGATGCATGGTTTTCAATTTCGGCCAAGTGGCATTCAGCCAAATGACCCGGAACCGGAATCTCTGAGATTGTAAGGTTGCGTAGCGGTAATAGGGTGAACCCCGTTCGGTCGTTTGATTCGTAGGTCAGCTGAAGCGATCTGTAAAATTTCTTTCGGAAAAATTCAATCGACTCCTTCTCAGGAAAGTCTCAACCGGGCAAATCAAAATTGGGCAGTTGTGGAGTGGCGCCACGTGTTATGAGACAGATCGCCCGGGCTGGCTACAAGCTTTCTTTAGGTTCCCAAAAAGGGGCCCAGATAGCCGTAGCGGTAAACGCGCAGCTATTCAGCAAGACCAAGCTGAGGGTCGTGGGTTCGAATCCCACCGCTCGAGGATCTTTTCGGGTTGGAAATTTTCTTGATTTCCCAGGGCATAGAGTATCTTCGTACCTGCCACACGATATACACGCCAGAAAGAGAAAGAGAGAGAGGTTCCCAAAAAGTTATCAGAGACTTCCGAAATACAGTCAACTCTCAATAACTCGATTTTATTTTGAAGAGATAATCGAATTAGGGAGGTATAGTGCTATGGCACAGAAAACCAATGCAAATGTAGATCAATGGATCCATGGGAGCCATGAAAACCAACTTTTACTATGGTCTCTCTAAGACTGTATTACTAACTATTCTCAATAAGTCCCAATGGGTTTGCAGAGATTCATAAAGGTATTATTAGATGCTCTCAGGGATTGTTGAGTGCTTTTCCGGCCCCCCTTATTTCTAAGTCTTTGAAAACAACTTGGAAATGGGAAACTACTAAAGTAACTTCCTAAAAACACTTTTGGAATCACTTAGATAAATTCCGAAACATCTGTAAAACTTGGAACCTATGAAACTTCTAGGTAACCCCTGGAAACTCTCCAAGATCGCATGAATATCACTGTGAACCTTTCAAAATCTCCTCTAGAAGCTCTTGGAGCTTCTATGATATTACTACCTAAGCAAACGTTTGGAAACACATCATTAAACCTATAACTAACTATTGTTACGCCCTGGAAACCTCCTAGGTACTCTCGGGAATTGCTTAGAAACTACTGTCTAAATCTTTGGGATACACTGGAATCGCTTTGGGAACCCATAGAAAGATAGAGTTTTCCTGGGCTTTACAAACATCTAAGAACCCAATAGAAATCCGTTAGAAACCATCGGTGAGCATATATGGTCAGTGTTCCCTTAGTGGACAGTCCCCTATAGTCGCACTTTATGGTCGCTTTTTATGGCCGTTTTGCTATAGATCTTTTCAAAATATTTTTTGACATGAAGGTCAGGAACTATTTATCTAAGTACCATTGATACACAGCTTGATTTTGTTCAAAAAATGATCGAAATAATTAGTTTTCCTTAAAATTTGAGCTCCCTTGCGCCTATAGTGAACCTATTGTTCCTATAGTAGCACTACTGAGAGAAAATATTTTTTAATACACGAAATAATTAATGAATTAAGAACTTTTTTACACCAAATGAAAGCTTTTGATCTACACTTTGAAGGTAAGATATAAAAAACTTCGTAAAAATTCGGTTATGATAAGTATTTTGTCAACGCCGTGATGCTAGTGCTACTATAGAAACGAAAATTAGAAATAGTTCTACTATAGGCACATGTATTCCTATAGTGGCACAAGCGATAATAAATACAAATATATGAGTTTTCGTAGTTTTCATATTTTTCCCACAAAACCAAGATAAAAAGCTTTCAGGTGATGTTAAAATAATGACGCTAGCGTTATTTCTCGATTTTATACGAATTTTTGTTCTTAGCTATGCGGCTATTGGTATATCGACCCTATAAATGTTATGGCATTTAGAAAATATCTGAGAGGGCCCTGTATAATGAAACAACCGTGGAAAGCAAATGACGTAGTTTTCGAAAGGAATGAAGCTTCAATATTTGTATGTTGGTCATTGCACTTTCAAGCTTAGTATGCTGTTTCGCTCAAGATAAGTAAATAAATTCCTTGACTGAATCGGTCAAGAAATTTCTTACAGAGAGCCTCATTTGAAATGACATTTCATCACAAATGCGTACTGCGATCAGAAAGATGTGATTTTCTGCACCATTTCTGGGACGAAATTTTCCACGCATCGAAATAGATCCTTTTCTTGTCAACTTCAAATAGATGTATTTCTACTGAAAATACATTAAAAAATCCTGAAATGCTGCATTTCAGAGTTGAGTGTGCATACAATAGGCCTTTTCATGTGACAGGCCTATGCATTTGTTTACATCGGTAAAGGACCGGTGCTAACACGAGCCTGTCATTTCCATAGAAGAACTGTCAAAGAGCTTCCGGATCTGCTGATTTGAAACGTCATGTGAAAAGGCTTACGGTTGCTAAGATGAGTTTTCACCTTTTGCTTTCTAGTTTTCAAAATGGCGTCCGGATAAAAGAAATAGAGTGTCAAAATTTGGCTCGCGCAGTAAGAAAATCTGACGTACTCGCATGAAACTTGTGTGAAGGCGGATTTCAAGTAGCTTCCGAGACAGGAGTTTTATATCGCATTAGAAAAAAGGAAGATGTCCGAAATTTTCAAAACTATCAAAGTATCGAGATTCCCGAAAAAATACGTCGTCTGGCATGCCATTTGCACTTGTGGTCTAAAAAAATATGTTTTCATCACTACGGGAATCACCAATGAAGAGATCAACGTCTAACGTCTATTCCTAAAGCAACATAATAGACCTGTGATGTTCAGGACAGACTTAGCGAGCTGCCACTATGGGAAAAAGGCAGTCGAGTGGTACGATGCGATCAACGTGGTTTTGGCACCTAAATACCAAAATTCTTCCTACAGTCCAGAACTCTGCCCTTTCGAACGGTGTTGGACCTTGGTCAGGTGAAATTTAACAAAAAATAATTCGTGGAAAACAAGCAGCAGTTAAGTCAAACTGACGTTCGGCGGTGAATTAGATCGATGGGACATTTTATGGAAGGGGTTATCTAGAAGACACCGTAGTTCTGATTTGGCAAACCAAAATAATAAACGAACATTTTTTCCATTGAATTTATGAAAAAAGTTACCGAAAGAAAATAAGAAGGATTTTATACAGTTAACTCTCCCTTACTCGATATTCCGTATCTCGATATCGAGTTAGAGAACCATAGTAAAAGTTGGTTTTCATAGCTAACTCGATGGTCCCTTGGAACGCAGTTGCACTGCTTTTGTGTTCTGTAACTCGATACCTCCCGGGACCTCCTCGGGACCATCGAGTCCCTTCAATATCGAGTAAGGGAGAGATGACTGTATCATGAAATTTGACTGAAGGATACGATTTTTTGCCGACCAATTTTTGCGTGTTCCAGTGTTTATCGCAAAATACCGTTTTATCGCATCCTAGTGAAAATGTAGATGAAATTTTTCAATTTTACGAAACGTAAAAAAATCAAGAAACAAAAATTATGCATCTTTCAAATCCGTGGTGTTCCGCAATAATTCGTTTCGAACGCTTTTACACAAAATCATTCAAAATACCGCATACCCTTAGATATGGCAACATTATGGGATGATGATGCGATGCGTGTAGCAAGCAGCCAGTAGCGTGGTAAAAACTCGACTGGATTATAAACAAGCCTCATTGACAGCTCGATGACGAGCAGTGTCACTTTCTGTTATGTGTTTGTTAAAGGGCCCGCCTGTGCGTCGAGGAGTAGCATGATTTATTTACGCGGAGTTTCGTGGATTTCATCGCGTCTACTGCAGCCGAGGAAAAGTGTCGGATTTTATGACGGATTTCTGTGTTATTTCGGAACATGATATTTTTTTACGACCCGAACAAGGGCTTGTGGTTGATGGTGCGTGACGCGATGTTTTCTGACAGTTTTTTTCTCCAGGTTTATTGGATTGGATTGAGCGATGGGTTGAAGAAGCTCCAAGTACCTACAGTCCTCATGAACCAATGATCAAAACGCAAATTAGTCCAATTAGGCGTCACGCGCAGGCAGCTGTTGCAGCCGATCGAATCTTCTTCCTCTCCTCAGGCGAAAATGTGTTTGCGTGACACCTACTGCGATGTCGGCCTTCGTGTCGTTGTCTTCACCGTATAATCCAATTCCAGTGGCATGACTGTGCGCTCTCCCAAGCCGAACCCATCACAGTTGTAGATTGCCGGCGATGGGAAAAAGTACGGCGCCGAGTTCTAACTGATCGGCGTCCCTCATTAGCGTTGTCCAAATAGTAGGCAAAAAAGCGTAATTCTGCGGGATGCGAAATCGCTTCCAGCTGAATCAGCTCTCATGGAAATGCTTATGGGAAGTATAAGTGGAGAAGTGCGAAGCGATTTCTAGATGATGCTCAACTGGTGAGTCAAATGAACTGGAACGTGATGCACGCGACTCTTGTAATTTCCTTGGGTACGGTGAGACATCCTCTCTATTTTTGTTTCGTCTTGTTTGGGTTTAGAGTCATTTTTCACTGCTTTAGGAACTTATGCACGCATCTGAAACGAAATTCAGTCAGCTTTTTCGATGCGCGGTATAGGTAAATATGGCCTTATAAAATTAATTAAGAAATCGTTTTTCTTAGAATGCATAATGTATTTGAGGAGAAATGATTCTGGAATCCAATTATTATTCCAGGGTATTTTTCCAGCAAAATCTGAACAGTAATTCTTCCTGAGATTTCCTTAATGATTACTCCAAGAATTTCTCCAGGATTTCCTCCAAAGATTTCTTCAAACGTTCCTCCAACGATTCTTTCAGCAATTTACCCAGGTAATCCTTCAGAGATTCCTACAGATTTTTTTCAGAGGCTCCTCTAAGGATGCCTTCCTAGATTTCCCCAGAAATATCTTCAGGAATTTCTCCATTGACTACTCCAGAAAACTCTCTTCATGGGTTTATCCTAACATAATTTCAGGGATTTTTTTCAAGAATTCCGTCAGAGATTTTCCCGGGATTCATCCATAAAATCCTATAACGATTACTTCATATTTTTTATAGGTTTTTGTAGGGATTGTTCCAGGAATTTAACCAGGGATCTCTCCAAAAACTTCGTGGAGAAACGTCCAGAGGAATTGATAGAGGGATTCTTAAAGTAGTTCCCGAAGAAACTTTTAGATATACAGAATGACTCTATAGATAATTTTCTGGTTGAATCCATGTAGGACCATGTTGTAAATCATTGTAGTAATTCCTATATATTTTTTGCAGAGAGTATCGTGGATCTACATTAGACTGGCCCAGCTCAGTATGGGAGAAAAATAAAGTTGTATGATTCCACGGGGCACCCCCCAGGATTATTTCTTGGGGTTAGAGGAAGCCTTTCTGAAAAATTCAGCTCAATTGGTCGTTCCATGAGCTGGCGCAATTGAATTGAAGTTAATATGGGGTTTTCAGCTCAAACATATGAGCAACAGCACATCATCTACTGTTTGGTTCATGAAAATTGATGATCGCATTCAATTGGACACAGAATGTCAAAAGCACTACTTGATGTAATTGTACCATGATCAAAATTAATAAAGTTGGTGTTTTAACCATCTGAATTATATCATGCAATAATGCTTGTATTTCTTCAACATAGCTTGGAGGTAGCCACTAAGCGCATCATAGCCACCTATGACGGTGGGCGAGCTGAGGCACATGTCGCATGCATATAAGTGACTTGCGGGAGTGCGGATCTAAGCCTAACTTTCAACAACTGAAAGAGTAATGAAAATGAGATTAAATCCAGACACAACCTTCTGCAATTATGTTCATTAGGGTATCAACTAGTGTATTTGTCATTCTGGGCTTATTTGAACGCGAACAATTAGTATACGGGACGAAACAGTGACATAAGGTCAATTTTCAATATATTTGAGAAGAATATCCCATACAAACTTCAAATCGAATGCGCCAGTTGTTGGAGCAACCAATTGAGTTGAAATTTTGAGAGAGCGTTTTTTTTACTTTAAGGCTCATATCTAGGGGGTGCCCCGTTGAGTTTTACTACTTTTTTGTTCAAGGGCCAGTCTAATCTACATCATGGATTGGTATTTATGTTGTCATGAAGCTTTAAAGTACACTTTAGATTTCCTGTGTCCAAACATTTCTCAACTATTGTAACTTTTATCGAAATTTGATTTATTTCATTTACGGCACTTGCAATTGTCCTCACTCCCAACCAGAGAAATAAATAGCTCTACAGTCTCTCATAAATAGTTTTACAGCCAACTATTTATTTAATTTACGATTATGTGTTTGCAATTATAGTGCTCCATTCCAATAGATCATGAAGCTTAAATAATTACAAAATAATAGCCTGATGACATAACGCAGCCCCTCAAAAAGGTGTGGAAGAAGAAGCGTTCCAAACAAAATCCAAATTGCTAACAACTTCCGCCTGTTTTGGAGTTCGTGTGCGGGCATCGCGGTCAATGATTCCACTACTAAGTCCCAATTTGGCGTTGTCGCTTCTGGCTGCTGCCTCACTAACTTTTTTTCCGTCCATCTCTCTCTCTATCCGTGGTGGTGACACTTTTTCGTACAGCTCAATGGCAAACTTTTTGGATTTTCGTGCCCTGAGCCGTCAAGAGCAACCATAAATCTGCCTTCCGCCCACTCACGACTCACGGCACGACGAAGACCTGGCGTTGATGCAGTCCCAATTTATTAGGGAATCGCGTCGCGTGCATTCGGAAAAAGTCAACCCGTCCAACCGGGGAGATAAAGCGCAAACTTGCGAAGACTATCAATCTCTTTGGGGAGCTGCCTTCGCCTTAGAGGAAGTGAAGGTATTTCGGGAGGAAACTACAACAGATTAATAGTCGATAATGTCATCGTCACCGTTGTCGTCTTCGACGACGTTTTCTTACTATTTCATTCGGAGGAGCAGATGCTGCTACCATGGGTTTTGATCGCACAGATCAGATTACGTTTTGCTGCGGAAGAGAGTTCACCAGTCTCGTCAACAACTGCGGCACGAATCGGCCAACCGTAAATCAAGCATATGCAGGGACAAGTGTGAAAACATTAGTTCAGCTCTGTTGGATAGATAGATGTTAGTTGGTGAAGCTGATCGGCTCGGCTCAGAGGTGTGCGATTTCAATGACTCGCTGAAGTGTTTTGATTTTCTATCTCGAGTGAGAGAAACTCGAGCTTCGGAGTGGTTGTTTGCTGGGGAAATGGCGAGTTGAGTTGGATCGAAAGTGGAATGGTTGTTAGTCTTCCTCATGGGACCACTTCTTATGGCAACTGTTTGCAAACACACAGCACAAATCGGTTCAAGAGGGAATTATGGTTTACCTACGAAACTTAAATATGTAGCGATAGGTTTTGTCTAGTAATGTTGATAATTTGTTCCGACATTTGTTCTAATGAACCATCAGTATCATGTTCAAAATGTTATTTTGAATCTTCTGCAGAGCTTTCTTTTTGGTATTACAACAGCTAGTCCATATTGGTTCAGCATACAACACGGCTGGCATGGAATTTGTTTGAAGATTAAAAGCTTGTTCGTAAGACAAAGTTTTGATTTTCTGTCCATAAGTCCAAATGTTTTACATTTTACTTGAATACCCTTTGTGTGAATTTTGAAAGTTAATTTTTTATCTAGCATAAACCTTAACTTAACATCATCTGACCAATTTATTGAAACCCCTCTCATCGTGACAACGTGTCTACTTGAAGGTTAAAAATAAAGTGCTTTTGGTTCATGTGGGAATAATATAAGTTGAGTTTTGAAAGCACTAGGAAAAATCTTCTACTTTTGAAAGTATGAAGAAAACAATATCTAAACTTTTTTGCATTCTACTACATACCTGTGTGTCATAGGCTTCGTCTTTTGGCGGAGGTGTCATCCGCTAACAAAGATTTTTGACATCCCTGAGGTAACTCAGGTAAGTCAGATGTGAAAATATTGTATAATATTGGTCCCAAAATGCTGCCTTGAGGAACACCAGCTCTTTCAGACTTGTAATGCTGATAATCAAACTGAAGTGTACGATTTGACAGATAACTTTGGATTATTCTAACAATGTATGTTCGAACATATTTTTTTTTTTATTTCACGATCAAGTCTTCATGCCAAACACTATCGAATGCTTTTTCTATGTCTAGAAGAGCAAGACCAGTAGAATAGCCTCCAGATTTGTTGGAACGAATCAAATTTGTTACACGCAGTGGCGCGAGAAGTGGGTTGGACAGGTAGGACTTGTACTATGCATAAAACATCTGGATAGAACAGTCAAAGGATTGTCCTCCACAATTCAACAAAAAAAAAACATACAATATTATCAGGAAGCTTGACAAATAAATTAAATAATTTATTATCTGTTCAATAAACACATTCCTGGAAGTGATTCTTGAGTAGTTTCGAGATCATCTATGGGAAATCATTGAAGAATCTTTGTTAGAGATGGGCAAAACGGCTCATACTAGTGAACGGATGCGATACGAATCACTTGTTTAAGTGATCCGGATCTTTGAAACGGTTCAGTGACTAAGCGGCTCGCAAAAGAAGAGCGAACTGAACCGAGCGAACCGAAGGAGAGCGATTTACTCCCTGTTGCGCGACATTCATCGTTCCTTTCGTATCCTTATCTCTTTCATTCTTCGTACATTCTTCTCCAGAAACTCATGATACACTCGGCTGATTTTACCTACCCGATTCGAAAAAAGAAGCAAAACATGTGCTTGGCATTCAAGTGGGTACTTTTTCTTACTATTTCTCGAAAACTTTTTCATATAAACTCAAGTCAAAAAAGTATACTAACTTGCTTTATCGATCCTACGTGTTTCGCAGAAGAAATTCTACACGTTTCACTCTGAACCAACTCGATTTTTCACTTTTAGAACGTTTAATTTCCGTATTTACAAAACGACGAAAGTAAGATTTTCAACTTTCGCAACCTAACCACTACTTTCGCCGCCCCGCTGTACGGAGAGACAAAGTGACTTAACCTCGAATCAAAACAAAACACTACTTGAGTCGAATTAACACTGGTAGAAAAACGTCGCAAGTAACTGAATAAAACGGCTTATCATTTTGTCATAAAATTCTTGTGTGAAATAATAGGAACTCCATAGTTTTTGTACGCGAGCGCATTGTATGCAAAATTTGAGCAATGTACACGTCGAAAAAATGTTAAAAAGGTGATTCATTTTAAAACTGTTTTGGAAGACAGGTTGTGATTCTTCTGAATTAATTTTCTTAAAACCGTATGGAAGTTACTTACGTCGATTTGAAAAAAGTAATCGAGATTTCACATTTTCCTGTGTGCAAATGATCGAGGCAAATGTGTCTGTCTATGGTGAGGGCGCAGAGAGGACTGTGCAGCAGAAAACTTTGCTTGTATGTGTGGCGTGGCGTGCAAAGCAAGGCACGTGTCAAGCGTTATAATGAGCTTGAGCTTCAGCTTGAATGGCCGCCCGTGGTTGCTACTCCAGTATCGCCAGATCAGCTGTACTTACGCAAGGAACCAACCAGATGACTGCTTGGGATTAACAGGTATCCTCAGTGTGTAAGTGCTGGTGATCGGGATCGGGATCGGGAAGAAATTGATGATGCATTCAACTGGCTCCCATGGTTGACCGTATATACCACTGCGTCAACGCCAGTTTATGCGGGAAGGGTGAAAGGGTGGGGTATTTTTTTTTAAATGGCAGAGAGGCTTGCTGGTTTGGTTAGCAGACTGTCTATGTATCAGGCGTAAAGGAAGGCATGCTATAATGATGAACGAATGGAAGCGTAGGGAAACGGTTTATTTCTGTCCGTATCGGGATCTAGCAAATGCTATGAACTGTGATAGATATACATCATCTGTGATATATTAATAGTGGTAGATAAAAGCAAGTGAAAGATACAACTACAAAGTACGAGGAAAGGGACGAGCCTGGGATTGAACCCGTGACCTTCTGCTTATGAAGCAGAAGTGGTAGTCATTAGACCACCAACCCCGTCTATCACGTGTCAAGCGTTATAATAAAGACGAGAAACGAACAAAGTAAAATAGGGGTAAATAATCGGTTCGTACTTTTTCCGGGTCACTTTTTGTCTGATCCGTGCTGATCAAATGAATCGACTCTCGCCAAAAAAAGAGCCACAGATCACTCGTTCTTTTGAGTGATCCGGACACTGCACGAGTGTGATATTGCTAGCGATTTCTGAACTTGTGATCATTCTTGATATAATCTATCGAAGCATTGCTGAATCTCCTGAAGATTTTCAGAGCAATTCCTATAGAACTCCCACAGCACACTTTCTAGAAGGTCTTGGCCGAATCCATTCTGAATTACTGAAAAATGATTTGATAAAATTCCTACTGATATGTTGTGATTTCATTCATACTAATACAGCCATTCCATGAAAAACCGATCTAGTAGGTCTCCGAATTCCGTGCAAATTTGCTATTTTGTTCCTTATAAGGTTACACGTATTTTTGGATTTTTTTTATTAAAGTGACCATTTCCGAAATAGGGTGACCTGAAAAATCGCGATTTTGCAAAATTTTTAATTAAAAAAAAAATAACTTTTGAACCGTTTGACCGATTTTCAATCTTTTTGGACGAAATGAAGGCTAAAGTTTTTGACTTTTCGGGAAAAAAATAAAATTCCACAAAAATTGTGTTTTTTACATGAAAAAACTCAATAGTTTCCGTTTTTTCGTGTTTTGACGGCCTCGGGACCAAGGGGGCTATTGCTGCTCTCATTTTTTCTTAAAAGTTCAGAAAATTTTACGTATACTGTCAAATTTTCAGCGATGTATTTTTTTTAGTTTTTGAGATATATTTTTTGGAAAATAAAAAATCAGTTATTTTTTATCGGCACACACTGTAGGTCTCAGCGCATTAGATTTGTAATGTTTAAAAAAAATCATAACTTTTGAACAGCTCAACCGATTTCCAATCTTTTTTTATTGAATGAAAGCTTAAGGTCTCAACTTTTCAGAAAAAATATAAAAAATAGAAAATTTTGAAAAAAAAAAATTTAAAAAAACTAGAAATTTTTATATTTTTTCACGTTTAAACATATTTTTATCAGATTTTTCAAATTTGTCTGAATAGTTGAAATTTAAAGCTTTCATTCCATACAAAAAGATTGGAAATCGGTTAAGCTGTTCAAAAGTTATATTTTTTTTTAAACATTACAAATCTAATGCGCTGAGACCTACAGTGTGTGCCGATAAAAAATGACTGATTTTTTATTTTCAAAAAAATATATCT
The DNA here is from genome assembly GCF_002204515.2 of Aedes aegypti. NCBI lineage: Eukaryota > Metazoa > Arthropoda > Insecta > Diptera > Culicidae > Aedes > Aedes aegypti. Next base: position 451,279,706 of record NC_035108.1, read on the forward strand.
CAAAAAATAAAAAACATACATTGCTGAAAATTCGACAGTATACGTAAAATTTTCTGAAATTTCAAGAAAAAATGAGAACAGCGATAGCCTCTTTGGTCCCGAGGCCTTCAAAACACGAAAAAAACGGAAACTATTGAGTTTTTTCATGTAAAAACACAATTTTTGTGAAATTTTATATTTTTCCCGAAAAGTAAAAATCTTTAGCCTTCATTTCGTCCAAAAAGATTGAAAATCGGTCGAACGGTTCAAAAGTTATAATTTTTTTTTAAAATAAAAATTTTGCAAAATCGCGATTTTTCTGGTTACCCTATTTCGGAAATGGTCACCCTAATCAAAAAATCTAAAAATACGTGTATCCTTATTTCGGATAAGGAACAAAATAGCAAATTTTCACGGAATTCGGAGACCCACTAGATCGGTTTTTCATGGAATGGTTGAATATTTATAGCAGATTAGGACGACTCTTCAAGGTATTTTTTGCAAAATTGTAGAAGATATGCCAGCAAAATATTTTATGGAGTTTCTGCGTGATGAAAACATTTAAGTAAACCGGCTTTTACTTCGGTGCAAAGATAAAAAAAAAATCTACATAAATTCACAGATTTTTTGCGGTTCAACTATTTGTTATCTAGAATTAGGTTAGGAAATGAGAACTTACTTACTGATAACTTACTGGTTGCAAAGGTCAGCAGTTTGCTCTATTTTTGTGAAATTTGTTTCATAAAATTGATATAAATAAAAATATAAAGATAGAGAAATTTTTCTACCAATTATCCCAGAAATTCTTCCTTCCAGCGATCTTTCGAAAGATGATTAGCAGATTTTCTCCAGAATTTGCTCCAGGAGATCCTTGAGACTCAAAACCTACTACCTTCTGTAATTTCCACAGGTGAACATGACGACCATGACCGAACATGACGATTTTTTTTTTAATTTAATTTTTGTATTTTTTGAATCGCCTGAAAATTTGCATACAGATTATTTATGACCAAAAATGCCATTTTGCATCTTCAGACCGCCATTTTGAACTTCGCCGGGCGTATCGGAAAATGCATAGCAAATTTTTAAAAAACTGTAACTCGAAAACGGTTTGTCCGATCGATTTGAGATCTTTTACAAAGTTGTAGGTATTGCTTAGGACTATATGTAGAAAAATATGAACGGTAAAAAAAGTTACAGATTATTTTTTATTTCAGAAACAAAATTTTAAAATCGATTTTCTCCAGAAACGCAGTTTCCATTTTTTTAATTTTTGGATATGTTTTAGGGGACAGCTTATGTGATTTATTGCACAATGTTTCAAAATGGAAGAATTATGGACAAAAAAGTTATGATTTTTAAAAAAATTACAGATTTTGAAAAAAAATCGAAATAGAAGAAAACAATAATTTTTTATGTGATTATTTGAAAGTACAGAAAAATTGCAATCGAAAAGTGCCTAAGTAAATTTTTTCTAGGTTGCATCAATTTCGAGATATACTCATATTTATATAAAATTTTCAAATAAAAAAAGGAAAATAGGCCCTTTTCAAACATATTTCGTGTTTCTCCATTCCAGAAATATTTTATTTTGATTGAGTGAATCGTAGCTGACTTGTTTATTGTTTGATCAAAACCTATATACTCAAGTATTTAAAAAAGTATGCACGGTAAAAAAAATATAAACGAAATTTTCAAATGAAAATTTGAAGTTCATTGTTCTTAAAAACCGCAAAATTGATGTTTTTAATTTTTGGATATGTTTTGCAGCATATTGTTTGTAATTTCTTGCACAATGCCTCAAAACGGAAAATTTTTGGATAATTTTTGGATTATTTGAAAAAATAAATAAAACGAATTTATGTAAAACGATATTTTTGGTGCGTTTTTTTGAGTACAGAAAAATAACTGTATATTTTTAAATATGAAAAATTTCTATCGAAAAATACTCAAGTATAATTTAGCTGAGATGCATCACTTCCGAGATATACACGGTAAATCCTAAACGTGGCATTAAAAATGTGATTCTATCACAACGGTGTACCTTTGATCCCCTGGGCTAAGCCCGGCTAATGGGTAAAGCCCTCTCATCGCGGCAAGATCGTACAACCATGAAGAAGGAATTTGTTTTTTTTTTATATATGTATACTGCAATTTTATTTCTTTATTATATCAACTACTTTCTTGTTATCGTCACAGCTCGAAAATTGTCTGACTTCAATTTGTGTTTCAGAGATAGGGATAAACGAGTGATATTTCTAAGTGCCTTGAACTGTTCTTGCACTTGAAAATAGTTGGTTAAATTCTTGTGCAATGATATCATATTCCTCAGTAGTTGAATAACAAAAGAAGATTTGTGTAAGCTGCTCTTCTTTCTGATTTTGAGCCCAATCATATAGTTCCTTAGCATTTTTTATCGGATGTTCACGTTCTTTGGCAAGACTGGTTCTGGTAGCCATACGTTTTAGTGTCCCTCCTATGGCATCGCATGGCCCACACGAAATATGTTTGAAAAGGGCCTATTGTTCTTTTTTTTATTTGAAAATTTTATATAAGTATGAGTATATCTCGAAATTGATGCAACCTAGAAAAATTTTACTTTAGTACTCTTCCAATGCATTTTCTGTACTATCAAACAAACGCATAAAAAAATATTGTTTTCCTTTATTTCGAATTTTCAAAATTTGTAATATTTTATGAAATTATAACTTTTTTGTCCATAATTCTTCCATTATGGAACATTGTGCAAAAAATCACATAAGTTGTCCCCTAAAACATGTCCAAAAATAATAAATATCACAGATGCATTTTCATACAAAATCGATTTTAATTTTTTTTATTAAAAAAATCTGTCATTATATTTTACCGTGCATATTTTTTTTCCAAATAGTCCTAAACAATACCTACAACAACCGCAAAATATATCCAAAAATTAAAAACATCAATGTTGCGGTTTTTAAGAACTATAAGCTTCAAATTTTCATTTGAAAATAGCGTTCATATTTTTTACCGTGCACTCTTTTTTCAATACTTAAGCATAAATGTTTTGATCAAACGATCAACGATTTAGCTACGATTCGCTCAATCAAAATATTTTTTTTCTGGAATGGAGAAACACGAAATATGTTTGAAAAGGGCCCATTTTACTTTTTTTTATTTGAAAATTTAAAAAAATATCTCGAAATTGATGCAACCTAGAAAAAATTTACTTAGGCACTTTTCGATTGCAATTTTTTTGTACTTTCAAATAATCACATAAAAAATTATTGTTTTCCTCTATTTCGATTTTTTTCAAAATCTGTATTTTTTTAAAAATCATAACTCTTTTGTCCATAATTCTTCCATTTTGAAACATTGTGCAATAAATCACATAAGTTGTCCCCTAACACATATCCAAAAATTAAAAAAAAAATCGAAACTGCGTTTCTGAATAAAATCGATTTTAAAATTTTGTTTTTGAAATAAAAATAATCTGTAACTTTTTTTACAGTGCAAATTTTTCTCCATATAGTCCTAAGCAATACCTACAACTTTGTAGAAGATCTCAAATCGATCGGACAAACCGTTTTCGAGTTACAGTTTTTTAAAGATTTAAAGATAAATAAGTCTTATATTAATCGTGATAGACAATTTAAAAGGAAATCCCTAGAAATACCTAGAGAAGTTATTGATTCAGTTTAAGAAGAAGTTTTGACCGGGAATCTTGGAGGATGTTCCAAACAAACCGATGGATAGATCACTGGAGAACATATTGGAGGAGTTAGGACTTTGTTGAAAAAAATCTCAAATAATATTTGGAGGAATTAAGATGATTTCTGAAAAAAATCTTTGGATAAATTTCATTTCTGTAGATCTCATTGAAAAAAAAAACATGTTGAATTCTTGATGTATTCCAAACAACATTCTTGGATAAATTCCCTAGGAAAACTACCTAAATAAATTTCTGATGAAATCAATTGAGAAAATCATGAAAAACATAAAAAATATTACCTGTCGTAATGCCACGAGGAATTCCCAAGAAAGTTTTAGATCTTAGAGAAATGTCTATGAGAGCTATGAAGAATCAAACTCTTATCTCCTAGCTCTTACTAGGTTCCTGTTTTGACTCTTTTCCGCCTTTTATGGACCCTTTTATTTATTAGTTTTTTTTTTTTTTCTGGCAAGTGGCTTTTTCTATTTTTAAGGAACTCAATCGCTACTAGCCCTGTAATGACGAATAGGGTTAGAAGCAAAGCGGCGTAACAAAAACCTAGTTTTGAAAAACACTATTCAGAAGTTTTCCAGTAATTTTTATTCTATACAAATTGTACGGGAGTCAAAAAAATAACAAGCAAGTTTTCAAAGAATCATGTTATTTTTCTGTTGAGCGGATAAATCATCTGCAAATATCACTACGCTTTGAAACAGTAGAATTTCCTCAACTCAAAATCGAACAAAACGTAACAAACATGCCTTTGCGTTTGAGCCCCTTAGGTATAGTAAGTTTAAATTTCCAGTTCAGATTCAAAATGTTTCTTAGCTTCAAGGTGCACCACATATTTGCTAATGTTTGTCCTACCCATGGTTTCAAACGCGGACCGGTATCTGATTCAGGTATCAGAAGGCCGGCCCCAAAGGTACGTTCCCTACCAGTTGGGAGATTTTTGCCAAAAATTTGATTCAATTTTTCAGTTAGAAAAATGAAATCGGAGGGAGACATATTACTTGAAGTGGGTCATTATGTGATGACTTTCCGTTAGAATTTTCGGTAGACGAGGAGGCGGAGTAGAAGTTTCCTTTGGCGGCAGGGTTCTTTCCATTTGATTTGAAACAATTAGAATGGGTACTCATAGTATGAATAGGGGAGGAGTTCAAATTACCTGCCACTATATCGGCAAAGGAATTTCCTTGGGTAGATACATTCAAAATTAAAAGATTCGAACTGTGAATGAGCATGATTATAATCTTCCTGATGCGTATGATTCTTAATCAAGCGATCATTAACGGAAAAATGAGCATTGTTCGAAACTCTACCAGGCAAATTCCGGAAACGACCGTTATTGTAACGGACATTACCTTTCGTTCATCAGCCTGGCACGAGCTTCGACGACTCGCATACGCGAAGGGCAAGCCCGACAGTTTGACTTATGATTGCGCCCGCAATTTGCGTATGGGAATATATCGGTACCTTCCTTCACTGGACAGACGTCCTTAACGTGAGAAAAACCTCCGCAAATCATGCATTCAGCATCCATACGGCAATGTTTTGTACCATGACCCCACTTTTGGCACCGACGGCACTGAGTGGGGTTCTGGAAATTTCCTCCAGGTTTTTGGAAATGTTCCCATGTCACACGGACATTGAGCAAAAGTCTAGTTTTTTCTAAAGCTTTTATATTATTTGGATCTTTTTTGTTAAAGTGAACTAAAAATAATAACTGATAGATTTTTTTCTCATAATGATTACTTGGACTTTGTAGTAAATCATTTATTTAATTTTTGATCTCCTCAGGTGACTTATAGCCACTTGAGAGACCTTTAAAGGCGACTTTGAACAAACGTTCAGTTTTTTCGTGATAAGTAAAAAAATTGTACTTCTTATCTTCAAGATGTTTTAGAAGAAGATAGCAATTTTTAAGAGTTTCTGGCAAAACGCGACAGTCTCCTTTCTTTACGATTTGGAAGGAAACCTTGATTCCCCTAAAGGAGTTCAAGATCTCCAGCCTGAATCCCCAAATTTGGATATACTGATCACGATAAGCGGCATTCTTTGTTGACTTACTTGATACAACGAGCCTGGGCTTGAGGCTGCTTCCATTTGCTGCTTAGAAAATTACTCATTTCAACATTTTCCTTCACAGAATTGAACATGACCCTGGGTTTCAAAATTTATTTGAACAACCTCCAACGGAAATAACATATTGCACAAAAGTCCTCCCCTTCTTATTGTAATTCAAAGCAGCGAACCGCACTACAATGTTGGTGGCAGAGGTGAGCGCAAAAATAATGAAACATATGTCCAATCACGTTTCAGCAGTTAACACGTCCGCTCTGTTGAGGACGACCACTACTACACCATAATGTGGAACCGACTTGCAATGATGACTGACTCCGAGTGACTCCAAGTGACAGACAGACAAACGACGGATGGGCAGCATCTTTCTTTCTCGGTGCCACTTGACCCGCCGCGGGTGTAAAAGTGCAAACTTGGAAGACACGACCCGAACGTGCCACGGATGTCCCACACGACAGACCAACCCCAGAAAGAAGGTCAATGAGCCACTCGCAAAACGGTCCTAAGCGATGGCACCTTCTTGCCTTTAGGGTAATCTGAGCGACTGTGGCACCTCTTCGCAGGCTCGCATTGCAAAAATCTGCTCTTCCAATTAACAGTTGCACCTTCTTGTTCAAATATGGCTAATTCACATCTTGCGAGGAATATGCAAATGAGGATTCGATGCCTGATTTATCCCCACGAGAAGCTTAGGCCACAACCTACACGATCCCAGACGGCTGACACATTAAATTAATTTGATTAGCGGGCTGCGAGGGTCCTAACGAGCAAGCAGCCTCCCTTCATACCATCCACATTAGGTGAGCACATTCGTGGCAGTGTGCTTCGTGTTCGTATCGATTTCCAACATTTCGTTCGGATTCAGCGTTTTATCTTATCGGTTTATCGCACGCTTGCTCAGCGGTATGCACATCTCGCTCGACGGCTGCATCAATAACCATTGCAAAGTGTGGCACATGGCATGCAAAATTAATGCTACTAAAAGCGATAAGCAATGCTGTGCAGCTCGATGCATAACGCCAATAGACAGATGTGGTGGTCGTGGGACGACCGTTTCCTTGGTTGGATGGTGCTTTTGAGGGGTGCGGCGAGGAAAAGGCAAACAAATCAATTTTTCACTTTCAACTACTTACCGAGCTGGTGTTCGTTTGGTTTTGGCTTCTGGAGTTTAGCGCAAGATGGTTGGGTAAAAATAACCGTTCGATTTAGTAAGCGAAGTTTGTTACTCTGGGTCAGACGAAAACGACGTTCTATCAATATCAAGTGAGAGTTTAACCATAACTAAAAATCAAAAACATAATAGACAGGATACGCTTCAAATAACATCGAAAGTAGTGACAATGAGTAAAACAAAATCTTAAATATCTCAGTGAACATTCGGAGTACGAGCTCAGAAATTCGGTTGAGTGTTACTTGGAGTTGTAAACATCTATTATCAAAAAATAAGACCTCGGTGGCTTATTATTCACATCATTGAAGCATATTATCATACATGAAGCATCATAAAAAGTCCAAATGCAGAGGTTATTCGAGAATCAATTTGAGCACATGCATTTTGACCTGTTTCACCCTCAAAACATGTAAACAAGTTCTTAGTGCTCAATTTCATTGTGTTGAAAGTTTGACCTTGTCGAAAAATGGCAAGTTCGGTAAATGATATCTTTGTCGGATTTTTTTCAATCCGGAATAACTCCGGAACCAAGTGGTCAAGCTTATTTGTTCTGGATCGCAAAAAAAACTTGAAGAGTATGCGGAGTGCTTCGTAAAGCCCAAGCAGGACAGTTCGGTTTTGCGTCGTCCGATAGATTTTGCTCACGGTTTCGCGCGTGTTTTCGTCGGAAAATTTTCTGTCCATTTTAATATACAGTTATATAAAACAGTTTTCAAATTTCCCGGGATTTGATTTCCCGGGAAACGGGAAATAAAATTACTATTTCCCAGGAAATCCCGGGAAATTCTGAAAAACGTGAAAATAAAGCAAATTTTATGAAATTTCATTTTTCAAATTATTCGTATTCCGTGTAGGGTCGGTGTTCCCTTTGAAGACAGTCCCCTATAGTCGCATTAGTAGCTTTTTACGGCCGTTTTGCTACAAATCGTTGCAATACATTTTTAACAGTGAAGCTCAGGAACCACTTACCTAAGTATCATTGATACACAACTCGATTTTGTTAAAAAAAATGATCGAAATATGGTTATGCTTAGGGGAACCTGGTCCAATTCGGACCCTGTTCTAAATCGGACCATCAAGCATTTCTCAATACTGGCGCTACTGTAAAGACCGTGGGTACAGTTTTCCTGCTCACCGTTTGGCTTAGATCTAACACAATAAATTTGACGCCTTTCAGTTATCACGTTTGCTTTTTATATTAGTTTATTGTTTTGAAGTTCTCATGTGTAATGTCGGTTGGCGTTATTTCCAAGCTTCTATAAGCGACAATAATTCTTCAATCTCTCTGTGTTATTTTATAATCGAATCACCCTAGCCTAAGCTTTCATATGACCATATGGTTTTGATATGTCTATGCACCGTTTGTGCTCAACGAGTTTGAAAATCTCAAAATGTGTGTTGGTCCAATCCGGACCTTTTGATATGGTTCAATACGGACCTCTTGATTTTCAACGTGTACTCAGTCTATTCTAAGAGCTCCACCCCGTGAAAATCTTCCCGACTCGATCGAAAATCACAGAAGTTGTAATATTGATTAATAGTGCCTTTGTTTCTGTTGCGGTCAAGAAAATAGCTTCGCAAAAAATATAAGAAATGAGGTAGATTACCAAAAACTAAAGGAATCAATAAATCAGCTAATTGAAAAGCATCCCCGTCAATACCACAGCCAAGCTTTATCCAAAATAGTTTGGCAATACGCTATCAAAAAACGTTTACGAATACTATATATGAACAATACAGTCAACTATCCCTTATCCGATTTACTGTGTTTTTGTTCACAAGCTCGTAGGAAAGCGCAGTCCCTTCAATATAGTGTACATTAATCCATAAATATAAGTAGGTACTTCTCAAAATTGAATTTCCGAGACTTCGAGTTTGTTTGTTGTCTGTTTCAGTTTCCCATACAGTTCACCTTTTCAACCTGATATTTCATAGCAAAGTTTCAATGTGTGGAAAATTTTACAATATTCATCTTCAAAATTACTTTTTCGAATGTATTTTGTAAAAATAAATAAAAAAGGCTCTAAAATTTGAAAATATGTGTACTTCATCTCGATAGCTCCCATACACGATAGTCTGTTCAAAATCGAGTCAGGAAGAGTTGACTATACCCAATTTTAAACAAATTTCCGATATATTTTTTAATGAAATTCATATCTCACTTGAGCTTCTTCTGACTCGAATTAGTTTGAAATTTCTAACACATTGAGTTTATTTTTTATGCTTGCGCTTGCAGAAAAAGTTCAATAAGCTTTAATACCAAACAAATCTGAGTTATATTTTGTTACTTACATTGCAAATAACGATGAAATATAGGGTGGTCCGAATTAGAACAAGGGGGGTTCCGAATTGGAACAGGGTTGGTCCAATTCGGACCTTTTGGAGAAGTTAGTTCAAACATGTCTAGCCATGTCCTGGTAAGAGCTATCACAAAACTCTCTGAGAGAAAAATGTGCGCGCTGAATTGCGCTTTCACGAAAACATAAAACTTTTCATGCCGTTCATCGTGCTGAATAAATATGGCCAAAAAACTGTTACTAGGTCCGAATTGGACCATGTTCCCCTATAATTTAACCTCCCCTGCATCTATAGGAAACCTATTGTTCCTATAGTAGCACTACTAAGAAAAACTATTTTTCATAAAACAAAATAATTAATTAAATTAGAACTTTTTTATATCATCTTTTGATCCACCTTTTAAAGCAAAAAAGTTTTGTTAAAACACGGTTTTGATTTGTATTTTGCTTTGTATTATAGGCTATAGTAGCACAAGCGGCAATAAACACAAAATTTTTTTTTTTTTCGTATTTTTGTGTTTTTTTACAAAATTATGATAAAAAGCTTTGAGACGTAAAAATAATGCCACTGGCTTTATTTTTCGATTGTATTCAAATATTTGTTCTTAGTCATGAGGCTTCATCGACCCTATATGTATTTTATAACAGTAAATTTGTTCGTTATTTCTGTTCTTTATGAGTAATTTATTCATGTTTCTTTAAAGAAATGATAGCTTCATTTCAAACGCTTGGCTTCGGAACAACAAAGTTTATAGCATTAAGCAAAAGTCCTCGTGGATTTTATTCTTGATCCAACTAGAGTCTTTATATTAAACATTGTGACTGTTACATCCATGAACACTTGATAAGCCCACTGAATTCATAGAAAAGATCCCTTGAAAATTCCTTTATTTTATATAGCAAAATTCGTCAAAAACGATATCTATTTTATGAACAAATATTTCATTACAAAAAAAACAAAAAATCAGCATCGAAATATAACTAGTGATTTAGTAAGTTCATTGGTTAGAATTACACTACCCGTCATAAATACGGACTCACTAAAATAAGTATTGCAACACTCAGCTGAATATTGAATCACCCTGAAAAGTTTAGCATTACCTCAAAAGAGGTAAATTCACATTGCTATATCTCGAGATCCTTACGACTTGCAAAGAAGCGATCTTCTGCAAAGCTGTTCATGGGATCAAGGACATCCGGAAAGCAAATAGTTTAGTTCGCGATTTTGCCACAAGGTGGTGCTAGTGAGCATGTAAAATAGAGCATTTTAAACTAGTTCTAGTTGGTGATCCACAAGAGATAGAAAGTTCGAGTCTTCGGCAAAGTTGTTCAGGGGATCAAGGACATCCGAAAAGAAAAAAAATAGTTCGCGATTTTGCCAATAGGTGGCGCAAGTGAGCATGTAAACTTGAGCAATTTAAATTAGTTCTAGCTTGTGATCCACAAGAGATAGAAAGTTCGAGTCTCGATGCTCACTAGCGCCACCTAGTGGCAAAATCGCGAACTAAACTATTTGATTCCCGGATGTCCTTGATCCCCTGAACAACTTTGCCGAAGACTCGAACTTTCTATCTCTTGTGGATCCCAAACAAGAACTAGTTTAAAATGCTCACTAGCTCCACCTAGCGGCAAAATCGCCAACTAACCTATTTGCCTTCCGGATGTCCTTGATCTCATGAACAACTTTGCTGAAGATCGCTTCTTTGCAAGTCGTAAGGATCTCGAGATATTGCAATGTGAATTTACCTCTTTTGAGGTGATGCTAAACTTTTGGGGGGTGATTCAATATTCAGCTGAGTGTTGTAATACTTATTTTAGTGAGTCCGTATTTATGACGGGTAGTGTACATGATAAGTAAATGGTGCGATGGTTTTTGTTTGAAAATAGATAGTTATTTCTTTTTTTATAAAGTTACCCGGGAAATATGAAAATCCCGTGAAATACGGGAATCCCGGGAAAAAGAAAATCATTTCTCGGGAAATCTCAATTCCCGGGAAATGTTCCCGGGAACGAAAACTCTATTAAAGAAAACAAATTTACATTCAGAAATGGAATAGTGAAAAGTGAAAAATGAACAAGTGATTTGTTTGATTTGTGACCTCATTACTGTTGGTTTTTGGCTGCCCTAAATTCACCGAACCATCCGGAAGTGACAGGCAGCACATAAATTTAGAGAATCAATCCGGTGAGTTTGTTCCAGTATGATACTTTTTCTTTTGTGAGCCTTCCGGATCGTTTTTGTCCGCGTCGTGGAACTTCTGATCGTTTCTTGAACGGAAAATGTTATTTTCGGAGTTTGATAATTATGTTCAGATTGCGCATTCTGTCCGGGCGGGTGTTACGCAACTAACAATCGGTTGTGGATGCTTTTTAACCGTTCAATGACCCTGGAGGGATCGATTCTGCTTTTCGTAGAATTTTGAGTAGAAAAACCGACTGTGTTATCCTCGGGTGTTTAGTTCGAACGTGCTTCCTTTCGTTTTTCGATTATCTAAAAATACAGTACCACCCAGTACAGTTTTTCAATGGGCGTGATTTTTTTTTTTACGCGTTTCGTTATTTTATGCAATTCGATGAACTTGGAGGGATCGGTTTTGCTTTTTACTGGCTATTGAGCAAAAATATTACTGCACAATCGACAAGCATTTCGCGAAATACTATTTACACTATGATCAAACTATTGTTTTCTCTTTTGATTGCCGGCATTCAAAAGATTAATTTGAAAACGCTTAAACAACAAATGTTTATGGTCTATCGCCAGCTTTCTAGGCGAATCCTGACAATATACCTTCCCCAACCTCCAACTCCGTAGCACTTATGAGGGTGTCGCTGAGTCGGTGGCCTCTCATTAAGTAAGTACTACATCAACATTTCATTCCCCTATCCCAAGTAACGGTAAAGATGGGCGTAACCGGGAATAGTGATATTCATGCTTTTAGTATTCTTGTTTATGATTTGAACAAGGAATACTCCCCTGCCTTGTTCTTGAAAGTGGTCAGGATGAGATTATTAAAAAGAAACATGAATGTTGCTAGTATCCAATCTACGAAGTATACCGTAACTACGCTAACGCTAACGCTAACGCAAAAAAAAAACCTTGAAGAGTATGCGGTTTGTTTCAGAGCAAAAGATCCAAAATCAGTCTATAACTGGTTAGACGTTGGGGGTTTGAGAGTTTATGGAAGGTCTCAAAAGTAACTATTTTGAACAAAATAGTCTAAAGTCTCATTTTCCTTATTCTGTTTGCATTGAATCCTGATGCAAAATTGTAATGGCCCCAAGGAAACTCTTCAAGAATTTCGTCTCAGATTCCCCGAGGAAAAGCTTCAGGAATTATCATAGTCATATTATCAAGAATACATCAAGGGTCTCCTACAGGGATTTTTTCAGATATTCTTCAAGCAATTTATCTGCCAATTCTCTCAGAAATTCTTCCAAATTCGATTCGATTCGATAATTCGATTTTCCAAAGATTCCAAATTCGATTGCTTAGGAAAATTTCTTAAGAATTTTCTCCATGAAATCCTTGAGAATTCCAAAGCTACTACCTACATTAGTTTCCTCAGGTATTATATGTTTTTTTAAATGACCTGGATTTTTTTTTACAAATATTTCAACTGAATTCTCCAGTTATTACTATAAGAGATCTTACAAAGATTTTTACAGAGCTTCTTCCGAAGAAATTCAAATTCCAGAGTGTTTGGAAAAAAAATAGATCAAAATATTTTTTTAAGAAACTTTGCAAGAATTCCATCCACGTTTCCCAGAAATCCAAAATTCCATGAGGGGTTCTTCAAACATAACTTTTTTTTTCTAAGATTCCCCCAGCATTTCATCCAAGTATTATATGTATTCAAAGTATTCCTGCAGTTTTACAAAACATTTCTTTAAAAGTTTCTCCAAAAAATCCCATGCAATCTTTAATAGTTTATTTGACTTTTCACACCAGTTAATACTGCAGTAATTTTCCTATGATTCCTCCGATCATTCCTGAACAAATTTCTATAGAGATTCTGTTAAATGTTTTTTTTTTGAGGAATTTCTTTTTTTTTCTTATTCCTGCGGAAATTTATTCAGACATTCGATGGATTTGGTTTTTGATTATCCTAGCAAAGTCCCTAGAAAATCTTTCTAAATGTTCTCAAGAGCCCAGGGATATTTCAAAGATCCATGTTCATAAGGGGGAATTTAAAACAAACCTTAGAGATAACTGCAGGATTTTCTTTCAAAAATACTTGACGGATATATTTTTCAGAAAAAAAAAATCCTTGGCATTTTTCTGGAGACATTCCTGGAAGAATTCCTGATAAAAACATTCAAGCCATATTTGTGAAAATCTCAAGGAAATACTGCAGGAAATTCACAAAAAAAAATCTCTAGAGCAATTTCTGAAGGTATCTGCAGATAAATCTTTAGTTGAAACCTTATATAAATCCTGGAAGACAATTTTAAAGGAAATTTCTAAAGAAGTTGATGTTTGAAGTTTAGACGACATTTTGGCCGGGAATTTTGCAGAAAATCCAAGGGAAATCGATAAATAGAATCTTGGAAGAGTAAGGACATACTTGAAAATAAAAATCTCAAAGATTTTTTGGAGGAATTCAGATAATTTCTGAGATAATATGTGAAAAAAAAACATTTCGATGGTTCTCCTTAGGAAAATCCAGATTGAATTCTAGGTAAAAGAAAAGGTCTTCTTCTTCTTTTCTGGCGTTACGTCCCCACTGGGACAGAGCCTGCTTCTCAGCTTAGTGTTCTTATGAGCACTTCCACAGTTATCAACTGAGAGCTTACTATGCCAATGACCATTTTTGCATGCGTATATCGTGTGGCAGGTACGAAGATACTCTATGCCCTGGGAAGTCGAGAAAATTTCCAACCCGAAAAGATCCTCGACCGGTGGGATTCGAACCCACGACCCTCAGTTTGGTCTTGCTGAATAGCTACGCGTTTACCGCTACGGCTATTTGGGCCCCTAAAAGAAAAGGTATCCTTAACAAAATTCTCGGGGAAATTGCTTAGGGAAATTTATGAAGAAATTCTTCAGGATTAATCAGACATTTCTGGAGTAATATCTAATCATTTGGGCTAATACCTGACAAAAAATCTGTTGAAAACCCTAGAGAATGGAAAACACATACAGTAATGTTTGTCGTAATGTCACGTGGAATTCTAAAAATAATCTTTGATATTAGAGAAATGTTTGCTCTGATGCTATGAAGAATCGATCTCTTATCTTCTGGCTTCTATTAATTTGGCTACTGTTTGGCTTCTTTTTGGATTTTTTTTTGTTCCATTCAGGTCTTATTTTCGTCTTTTTTTCCTGGCAAGAGGTCTTCAATTTCCTATTTTTAAGACACTCAGTCGCTACCAGCCCTGTAAAGACGAAAAGATTTCAGAGTCTTGTGATAACGACTGGCATGAAAATGAGGGGGAGTACGATAGTTTCCAATTGGTACAATCCATTGGATTGAAGTCTCATAATACATATCCTAAAATGAAGAAAAGAGGATTCTAATAGTTATATACGCAACAAGTTGCATAGCAATGATTTTAACAGCATGAGTTGTACTTCTATCGAACGAACTTTGCCGAGTTGGATAATTACGCGAGTGCCATAATAGTAGTTTACGGAACAAGTTGCAGAATGATGATTTTTACAGCACGAGTGGTAAATTTGCTGTAGAAATCGAGTTCTGCAACAATTTACGTACAACATTTTTTTGCAATTTCGTAGATGGTATCAGGGTATTTTACAATTTCTGAACTCAAAACAGTTGCGTAATTAGAAAGCGTTTCAGTTGCGTAATGACTATTCTCGCACTGCATACTTCAGTGCAGAAAAGTAGGCCGTTTCATAACAGATTGCAATGCGATGAAAAATTGCAAAAAAAAACAAGTTCTGCAACTATTTGCATACAACATTTTTTACAATTTCGTAAAAGACCACTTGAGAATATCAGAAATCATATCGGTTGCATCCATCATTATTTTGCATTTTATGAAAATCGTTGTGTAATGATTCATTACGCAATACAAACAGTTGCGCATGTAACAGGCGTTGCGTAGTTAGTCATTCGTAACTTAAATCAGTTGCGCAATAACTTTTACAAGGCCGTTTTGTGACAGTGATTGACGTGATAAGAAACAGCCTATTATGATGAGAAATTGCAAAAAGTTTACAATCGCATTGACGATCATTCAGTACTTTCAGGGTTTAAGCTTTTTTTTTGCGATTTACTTGATTCAGAAGAGGTTCTGAAAGGATTCCGGGGGCTGTAGAAGGAAAGTGGGGATATGTATAATTTTTCATTTGAATTTGATTTGCTGGGATTTCTAAGATGTGTAATTAGAGTAACTGAGATATGTCAAAGAAATTGTCGCATTTTGTTGAAACTTCTATGATTTTAGGGGTTTTAGACACTGGAAGTTTTTTCATCACTGTTTTAAACTGAGTTTTGTTAGGCGAAGAACGTTTAATGCATAGCATAGCATAGATTGACTGTACTTGTTGTTCGCGATTGATCAGATCTGGTGGGAATTGCACTTCGATCTAAATGAATAAGGGATGGAATTTTTCGCTTATTCTAGAAGTGCACATTTTAGCAGATCTCATATATTTGATCGGCGCTGGTCAAGTCCTTACAGTCAGTTGGGATGGAGAAGAAATATTATTGTGTTATGATTGTTGCTTCTAGAGAACTATTTAAAGGTGATTTTTAGTAATGATGAAAACAGAAAAATATGTGTATAATAATATTATATGAAATAGGAATAAGTCGAAACTTGTACTAGAACCATTCAAAGTTCGTTAGGAAATTACATAAATGTAGCATTGCAACCATAAAAATGAGTTATCGGAAGCATGAAATTAGCTCATCATTTGGTTATCCCAAGCAGCACAGTTTGTTTCAACTCAAGAATAAAATTATCACTTGAAACTAATCAGAGTTGCCAATTGTTGAAAATATGACTTACAATTGCCCTGAATAGCAACGTGAAAAGCGCAAGAGGCGGAGTCTGTTTGCAACATATTTAAGTTATATCAAAATTGCCCATTTGTTGCAAAATACTTACATATAAAAAAAATTAAAACCAATATATAAACAAGAATCGACCTTCCGACCGCAAGATCACCAATGTTCTCCTCTATCCACTACTCCAGCAGCTCTTCGAATAATTGCTTCTCCAATGAACTATAAAAGCGACCACATGCCCCATTAATCACAGCTTGTTGCTTATAACTTTACTGCACTCCTCGGAATACAAGTTCATTAGGGGCTGTGCATTTATTACGTAAGACGTTTTTCGAGGTTTTTCAAACCCCCCCTCCCCCCATGGTAAGATTTTTTGTATGAAAATTAGAAAAATAAATTGTATGGCACGTAAGAAATCACAAACCCCCCCTCCCCCCATAAACCCTTACGTAATTAATGGACCGCCCCTTACTGGCGAAATTAGGCCAGGCCTTCTTCTTCTATCTGGTGTTACGTCCCAACTGGGACAAAGCCTGCTTCTCAGATTAGTGTTCTTTATGAGCACTTCCACAGTTATTAACTGAGAGCTTTCTTTGCCGATTGACCATTTTTGCATGTGTATAATCGTGTGGCAGGTACGAAGATACTCTATGCCCTGGGAATCGAGAAAATTTCCTTTACGAAAAGATCCTCGACCAGCGGGATTCGCCCACGACCCTCAGCATGGTCATGCTGAATAGCTGCGCGTTTACCGCTACGGCTATGTGGGCCAGGCCTGAAATAATCTAAACTCGTAAGAACTTCCGCGCAACGCATGAGAAACACGTTTTAAACAAACAACCTGTTGCTAAACCATATTTTCGTTGTTAGATGATACGTAAGGTACAACTCAACCATATTACAACTGGATTGAAACAAACAAACTTCTAGCTGTCATACACGTAGTTTAATGCAACTTTATCGCAACTAGGATGAATCTTCTTGAGTTTTAGTGTGTAAACGAAAATTGAATGCAAGTTGCGGATGCTTTAAATGAAAGTAATTTAACACATAACATTAAAACCGGCATTTTGGGAGAAGTTTCAAGAGTTTGTTTCATGGTTTGTTTGAAAAATTGCTGAAAACATCTTGATAAACTTGACTTCATTGCTATTTGCTAGGGACATTTGCAGCAAATCTTGTCGTTTTAAAAATGTTGAACGTCAAACAAGGAGTGAAATGCATGTTTATTGGAACGGCTATGAAACTTTATGAGCCTTGATATTGATATGCAACCGAACTTGAACCAGGTAAGTTAAGATGCATTTATTGATACCCGATTGAAACCATTTTTGAAAAGCATCTCTTTGGAAGATGATTCGCGTGCTACTTGGGATCTATCCTTGGCTAAACGCGATTTTTTTTTTCAAATTATTGTTAAAATTTTAAGAGAAATTCATTTTTATGCAACAAGACTCTCAAGTTTGTACACCATACAAGATTTGTATAGTGCTCTCACACTAGTTAACAATCGCTTTATTTAAAAGAGATCTGGCACTGCAGAGAAGGTCGATGAATTCTGAAAAGTTTCTTAATTTTCAAAGAAATTTAAGAGATTTCATAAGTTCTAGTGATTCTCGATCTTCAAAGGAGTTTTTGGATTCTACAAGGATCCTAAAAATTCGTGAAGCCCGATTCCAAATGGAACTTCATTAGCCTTAAAGTAATGACAATGGGGCCTTCCTTAGCCGAGTGCTTGGAGTCCGAGGCAACAAAGCAAAGTCATGCTGAAGGTTGGATCCCAGACGCTTCAGGATTTTTTCATCTTAAAAATATATCTTGACTCCATTGGGCATTGAATATCATCGTACCTGCCACATAATTTATACAAATGCAAAAAGGCACCTCTAGCCAAAAAGCTATCTGATAACGAATTTTCAGGTTCTAAGATTTCAAAAAGATTTTATCAGACCGGAAAAAATCAGGAATTTACAAAAGGATTCTTAATTTCTCGAGAGATGTATTGCTGTGTGCGTTTGAAATGCAAATATCAAATGCGGTAAGATTTTTAACAAGGAAGGCGAAGTCAAATGTTGATTTTCTTTGCTAGGTTGGCGGTGATATGGATTCTGGTTGCTAAGTATCCTTTGATTACTTGATCTTATCGCATTTGAAGCTCAGCAAGACTGGATTTGCACATCAAACGCAAACAGCAATACATGATTTTTATGCGATTCTTAGGATACAGGAGTGGCTTTAAATATTCCGAAAGAATTCGGTATTCTCTCTATATGTATGTAACTGGGTGAGGTTTTCGGATATTCGTGTTCTAATTAGATTCTACCCAAATCTGCCTGAACAGGATTCTAATATATAAAAAAAAAATGAAATTTAAATATGTTTATCTGTGAAGGTAAGTCTAATGTAGCATATGTGAAACTACATCAGGTGCCATTTCACTTTGGTAAAACTGTTTTCCTAAAGCTAATGCGCATATGATTATACTCAATCCCTCAGGGTATAATTATATTCGCTTTTGAATTAACAATCCGCATCTTTTGTTGTCAAATTGCATACCTCTGGAGGGACTTCGATCCATTGCGGATGGCTTTTGGCACAATTTACCTAGGTGCTGCATAGCTGTAGAGATAGAGCGCGCATAGAATTGCACCAATCCAGGTATGCGAGTGCACTCTTTTGATTCGGCCTAGCCCTTCTCTAACATTAATAATTCATAGCCAAGCCGCAGTGTAACTCTTTTGCAATCCATACAACAACCGCATAGATGCAATCGGGGTTGTGTACTATTTGGCCAGCAATTTAGCGCAAGAAAGTCCGTACACGTTTTCCAGGATGGCAGCATTATTGCGCCAGCCAAATGTAAATTCGAAATTTTCCGGAATTTACATTTGGATTAAAAGCAGTTCTTTCTCCGCTGCTGCTGTTGCCTGTCTTTGGAATGCATTTGGGTCACCCTTGTATCTATTACCACACAATCGGATCGCGTCGCGGGTTCGTCTGGATCCCATGAAAATTGGGTCCCCTTAGTTGGACGGCGCCGTCGCCTACCTTGATCTACACGGTCGAACTACACGCAACAGTCGCATAGAAATTGTCTAGCAGCATATCAGCCTACTGTGATGGCTGTTGTTCTTCCCAAACGATCGCCGTGTCAGCCACACATCAACTTGGGCACGTATTGCATTTTAAATATCTAATGTTGTTAGTCGGAGCATCGCGATGGGTTTCACTATCGTATCGTGCTTTGTAACGGTTCGAAAGTGCATTGGCGCCCCGTCATCGTCTTCGGGTGTCACATCTTTTCATGGGCGTAGACTGGATTTTCATCAGGGGGAGACGGAAAAAGCAAATAGACTGTTCTATCTTTGACAGATTCCTTGCATGATTCGTTGTGGATACTTGACAAAATTTGTTCATGATTACTAGTAAAATCTTTGGGTAAGTCTAGATTTTCGATTCAATTTAGATATAATTCTCGATAAATATGAATGCCCTCTTCCTGCCCCTCCTGAGTCCTGACTTCTCCCAAACATCTTTCTCCCTGGATCGTGTGTGTGACAAAGGTAGCATTGCTGTTTTCGCCAGTCAACCACCAGTCGTACCGACAAAGGCAAAACCGAACCGTGCGAGGTCGAACGGTTTTACGAGAAAATTAAACATTCTCCAAACGAGATTATGTAAATGTGATGACCTATTCGACGTCTTTGTCGTTGTCCCCCTTTGACATACCTTCTTCGGTAGCGGAAAAGTGACAGGGCTCCACCATGGGGAAGGGACGGAATGAGCATGTTTAAATTAACATAGTTTTGAACGACGACTGACTTGGACATAGATCCATGACTTCTGGTCGTTTGAAGACGTTCTTCGTGGAGATAAGCCAGGGGGAAAGGTGACTTCCACGTCGTGTCACCAATCTTGCAAGGGGTGGTCGCTCTCAAAACGCGTAGGTGTGGAAAGTTCCAATGGGAAGGAGAAGTCCATTTTCATAAATTTGAAAAGAGATTTAATTTCGAGATATTACTGATATTGGGTGCTTTTGACTTTCGAATCGATCCACACCGAAACATAATCCCCTGCAGGAATTATTGGACAGCATGGAATCGATTGAATTAATGGCGGCAGCAGCAGCAGCAGTGGAAGAGATAACGAACGAAAGGGGTCAAATATTGCAATTTAATGTCATTATATCGTCGTGTGTTTTGTGTGTGAGTGTTTGTGTTAATGTTTTGTTTCTTCCTGTTCTCGTTTCTGGTTTCAGACAACTGCCGGTCCCTTACACCAAGCCGGGGGTCAATGGAGGTACGGCCATTCCGCTGCCGGCGACCGTTATGGTCACCCGGCGATGTCCACCGGATAAAGTGAGACCTTTGCCACCGACTCCGAATCAGCAGACGGGTAAGTCAACGATGGGAATAAATTTGATATTATTATTACACGTTTATTTGTTTCGTTTCTGTGTATTGACACTTAACTGGATAACTGGTAGTTCGTAAAATATTCAAAGCGGTAATTTTCCATAAGTTTATAAAGATGGAATTGACGAAAGGATTTTCTGTCAGATAGCATAATATGAAAACACAGAAAAGCAGTAAAACATTAAATTTCAAGGATCTTTTCCAAACTGGTTTTATGGGTTCTTCTTACAGAATTCTCAAATCGCATCAAAACAGCCCATGAGTCACTTTAGCCTTCCTAATGCATTAAGAAAATGTTACACATAATGCATTAAGGGTAAAAATTACGCATAAGGTGAAGATGAATCGAAGCCAAACCTCAAATTTTCTAGAGCACGAATCAAGAGAACCGAACATCCATTTGAGCTGAAAACTTATTCGATTGGTTACTTGCTGGCGATGACTAATCGATTAAAAACGACAAACTTTAAAATTCAACACGATAAATTGGTAGTGTGGTAAAGTTCGTGGCTCTTAATCAGAAAGTTCTTGGTTCGAATCTCGCTTTAGCATATGTTGTTCTTTTTTGCTTTCAAAAGTCCATTTTCAAGCCGATTTTCGTTCTTTTAGCCTAATTTGAAAGTTATGGAATCATAGAATTTTTTTAAGTATGGCAATTCTGGGAACAAGGGCACCTGGACGAGGTGGACAATCGACAAGCAGGGAGGACTAATGAACGATGTGAATAACAAATATTCCTGTGGTTTCAACGATACAACAAAATTTTTGAGGCGGACGAGATGGACAAAAGACAAGAAAATATGATCAGCAACCTTACAATGATGGAGTCAAACAGATATTCCAGCTTGCTTCAAAAAATCGAAAACGAGCTTCATAAAACGAAGATCAAGCTTACACAGAACATCTCTAATGTCTTCCTTTCCTTTTTTGGTTTCCCTTGGACCCTGAGGGATGCACATAAATCGGATCTGGCAATACCGTGTTCGGGGCAATCACATACCACATGGTTGGCGTCTTGATAGCCTGTACCACAGCTGCAGCGATTGCTCTCTGTGAGCCCTATTCGATAAAAATGTGAGCCTAGGGAATAGTGATTGGACATAAGGCGACACATTACCTTGATAAATTCTCGTCTTATGTCCAAGCCCTTAAACCACAGTTTCTTCGATACCTGCGGGAGAATGGAATGTAACCACCTGCCCATGTACCCCATTTTTGTTGCCAGCTGATCAAAGCGTGATGACGGGCAGTTGAAAAAAAAAAGTCGAAGGCGATTTGTCTGTCATAAATGCCTTCAATAGCGCCTTCCTTAGTGAGCGAGTCCGCTTCCTCATTGCCAGGTATAAAGCAATGAGAAAGGACCCAGACCAAGGTAATGGTAAACGATTGACTCGATAGAGCACTCAAAGTTTTTCGTATTTCGCTAAGGAAGTACGGGGAGTGCTTTACCGGCCTCATTTAACGAATAGCCTCTATGGTGCTAAGGCTATCCGTAAAAATGAAGTATTTATCAGCGGGAAGAGAGGCAATTCACTCTAATGCGTAATGTATAGCCGCTAGTTCTGCAGATATACGGAGCAAGGGTTCTGAAGTTTATAAGCGGCGCTATGAAATTTATTAAACACACCAAATCCAGTTGAATCATTTGTTTTTGACCCATCGGTGTAAAACTTTTTGTCGCAGCTGATGTAGCCGAACTTGCTTGCAAACATTGTTGGTATATGCTCCGAGCGAAGCCGATCTGGAATTCCACGGCTTTCTTGTCTCATGGATAGATAAAACTACGGTTAAACTAGAGAAGTCTGGGAAGCAACTACGATTAGGAACGTTTGAAGAAGGATTGACCTCCAGATTCATGTACGAATGGTACAAAGTATAGTACAAGTCAAAGTGTTGGAGAATTTCGCTCGATTAGCTTTTCAAAATTCTCAATTACCAATGGGTTTGACACTTCACGGCGAATGAGGAACCTTAACGACAATTCCACGAAACGATCTGATAAAGGCAGTACTACTACTGCTAACCTAAGAATTCTTCTAGGGATTAGATTAGGAAATGTTTTTTTCCAAGATACCTGTAATAAAAACTCTTTTTGGATTCCTCAAGAAATATCTCCTGGGAATTGTCCAGAAATTTTCCCATGGATTCCTTCCTCCAAGGATTATAGTAGGTTTTTCTCCAGAAAAAAAACCTCTGCAGGGATTTCTCCTAGTATTTCTGTAGGGATCCCGTCAGCAAAATCTCTACAATGATTTTTCCAGAAATTCCTCCAAGGATTACTCCAGGAATTACTCCATAGATACCTCCAGTGATTCCTTCAGAAGTTTGCTCAAGTAATCCTTCCGACATCTCTTCATCAATTTACCCAAGTAACTCTTCATTGATTCCTTCAGGAATTTACCCTGGTAATCCACCAGAGATTCCTACAGAAATTACTCCAGAGACTCCTCCAAAAGTTTCTCCAGAAATTTCTGCAGGAATTTCTTAAAGAATTACAACAGGAAAATCCCTACATGGATTCCTATACAATTTGTTCAAGAGATTTCTTTAGACATTTCTTCGGGTATTCCTCCAGATGCTCCTGCAATAATATCTACAAGGAATCTTTCAGGGAATTAATCAACGATTCCTGAAGGGATTTTCCTAGAGATTCTTCTAGGGATTCATTCCAGCATTCCTTTATAAAATTCTTCAGGTAAGTTGTAACGATAAAATGGTTTCTCTGATGGAATTACCTTTGCTCTGGGAGGAAATCTCTAGTGGAATTCATGAATAAATCGCTGTAGGGATTCGGTAGAGATTATCTGAGAGGATTTTTTTTGGTACAATCTCTGTAAGAGCCACTGGAGAAATTACTCGAGAATGGCTGGAATATTATGCCCTTGTAGATCGGAAAGAAAAATCAGAAATTTGAACCGTGGCCCCATACATACGATGGCCATATTCATGAAAAATGTTCAAGTTTTCCATTCTAGGGTTCCGTATCTTTCTTATAAAGCTGAAATAATGAAAATCGGTCAAAAAATTGAATTTTTGAATGTATAATGCATTTGGCGGTGAAAAGTTCTTTAAGCATGAAAATGTTCGTTTTCGAAAAATAAGAAAAGTCAGAAAATTTCAGTTTTCAATCTCTGTTACATGAGAATACAATATGCAAACCCCTGTTCATTTGTCAAAGTGATGTTGTACTAGATGCATGTTGTACTAAACTCATGTTGTACTAGATTTTCTATGTTTGTCTGTGATGCCTATACGTGCTGTAAAATAGAGTAAGTCATAAAATTGTACGAACGAGAACAAAATGCAGCACGGGCGTGTTAGACATATACTCTAATACGGGAGTGTGAGTATCTATTTAGCTTTAAGTATAACAAATTTGTATTATCCAATGAATAAATTTTAGCTTTTTAGCATGTGACAGATAAATACATTCGTGGTTTATTTGTCCCGCTGTAAGATCGGTGCCCATCGCTCTTGTTCTCAACAATCTCTTTTATTTTCAAAGTTGCATTTCATTTTCAGAGCAGATTGGCTAAAAATGACTCCAATGCACAAAAAAAGGTTAAAAGCTTTTCATCCAGGAGTTATTGGCTTTTTTTCTTAGGTATATAGTACACGCTATCAAATATTTGACTAGTATCTGACAGCCGTACAAACATTTGTTTGACACTAGATACGCTCAGAGACAAACAAATGTTTGGATTGCTGATGGATTCCTGTCAAATTGTTAGACTGTATCAAGGTTTGCTAAAGCAGTGATAACGGGTTTGTTCTACATCCGACAAATTTGGTTTCCAAGGATTATACAGCCATTCCATGAAAAACCGATCTAGTGGGTCTCCGAATTCCGTGAAAATTTGCTATTTTGTTCCTTATCCGAAATAATGATAAACGTATTTTTGGATTTTTTGATTAGGGTGACCATTTCCGAAATAGGGTGACCAGAAAAAATCGCGATTCTGCAAAATTTTTATTAAAAAAAAAATATAACTTTCGAACCGTTCGACCGATTTTCAATCTTTTTGGACGAAATGAAGGCTAAAGATTTTGACTTTTCAGGAAAAATATAAAATTTCACAAAAAATTGTGTTTTTTACATGGAAAAACTCAATAGTTTCCGTTTTTTCGTGTTTTGAAGGCCTCGGGACCAAAGGGGCTATCGCTGTTCTCATTTTTTCTTGAAAGTTTAGAAAGTTTAACGTATACTGTCAAATTTTCAGCGATGTATGTTTTTTAGTTTTTAAGATATATCTTTTTGAAAATAAAAAATCAGTCATTTTTTATCGGCACACACTACTGTAGATCTCTGCGCATTAGATTTGTAATGTTTAAAAAAATTATAACTTTTGAACAGCTCAACCGATTTCCAATCTTTTTGTAAGGAATGAAAGCCTAAAATTTCAACTATTCAGACAAAATTGAAAAATCTGATAAAAATATGTTTAAACGTGAAAAAATATAAAAATTTCTAGTTTTTTTAGAAATTTTCATATATTTTAATTTTTTTTTC
The DNA here is from genome assembly GCF_002204515.2 of Aedes aegypti. Classification (NCBI taxonomy): domain Eukaryota; kingdom Metazoa; phylum Arthropoda; class Insecta; order Diptera; family Culicidae; genus Aedes; species Aedes aegypti. The sequence goes on from NC_035108.1 coordinate 451,304,828, forward strand.
AAAGTTTTCTATTTTTTTCTATTTTTTCTAAAAAGTTGAGACCTTAAGCTTTCATTCCATAAAAAAAGATTGGAAATCGGTTGAGCTGTTCAAAAGTCATGATTTTTTTAAACATTACAAATCTAATGCGCTGAGATCTACAGTGTGTGCCGATGAAAAATGAAAATTTGACAGTTTACGTAAAATTAAAACGGAAACTATTGAGTTTTTTCATGTAAAAATCAAAATTTTGTGAAATTTTATATTTTTCCCGAAAAGTCAAAATCTTTAGCCTCCATTTCGTCCAAAAAGATTGAAAATCGGTCAAACGGTTCAAAAGTTATAATTTTTTTAAAAATAAAAAAAATGCAAAATCGCGATTTTTCTGGTAACTCTATTTCGGAAATGGTCAAAAAATCCAAAAACACGGGTATCCTCATTTCGGATAAGGAACAAAGCAGCAAATTTTCACGGAATTCGGAGACCCACTAGATCGGTTTTTCATGGAATGGCTGTATATCTAAGCTCTTTTACAACAAAACGGTATGTAATGCTTTGAAAGAGGTTTAATAAAAAACGAAACTGTGGAATGTAAAAGCAAATCGGTTTTCGCTGCTTTTATTGACTGCAAAGTTGAGAAAAATAAAAACTTAATCGTAAGTATCTCTACCAGCGGTCTAAAATAACGTCATTTGGAAAAAAAATATATTACTGTATATTATATCGAGAAACTGAAGATCAATTTCCCTCTTCTTATAAAATTTAATTGTAAAGTATTTTCATTGAACCATCAATTGTACATTTTACTAGTAGCATTTTCTGGTGAAGATTTATCTCAGCCAAACCTCAAATTTTCAAGGGATTTAATCTGAGGAGTGTGTCGAAAAGTAGTCGCAAACATTTATAACAATCTCTAAAAATATTGGGTTGCACGCACAAACAATTTAATGATAAGATGATGGTAGTGATATTACTTTATTAAATTGAAATTTTTATTTTTTTTACAATTTTTCCAGATAGCGAAGAAAATCATGCACACCTCTAAAAAAATTGGATTGTTTAAGATTGTGTTAAATTTCCAGAAAAATTTCCTGACACAGTGAATAAATATATTGAAAAATTAATTAACCAGCTTATGAGAGCAAATGCGAAAAATGGTGTTCTATATCATTGCAGCTAAATTTAAATACAAATTAGGGATGGTACACAAACTATGTCACGCTAAATTTCAACCTCCCCCTCTCTTGCCACGTTTTTTGTATAAGTCCTCCGAAAAATTTGTAAGGCTTGTCACACTTGGCTTGACCAACGGTAAGAGCGAAAAAAAGCGAAAGGAATTTGCATTGTTTCTTAAGTGTCTGGAATGTGCCCGAGCCAAAAACACAGAAGTTATCAAAAGGGTTTTGCTTGAAATGCTCATGTAGATTGCAAGAATTCCCAAAAACAGGGTGTCTACTACCTAGAAAAAGCGGGAAAACCTGGAACTATCAGGGAATTTTATCCAACCTGGAAAAAAAACCTGGAATTCTCAGGGACAGGGATTGAATCCAGAGAAAATTGAGAGAATCTCACACGTATCACTCTCTGAAACTATCATAACATGCTGATAATGTGCAGAGACTGTTTATCGTATACTGCTACAACTTTGATCAGATTGGGGGGATAGTAGTGCATGATGAAACCCCTCTAAACATGCTCCAAGCCTAGGGGATACTATTGCTATTGGAAGTTCGTGGATTGTTTATCGTGCCAGTAAAGAAAAACACCTATTCCTAACGGTAAACAAGCGAGAAAAATTGATTTTTTCATCGCTCTCTCTTTGGGGCTCTCGCTCGCTGCTTCCATTTATCAGACTTGTTACACCTTGCGATACAATGACGATCGTGGACCGAAACAGATAGGATGCTTTTCGTTGCTTGCTTTGATCGTGCTTCATACTCAAATGAGAGCGAATTCTGCAATGCCTGCTCAGGGAATTTTGGTTACGCTCAGGGAAATTATTTTGAAACAGTAGAAATGATAGAATATGTCTCCTATTTTTCTGCTGCGCTGCTATCAAAACAATAAAAATGTGTTTTGCCTGTTGTACAAAAATAATAAACTTTATAGGAAAAGAGCAAAAATTACATCAGGTACAAAAAAATAGTACATTTCTCAAGTAAGCATTTTTTTTTAGAATCTTGATCACCACTTGAATGCTAGTCTCCAGTTTTGGTTTTGGTCTCAAAAGCCTCTATTTTAATAAAAACAAAATCTCTAAAGTCACTTTTTTAATCTGCTAGCAGTGAATTCTGGTGCAAAATGCAAGAGGTTCCAGAGATACCTTTAAAACTTATTAGGTGACTACTCCACAAGTTCTTAATAATATTTTTCTCAGATCTCAAGGAATGCGTCAGGAAATCTAGTAATTTTTCTCGAATATTTTCAGAAATTTCTTCAGGGATGCTCCCAGAGATTTTTCAATGGATGGCTAAAGGAACTTCATCAGAATTTGGTCCAAAAACCCTAGAGCACTCCAATGCTTCCACAAAAGATTATTTTTTGAGTTTTTGGAAAAAATCGTTTCGAGAATTTTTCCACAAAATCCTTCATATATTCCAGGCATTTTTATAAGGATTTTTTTTCATAAATTCATCCACGGTTACTCTCAGAAATTGCTCCAGCTTCCTTCCTTGCAGTTCAAATATTTTTCTAATAATTTTTCAAATAAAATAGCCCAATTTCTAAGGATTTTTCGAAACATTATTCAAGGTTCAGGGATTCGGTCTGAATTTCTCCAAGCAATATTTTCACAACGTCTTGTAGTCTTCCCGACCAGAACCACATAACAAGATTATAACACATTTATATCAGCAGCAGTTAAAATTAACAGAAATTGATAGAATTTTGTTATCAAGATGATTTTGTTCTCAACTTGTTATATGTTTAGTAACACATTTATAACAATATTTGTTATATTTTTGACACCGCATATATAAGTTTGTTGCAAATAACATCCGATGTCATAAACAGTAACATAGTTTGCAATAATTTTGTTATTTTGTAACATCCTTGTAACACATTCTGTAATAATTTTGATATAATTGTAACAGGGTTTGTTAAATTTTAGTTTAATTTGGTTCAAATTTTGTTAGAATTTTTGTTATTTTAACTACTAACGGTACATGTTTTATAACAACTGGTGATATAAAAAAATCATATCAGGGGAACACATTCTGTTAAAATCTTGTTTCTTCCGTCTGGTCGGGTTGTAGGACATTATTTGATCAGACAGCGTTTGTGCTGTAAAATAAACTCAATGGTCACTCGCTGGAGGTGACTAGTAGATCAAATTTTCAGCGCGAATGGTTGTCAGGTTCTCTAGTTTTGTGCTCTTCAAAATTCAAGATTTGGCTTTTTTTTTATTATTTTTTTCTTTCAACATATATTACAAAGTTAACAATTTCCAGTTTCATTTAACAAATGTTCAAATAGTGTTTAAAGTGTTTTGCGAAACTTATCTTATTATTCCATCTTGCTTCACGTATAACAGTTTTGAATCTTACAAGTCCATCTGTACAGTTTTTACCATAATTTTCTAAGTTAAACTTTATCATCTCTCCTACAATCCACAAAGCTGCTTTTGTTTTACAATCTCTATCTGCGATATTCAATGATAGAATTTCTTCTGGACTCACGATCAAAACTTTTAGTCTATTTCTAATTATACTTTCTACCCATTTCCATATACATTCAGAACTACCACATTTTTCTATCCGATGCTGCATTGTATCGTTATGGTTACATATTTCACAAATGGAATTCTGAACTCCCGATATATGATGCCTGAACATTTTACTTTTTGTTGGAACTAAGTCATTGAGGACGAAGAATAAGCTAGATTTAGCTGATGTTGACAAGAAGTTCAGACTCAAGTTCTGCCAAATTGATTCCCAGTCTAAGCTAGGTAACTTGATCTGTATTCTCGGTGTTATATGTTTTTCGTTTATTAAGTAGCTGTACATTAAACTTGTCGTGTTTAATGCGGTTTGTTGCTTCATTTGATCAGCCGCCAATAACCATTCTCTAGTGTTTCTAGTAACATTTCGGTTATTGATTTGTTGAAGCATGAATTCATCAACATTCAATTGCGGTTCTTTGCGCATGTACAAAATATTTCTCAAAAATAAACTTTTTGCTTTGCATTCCATATCTTCCAGCGCTAAGCCGCCTTTGTATACTGGAAGGTAAAGTTGATCTTTGGCAACATTGTAAAAGTGGCCTTTCCACAAAAATCTGAAACAAATTTGCCGTATTTGAGCAATGTGCTTGTTGTTCGGCGGAAAAATTTGTGCAATGTACCAAAGTTTAGACAGGACAAGTGTATTAATAATGATCGTTTTCTGAAAAATATTCAAATTTCGACGCTGGTTTATGCCAACTAAGTGATTGATCTTTGAGATCAGATCACTGTTATTACATTCAACAATCGTGTTGTAGTTTGTGTGCAATTTGACTCCGAGTATTTTAAGGTAGTCGACCTCTTGTATCAGGTGAGGCCCCGAGTTACAATTGTTAAACCGCATAAATTTTGATTTAACAATGTTCAGCCTAATTTTAGCATAAATGCTAAAGTAGTTAACTAACTCCAAGACCTTATCAAACTCGTGATTGTTACGGATTAGGACATTGATGTCATCCGCGTACGTAACTACTTTCACAAAGTAGTTACTGATCAGACATCCACCAACCGCATCATACAGCATGCGTACTAGGGGCTCGATGTACAAGCAAAACAACGCCATGCTCAAAGGACATCCCTGTCGCACGGAAGTTTCGATTGGAAAAGGATTCGTTAGAAAACCATTGAATAAAACCCTTGATGTAGCGTTTTTGTAAAGGCGTTTTAGGCAGTCAATAAACATTGCTGGAAAATTAAATTTCTCTAGCACCAACCATAAAAAGTCATGATCGACACGATCAAAAGCCTTTTCTAGGTCTAGGCTTAAGATCATTCCTTTGAAACGTTTTGTATTTTTCGCTTTAAGCACAATGTTTCTCAGAGTACGGACGTTGTTGATACAAGATTGTTCAACAACACAGGCTGATTGACCTGGACCTAATAATTTACTCAACAGCGGCTGCAGTCTTGCCCACAATAGTTTAGTGAACAACTTGTAATCCGTGTTGAGCATACTAATGGGGCGCCGATTATTCAAATCATGACTGTCGCCTTTTTTAGGGATTAAAGCTATAATACCAGCTGAGAAAAGGCCGGGTGGAGAGTCGCCTTGTGTCAAATATTGATTGAATAGTTGCAGTAAGTCAATTTTAATAATATCATAGCATTTTCTATAAAATGCATACGATAATCCATCTGGGCCGGGTGAAGTATTTTTTGATGCGCTTCGCACAACATCGTCCAGTTCGGACATTTCAATTGGTTTGACTAATTTTTCCTTATCTGCGTCCGTCAAATACGATCTTATGCTGCTCAGTACATTGCCGACGTCAGGATTATGATCATGTTGTTTTTTGAAATTTTTTGAGTAGTAATCAAATAGACCGGCCTTCAAGACTGTTGTATCAGATGTCAACTGTCCGTTTATACGCAGTTTTGCAAAGGATGATGGTGTTGCTTTTTTAAATCTTGCAGCAATTTGAAACAGACTTATTTTCTCATCTTGTAGAATGTTATCACTGTGAAAAGTTCCTTTGTAAAACGCCAACTTATGTTGCTCAATTTGCATTAGTTTAGATTTAACAATTTTCATTTCGCTGTCAACAGATTTGTTATTTTTTTGTTCTGTGAACAGCTCGTTCAAACATTTGTAATAAAAGCTTTTTTCCCTATTTATTTCTTGGTTACGGTGGAATGACTCATTTTTAAAAAACTTTTTAACGCTTGACTTGAAATCGTTATTCCACCAATAGCTAAGATTGTTGTACGAACTACGAGTTTTCAAACAATTGTACATCGTTTCAAATCTCCTTAACGTTTCATCTTCGGTCAAGAAATATGAGTTTAGCTTCCAATATCCGCGGCCAGTAAAAATCGTGTCTTGGTTCTGGGGAACATTGATTTTCAGAATCACGCTATGGTGATCTGAGAACGATAAAGGTACTGTTTTTATTTCACGCACCACGCGGATAACATGTTCTGAAGCATAGAAACGGTCTATTCGAGATCTAGATGGTCCCCTTACAAATGTATAATTTTTCTGATTTTTTAAAAGTACTCTTTCGACATCTTTCAAATCAAGTGATTCTACTAGAGTCTTTAAACCACTGCATAAATTTTTAACCGAACCAGACATATCGTCCCCGTTAAGCACACAGTTGAAGTCTCCCACAATCACATTCTCTCTTCCATGAGCTAGATGAACGAGTATATCATCCCGAAACAAAATATCCCTCTCCTTTTTGTAAGCACTTCCCGAATGAGCGTAAATGTTAATGTAATTTATCGAATCGACAGTTAGCGATGTGATCCGACCGTTGACATTTAAGACAACGTCGGAGTAGTTTAAGTTGTTGCGTAGAAGAACACCAGTCCCTTTTCTATCTTCACTGATGTTGACTATGGCTGTATGGCTACTTATAAACGCTAAATTTTCAAATGCCAGCTCTTGAACAAAAATGATATCGAGGTCGTGGTTCCAAATGAAGTCTCTCAAAAGAGATTTTTTCACCGGTGAGTTGATTGCATTCAAGTTGATTGTAGCTACATTACGGATGAGTGGCATCGATTGTTTCAAATTTACTGAGTTCCTAATGAACTCACTACAAAAACCTGTTAATCAACCGATATGCGGCGACAAGCTTTATGCTTGCTCTCCACTCTCCTTACTATCTCTCCTAAGTTCACGCTTACCCGTACCGCGAGACCTGGACCTTCCTGACAACTGCGATAGTAATTGCTCCATGCGATGTTCAACATTTTTCTTGCTCCGGGAGCGTCCTCTTCGTGATGATAGCTTGCCGGGGGAGCCATTGTCGACTTGCGATACCTCAGTGGCCGTACTCTCCTGCGTCCGTGTGATGTCGGTGATTTCCATGTTCTCACATCTCTTTTCTTTTTCCCGCTGCGTGAGTTCCGATGAACTCGTTGCTTCCGACTTTGCTCTCGTTGAGGGTCCGGGTTGATCGGCTCTTTCGTTTGGTTTCGAAGCGGTTCCATTGTTTTTCGACTGCAATGGCGTCATGTTCAGTTGGTATGCGTCATCTTTGGAGAGGTTGTTGGCCAGAGCTCCCATAACTACCCCGCTATATGACCCGACGGTAGCCGACGCCGTGATGCTTTTCATCTTGGGACATTCGGCCTTCAGATGCCCTTCCTGCTTGCAGAAAAAGCACCTGTTTTTTAGACCTTCATAGTACAAACGTGCTTTGAAGTGCCCGATGTACAGGTTAGCAGGTATTTCTTTACCGATTTCCATGTGGACTCCGCGAATTCCACTGAAAACTGCATAGCCGAAGTCAGCGGGATAACGTTCTCGAACATGTTGCCTTATCGTTCCGAATTGGCTAAGCGCTGCGGCAATATCCTTGTCGTCCACCTCCGGCGGGAGGTTAAAAATCCTAACGTATCGGAACAACCGACTTGCTACTTCAAGTTTCACGAACGTGGATTCTCCATCACCGTATTCAAACCGGTACTGCTCTTCGATTCCAGACACAAAGCAATTGAAATCCGGCTCATCCAAAAACTTGATGTAAAAACATCGATCGTTTTCATCCTTGTAGATCGTGTGTACCTCTGGTGCATGAATTTTCAAAACGTTTGCCGTGAATCGAATAACGTCAAGATGAGCCGGTGCTCGAACTCCACTCGCGAAAACTACTTTCAACGTGTTCTTCCGTACTTTGTCCATTTTATTATCTATTCAGCGAATAGATTCCGTTTAAAGAAAAAAAGAGAGATGCACTAAACGTGCGGCGCAAAAAACACTTCTCAGCACTGCCGATAAACACGTGTTACCGCATCGACGTCCGAGTGAATACTGTCGATGCACCTTCATCTTCAGAGATCCTTTTAGGGATTCAACAAGGCGTACTTAGAACTCAAACAAAGTTTCATCTGAAGTTACTCTAATCGAAAGACAACGAAATTCATTGCAGATTTTTTTTTTATTCTTCAAAGCAATCTAAAAAGTTCCCTTGCAATTTCACCGGACGAAAGACTGGAAAAGTCCTCGAGATATTAATGGAATAATTTTTGGATGGATACTTTCTGATGGGGTTATCTTTCCGAAAATTCCAGATTGAATTAATGAAGGCATATAAAACCGAAATTCTTGGAAGAATTGCTTAGAAAATTAGTACAAAATCTGTAATCAAAATCTTGAAGCGATCAGCGAAGTAATATGTGCAAGAAATCTATAGTAAATCGATCTGTTATACTTGGCTTAATGACATGAGAAATTCAAAAAAGGCCTTAAAATTACACTTAGACAAATGTCTGTCTGTTCAACTCAGGAATCAAACTCTCATCTCGTGTTTCCTGTTAGGTTTCTTTAAGTATTCATAATTCATGTATGGTTTCGTTTTTTTTCATGAAATAGGTATTTAAAGTTATTATTTCCCCAATTATGATTTCCCCAGTTATGATTTCCCCAAAGAAAAAATACAAAACGCTCTCCAGAAAAATATTGTGGGTACGTCGCTGATGTCCATACATCTGAATTTTATTTTAAGGAAAAGGATTTTTTTTTCTTAAGATTGAAAAGACTTTTTTTCATATCTGAATTTGATAATTAAAGGCACTTTCAGATCATTTGAAAAACATTTCAGATTTTCGTGGCAATTAAATAATAATCATTATTTTTTTCCTATGTTTACACGTTAAGAACAAAAAAAGATACTTGTTTATATTGAAGTGAAACAAACTTTGAAATTTATTGTTAGATAATTACATTTTCTAAGATACCATTGATTTGATAAAAAAGTTTTCAGTCAACTAAAATTAACTCAGGGAATTTCATTTCTGTAAATGAGTAGACACCCCGAAAAAGTTTCATCAAATTCTCAAAATGTTTACTTTGGATTTATGAATTCTGCAATTGTTACGGTACAGTTTTTATTGGGTCCCGTAAAATTTACCCCTGTTTCCTAAACATTCCTGTCAGTTTTCAATGGTTTTCTAGGAATTCCCAAAGGGTTTCCAAGAAATTATCAGTGGATCCCATATGTCTACGAAAGTTATTTAAAATGTATTCCTAGAAGCTGCAGGGTCTTAGGAGGTATAGGGCTGAGAAAGAGGAGACAGCTGGCTTAGATTTCGAGCTTCCAAAAGTAAAGGGAACCTGTCACTGGAAAACCAACACATTCGGAGGGCAGAACGTGAAAAAGCGTCAAAATTCAAGTATACATAATTAAAATTTCAAGGTGTTTTCCGATGATTTTACTTTAAAAAAAGAATACCTAAATAAAGGTGTGTATTGGCGAATTGCTATTGATTTGTTTGTATTCATATCCTTTTTCATAGTAACAACATGAAACAAACATGATTTTGACCAAAATAAGTTCATCTGACCGTCCATAGAATAACCCGAATCTCCTCTCTCTTACCACATTACCAGTGGTTCCTAAGTGGAGCCTTCAGGAGATTTCAAAAGGAGTTTCCAAAGGATCTCAAGAGGTTTCCAAAAGTTTTCGCTAATTGCCAGGATTCTTCTTCAGAATTCCTAGAATTATTTCGCATCAACCGCTGAAGGCTTCCCAGGGGTTGTACAATTGGATGTTAAAAATCTCAGATCATATCTCAGATATCACAGATATCCGCGTGTTCCTACAATAGTTTCAAAAGGTTTCCAGGGACTCCGAAATTGTTCCTAAAGGACCGCATGGATTCGTAATTGGGACTTCAAAGAATGAGAGGGTTCAGCTCCACAGAGCATTACACGTAATTGAACATCAAATAAATGAGTTATTATTGCGCTAAGAGGGTCATAGGAATGCTCAATGGTTTCTGATAGGTTGCCAGTGGTTCTAAAATAGTCCCAAGAGGATCTCAAGATATACCAAAAGATGATCTAAGCCTGTAATTCGACTGAATTGTTCGGACAGACCAATAACAGTACGTATGCAATCGATGGTCATTAGATGGCAAGTGCTTCCCAGAGCTTATCGAATGATTTTCAAAAGATTCACAGGAATTTGTTCCCAATGGAATTTGAAGGGTTTGGCCTGGAATGCCAATAATGGGCGGAAGTGAGAAAAATAGATAGTGAATTTGTTCGTATACTGTCTGCGTGAATTCATGTTGATCGCATGGCTGCCCGCCCACTGTCCAGTGAAAAGATTATTAATGTACTTGCCTTCTTTTGGTTAGTGTACTGCCCAGGGCTGGATTTACAAATGTGGAGCCAAAATTCAGTGTATTGACTAAGAATAAGGCGTAAGTTATAAGAAAATAATTCAATCCATCAAACACTTTTTTACGTTTCTGTTACATGGGATTGCCTGATGAAGTGAAAAATCCATGACTAATTCTAATCACTCCATGGCTTGTTAACATGGAATAAGAACTTGTGAACTCACTAAATTATCAATTCACTTACACTACGCTAACACAACGGAAAGACAAATATGCTTGAGTGAAAAACAAATATTTTTGAAATATTTTCATATATTGTAGCAATAGAAAAAAAAAATCAAATTTATTCTTACAGAAAATACCAAAAATGTAATCACACACCTTTACTGAAGTATCAATTTCGACACCCCTTAGATACCAGTAATCGAATTGATCCATGCCCGGTAGGGCTCGACACGTGTGTAACCCGCTGGGTACAAATATCCGCAAGCCTGGGTGATCAGCGAGGCTACTCCGGTAACGGTCTGCTGCCCGTTTACATCGGTAATGAAACCGGCTCCCAAATCTCCGTTGCACACGTTGGCACCCTCAACGGTATCCTCGGCGCAGAAATGATTGGGCAGCGTGATTTGGTAGTACTGTTGGCACCGGGTGTTGGAAGTTACTCGCTGGTAAGCACGCATTAGGTAGCTTGGACGGACCGTAGCTTCAAGAAGAAGAAATTTTCTTTTTGAAAAGGCTTCTGGGGAGTATTGAACTAATGCTTACCGGCAACATCGGTGAATCCAAAGCCCACGACAGTACCCTGTTCGTTTTCGAACGGGAATCCTACTACAACGTTTAGTGGTGGAAGCGCGATCGGAGCTACGTTACCTGTGATAACCAATGACACTGGAAGGGTGATGACTCCGATGTCGTTAGCCCGATTCGCAGAGTTAAACAACGGATGGGCCGTGGCTGTGTACGAGGTCACCGTGCCAAGCTGGCTGAGGATGTTGCTCCCGACTCCAACATCCCATTTGACGAATCTATTAAATTTCTTGTATTACACTCAGTGGGCGAATTAAGAGATGATGTCTATTTACCCGAAAATATTTATAGCGGCCGTCAGAATATGGCGGTCAGAAATGATAGTACCGCCTCCGAAGTATCCATAGCCATCTGTCCTAGTATACACAATATACGCATTGTATGGGTTATAAGACGCTATTTGTCCATTGATGATACGTGAAGTGCGATCTGGTGCCGCCTAAATTAGAACCAAAATCAATAAAATACACTTGATCCATAAACTCTTCCAACCAACCTGAGCGCCCAGAACGCAAAGAATGACTGATAGTAAGGTAGAGCGCTTCATTGGACCCAATAAACGTCGTTTGCCTTGGGAACGGAGATTACTTTAGGTGAGGCCTTGGCAATCGACTTCGCTTTTATAGCCGTATAGGTGTCCAAATGTTTCATTCATCAATTTCTGCGAGACATGTCATCCTTATCGAACGACATGAACTGTTTTTGGCTGCCGGCCGCCCACACCTTCTTCGCTTGTTGCGTAACCACATTGCAGGTATGAGCTGTCCCAGCCGGCAAGTCTGGGTCATTCCCGAACGTAATCTACACTGATTGGCACAGTTTCTGGCTTACAAAGTTGTCGGAATTTGTTTCTTAGTTATGAAACATATTTTATAATCTGTATTCGATTCTGATCTAAGTGAAAATATAGATGGTCCACGCATTATATGTATATCTAGCAGTTGACTTGTATCTACCGATTTGTCCCAAAATGTAAATATGATTCATTATAAACTATATAAAGGCAGATTAAGACGGATTGAACTCAAAACTGGAAACATCCCTTTTAGTGAATGCATGTATTCCACACGTCCAAACCTAGAGAAAGGCCTTAGATACGTCATAGTTTTGGAAGTCGTTCATCTTTCTACAGATCTAAGGATCTGCGGCTGATGTAGTTCAGCATTTGTTTTTTTGTTTTAAAGTGTGAAAACCGGAATTGTTGTATCCATTAAGACTTCATACTCTTGCGCTATGTGACGTCTTGAGTGACATAATAACGGCTGGATGGCCTAGAAGAGTGGCTAGATGCATAGCTATTCAGAGTTCTTAGATCGATGTAAGTAAGCAACCGATCGATATGTAAGGCCTTGCTAACAAAGAATATCCGAAAACTAAGTGCTGTGCAAAAAACATGCGTGCTACTCCGAAATGTAATGTGCGTCTCCCATTCTTTGCGAGGAACTCAAGGCAGACTTAACAGGAACTCCTCTGCGATGCAAAAATGAGGCGACTTCTAGGTTTTTTTCAAAAGTAAAAATTAAACTCAAAATTCACAAAATCTCAAACGATTTGAGTGAAATTTGAATATATTTGAGAGAGATTTGAATATATTCGGGGAACTGGCGTTCGGGGAAACAACAATCGGAGAAAAGCAGCACAACCAGCTTAAACAATCCTTCATTGATATTTTTCATGATTTTTTTAGTACTGTATAAAAATTCCCCAAATGTTTAGATCGAAATCATGAACAAATCTGTCTTAACCCAACTCATTCAAAAGAACCTTACTCTTTGTCTTGAAGATGTTTTGAATCGTATTAAATATGCTTACCCTTTGACAATGTCAACACAATTCAGGTGTTCATCGAAATGCTGTTTCCACTTTTCGATCGGCTTACGTGCTCCCATGCTTATTCCTGCACATTTTGACACGCGCACGAAGCCATTTTCGGGATGTATTAAGCTTCTGGTAGAATATTTCAGCAATCTGTCGTTGAGAAAAACGTAGAAGAAATTTTTGCGCATTTCACAACTATTCTGACTGTTCTGTCATTACCTACCGCACCCCTTTCCCAGACAACCAAAATGTACACATAACGAAATCACCTGGAGGCTTTGTGCGTGCAACATTTCACTTATAAGATGTCGCGAAAAGGCCTTCTACGTACAAAAGTGGAGGCGATATACGTGCATATATTATATGATGAATAATAGCATACAATGCGAGTGTATAAATTTTCTACCGAACTAACCTGTGTTCTTATGCGATAAACTTATGATAACAAATGTTGATTTGACAGCTGCTACGATTTGATTCGACTTACTCTGTACGAGTGTACGGGACGAATCAAAATGTACAAATGTACTCAGAAAAAAGCGTTTTATGCGAGGAAACTCATCAATCTGACGATTTCATCCACCGTGTTTAGCGGGTTTGATGTAATGTGTACGAATAAACGAGTTATTAAGTGAAATTTGATGCGACTTCTGGTTGTTTGGGTTCCTATTTATACTGAAGTTCAGACAGCCATAGCGGTAAAACGCGCAGCTATTCAGCAAGATCAAGCTGAGGACCGTTAGTTTGCATCCCGCCGATCGAGGAACTTTTTTTAAAGGAATTTTTCTCGACTTTCCAGGGAATCTTCGTACCTGTCATACACATACAAAAACGGTCAAACGGCAAAGAAAGCTCTCAGTTAATAACAAGTGTTCATAAAAAAAATCTGAGAAGCAGGGTCTGTCTCAGTTGGAACGTAACACCAAGAAGAAGACAAACTGTATCGTTGCTTAAAGTAATCTATTACAATGGGTCGCTGTGATCTACTCTGACTTTGGCCAGATTGTTCCTTTCTGATGGTGGCTTTTTCGTTAGTTTATCTTGACATATCTGGGTTTCCTAGAAGAAAATGACACCCACTCAAGCACGAAGTTTTGAAAATTCAGTAGTAGATGCTTGCCTTTTGAGACGTATGTATGATGAATCACAACTTACAAACATCTTGCACAACATCAGGATGAAAATTCCCAAATTTATGACTTCAGCAGCGATACCATCTTTTTCGGAAGCTTTGTTGTACTTGAGCTGATGACTAACATCCTTAATCTCTGTAAAGGTAGGGCCAGTTTCGTTTCCAGCGTCCGCAGTACCACTATAAATATTTCCTTCGTTGTCTTGACCTTTATTACTTGCGCTCTCATCATCATTCAGGTGTGCATCGAAGTGCCGCTGTCACCTTTCAATAGCATCACATTCTCCCATCCACACATCTCAACTCGCGGCGCAAAGCCATTTCGGGATGCGTTGAGCTTCTGGTAGAAGTCGAGTCTAGTACACGACACTGAAGAAGGCCTTACAGTTGAGGTCGAAATACGCGTATCTGTCAAAGGATACAAACTGGAATTAAATGGTATAGTACTAAATTCGTTTTTTTCATCTACTTTTGCGCTTTGCTTAACTATTCTGATTATTAATCGTTAACAATCGCACCACATATCAACATATAGAGTAAGGTGGGGCAAAAGTTTGACCATAGAGGGATAATCAAAATTTCCAGAAAAAAACAATAGCAAATGAACCAAAATATATACCACACTGTTAACCTTTAACAACATATTGGCTGTGTCAAAATATTTACCCAATTTCAGTTATAACAGTTTCAAAATTGATTATCTTCAACGAACCCCACCGGTGGGGCAAGAGTTCAAATCTAGTGTGGGGCAAAATTTTGCTGGTCGAAGTACAAAATATCGACCCTTTTATGGCAGACATACTTCATACCAGCCATAAATTTATGTTTACGGAAAAATGCACATTAAATTTTTATAAAAAAATTGCCCAATACAGGGTTGATTGTAATATATCCAAAAATAGCAATTATCGCAAAACATTCACGTCGAAAAACAACAAACAGCTAACACTTTTGCAAATCTCAATCGATTTTTGTGATATTTGAAGTGAAATCTTAAAAAGAAACTCAAAATTTTACTCTACTGGAGCTTTTTTTCGAGTTCCTTGTTTTATTTCTGGTGACATTTTTTGTTGGAAGAATTTGACGGTGAGATTTATTTTAGTAATTTATGGATAATCTCTGTAGTCCCTAATCATTTTCCTGGAATGATCATTATGGATTGCTCACGTGGCATTAAGTCAAGACCCTTCGGAAAATGGAGGATAGCTACTTGATCATGATTCGATAACTCTAGCAGTTTTTATCGATTTATTTGCTGGATTTCCAACATGCTTCTCCATGTGCTCCTTTAATAATCTTCTGGAAGTCTATACCAGTGGCTTCCAACATTTTCGGAGCTGCAACCCCGTTTGAAGACTTGAGCCAATAATCTACCTAGTATCTTTCCAAGAATTCGACATGAAACTTCTACTGACATTGATAACAATATCCTACCAAAAATCCATGCAGCGCAAATCACTTCTCGCGTTCAGTATCATATAAGCATATCTGCAATGAGTGATTTTTTTTTTCACCGGCTTTCTAAATTTCAAATTATTGATAATAAATCTTCGAGCTGTTAAGTAGAATACCTATAAGTAGATGAAAAAACCGAATTTAGTACTTTACCATTTAATTCCACTAGAGTTTGTATCCTTTGACAGATACGCGTATTTCGACCTCAACTGTAAGGCCGTCTTCAGTGTCGTGTACCGTTTTGATTCATATTACGGACACTTAAGGCCTCAAAGAGCTATAACCCATCAGGAAGCATATAAAATAAATCAATCTGTATGATTCCTCGGCGCTATCGAGTCTTCGAAACACTTAACTTTCGAAAGGTGGTCAAAGATTTTGATTCCGTTATTTGAATAATTTTAAATAAATGGAAATGTGTAAGCTTTTCATGATTCTTATTCCGGACGTTTCTTTACTTTTGTCTCATATTCCGGACACTATGATTGAATTCCGGACAACTCATGAAAATCATAAATAGAAAAGTCAAATCATTATTTGAAATTGGCAAACTACTAAAGAAGCGTTTAAGACATTTGAGTATTATTGAGTATTAGTTTCATAGAAAAATCTAGATTTAAACAAGCCTCAAAAGTGTGAACTTTTGTACGGCCAAAATTGAAACATTTCCTGTGAAATGTTTCCCATACAAAGTTAGAGTGTCCGAAATAAGAATCTGTCCGTAATATGAATCAAAACGGTACTAGACTCGAGTCGAGTCTAGTACACGACACTGAAGACGGCCTTACAGTTGAGGTCGAAATACGCGTATCTGTCAAAGGATACAAACTCTAGTGGAATTAAATGGTAAAGTACTAAATTCGGTTTTTTCATCTACTTCAAATTATTTTCGGAACATTTTATAAAGCAAGATGGCGAAGGACGATATGCACTAGTTACTGAATCAAACATAGCAGCCGAAAAGATTTGTTCGGCCATGTAAATAGCCAATGAAAAAATCAATAAAGAGAAATCCATCACTGCAGTTACGCCCTTATGATACTGAACTCCATCATTACCATTGACATTGGAGTTTTTTCTTCATCATGGCAATTGTCTGAAACTTCACAGTGAGCCACATTTAGGTAGGGCTCTTCTTGGACACTTGCACGATTCACTTAACACGGGAGATTTTACTCGGCTGAATTATCTGAAATTTTGCAATAAGAAGCACTTCAAAACAACACATATGAGCTCAGTAGCTTTTTATAAATCTCAATGCTAAAATGAACCAAGAGTGCCAAAAAGAAGATACTTTTCCTTACATAGAAATTTTCCAAATCCCGCTGACTATTCGTAATAAAATGGCATGAGTTAACCTTTACGTTACCGGCCTCCGACAAGGCATTTTCAAACAGCTCCCATTTCACCAATTTCCATTGGATTTTTTTGAAACTACCCTCAGTTTACTTTGAAGAGGTTTCAGTTATTTGTTATAAATGGACAATTCTGTATTCGGAACCATGCCGGAGATATTCCGGGTTGTACTGGGGTCACGAGGGTGCCAAATTCGGGAAATGTGATTACATTTTAATTTATTTCAGTGTAGCATTAAAGTTTTTATGCAAAACTTGAGATAATGGTCGATTGTCATAATTTCAACATAATTTGAATAAGTGGACCGTTTCGGAACATCGTTAACGGTTACGCCAGTTTGGGGACATTTCCGTTTCATGTCCAAAACATACCGTGCGACGTCTCAATCTTCATGAATTTGGGAGAACATGTCAATAAAGGAAAAATAAACTAAATTTCAATAGGTTTGGTCACTCCAGAACACCTGACACTGGTTCCGCCAGGGTCTCTTTGAGGACATTTCCGTGTTTTGTCGGAAACATACTGTGCGACGTATCAATCTTCGTTAATTCGAGAGAACATGCCAATAAAAGAAGAAAAACTCCGGTACAAACAGATGTGGCCACTCCAGATCCTGGCGCAGGTTCCACGAGGGCCTATTTGGAGAGATTTTCGTTTTATGTCCAAAACATGCCGTGCGACGTCTCAATCTTCTTGAATTCGGGAGAACATGTCAATAAAGAAAGAATAAACTAAATATCCATAGATGTGGAGTGGCCACACAGCAACTGACACAGGTTCCGCCGGGGCCTCTTTGAGGTTTTTTGTCGGTAACATACCGTGCGACGTATCGATCTTCGTGAATTCGAGAGAACTTGTCAATAAAAGAAGAAAAAGCTCGGTACGAACAGATATGGCCACTCCAGATCTCCAGGCACAGGTTCCACGAGGGCTTCTTGGGGAACATTTTCATTTTATGTCCAAAAACATACCGTGCGACATCTCAATCTTAATGAATATTAAATAACTTGTAAATAAATGAAAAATAATACGGTAGTAAAAGATTTGGCCACTCCAGAGCTTCTGGCACAGGTTCCATAAGGGCTTCTTTGGGGATATTTCTGCTTTTGTCTCACTCTTTGTGAATTGTAAAAAACATGTCGATAAAAGAAATATCAACTTATTAACATGTGATGTGACCTATGGAGTGGCATACAGGATCCACAAGGGCCTACTTGGAGATATTTCTGTTTTATATCCATATCAAACCGTGTGACGTGTAAATCTTCGTGAATTCGACAGAACATGTCAATTAATGAGGAATAGACCCTGTGTTTCCACTCCTGAGCATCACGAATAGGTTCCAGAAAGGCCCATTTTATGACATTACCTAACGGTTGAAGGAAAAAATATGTCAATAAATGAAGAATGACCTCGCTTCCAACAGATCTGCCTATTACAGAGCACAAGGAATAGGTTTCGCCTTTTTTGAAGAGTTTCCGTTATTTGAACAAAACATGATGTGCCACGGGTAAAGCATTATGAATATTCTGAAAAGTATTCAAATAAATCTAAGATAAAATACATACAAACTAATGTGGCTTCTCTTCACTGATGGCAGGATCTTTCTGAACAGATGTTTTCCACGATTTTTGGAAAATCTGTTATGCAGATCTTCATGAATACGCCAGAAATGCACTGTGCAACTAGTTAAAAGTCAGCAGAAAGCTGAGATGGAAACTAACAAGGAATCCACCAGAACTTTGTTTCGAACATCAACAGAAATCCAACAAGAATCCTAAAAAGGTTTTGGCTAGAACGTTACCAAGAATCTGTTGTAAAATCCGAAGAAATTTTTTTATTAATTACTCAGCTTTCAATTGAAGCTTGAAGTTCATTCGCCCCAATTCAAATTGCATTTCTCTGGAGTGGCCAAATCTTCGTTTATTGACAAGTCTCCTCGAATTCATGAAGATTGAGTCGTCGCACGGTATGTTTCCGACAAGAAACGGAAATGTCCTCAAAGAGGCCTTGGCGCAACCTATGTCAGGCGCTCTGGAGTGGCCAATTCTATGAATATTTAGTTTATTCTTCCTTTATCGACGCGTTCTTTTGAATTCAAGAAGATTGAGACGTTACACGGTATGTTTTGGACATAAACCGGAAATGTCCCCAAAGAGGCCCTCGTGGAACCTGTGCAAGGAGATCTGGAGTGGCTACATTTATGGATATTTAGTTTATTTTTCCTTTATTGTCATGTTCTCTTGAATTGAAGAAGATTGAGACGTCGCACGGTATGTTTTGGACATGAAACGGAAATGTCCCCAAACTGGCCCTGGCGGAACCGGCTTCCATGTTCCGGAACGGTTCACTTATTCGAATTTTGTTAAAATGATGACAATAGACCATTATCTTATATTTTACATAAAAACTTCAGTGTTGTAACTGCAATAAATAAAAAAATAATCACATATCACAAATTTGGCACCCTCGTGACCCCAGTACAATCCGGAATATTTCCGGAATGGTTCCGAATTCAGCATTCTCTAGTTATGACAAATAACTGAAACCTTTTTAAAGTAAACTGACGGTGGTTTAAAAAAAATCGAATGGAAATTGACGATATGGCAGCTATTTGAAAATGCCTTGTCGGAGGCCGGTAACGTAAAGGTTAATTAAGGATTTCTGCAAGGTATCCCCAAAGATTTCACCAGAAATTTGCAGCTCTCAAGGCTGCTGCGAATATTTCAAGAGGCTTGCGAATGGATCTCTTGAAGGCAACTATCTACCGTGGACAGAATTTGCAAACTAAATAAAAATTTGGCATACATCCTTTGGGAATTTTTGCAGAAATCTTCCGATCATTACCTGGTCGAAAGTTTCACTAAAATCTCAATGATATCTTCGAAAAAGCAGTAAATTATTTCACTCTGTTCAATCCGTCTAATAACCACCAGAGTTTTGAGGAATTTTTCAAGATTCTCGCTTGATAGCTAGCAAAATTTGCCAGCAACTTCTCATGAATACCTTCCAATGTGATCATAGTTTTAATTTTCCAGGTCATTCTGGATTGAATAAGAATGGATGCGCTTTGGTTAATTATATCTGGCTTGAAGTCTTCAACTGACTGAATGATATTGAAGTTATTTCAACAGTTGAAAGAAACAAAACAGGTTCATGTTCAGAAATATTTGAGTCATCACAATTTGCAACTCGGCAAAAATGCTCTTTAAGAACAAGTTAGATGACAGATTCCTCATATTTATTTATAAATCAAGAGAAATAAAACTTATTTTAAATTTCTTCCGCGGATCCCCTGAGAACTAGCCCCCTATGAATTTGCGGACCAACGGTTGGGAAACCCTGGTGAAGACAACATCAAGGTCTATGGTAGATTTTTCAGATTCTACCTAATCCCAGAAGCAAATTGAATTTATGGCGAAATATTTACTTTAGTCTTCAGTTAAGGTGAAGATGCATCGAAGTCAAACCTCAAATTTTCAAGCGCACATATCTAGAGAACTGAAGAGCCGTTCAAGCTAAAAACTTGATCGATTGGTCACCACATGCGTGTGGTTCTCTAGATTTGTGCTCTTGAAAATTTGAGGTTTGGCTTCGATGCTTAAAGGCTTGTGGAATTCTTGGCAGCAAATTTGTGAAATTTTTAACTTTTTATTTGACCAGCAAGTGGTCTCCCTCTTTTGAAAATATTTTTGGTGTATGAAAATATTTCGTAAACAGCCATAAAAATTATCAAATGCTTTGATGGTAGTTGCTTGACAGTGATGTCCATTAAAGATTTTGTGCGAGATTCATGGTAGGTTACTTTAAAAACTCTTTGTTTCTCTTATATGGCAAGATACAATACTTTTCTTAAATATACAAAAACAACTTTTGAGCATCGAAAGTATTATGAACTTCTCGAATAAGTATTGTTATACACAAGTTTGAATTCTGTGGCAAATTAAGCTAATAAATTTCCATACAAGCTACAAAACTTGCATGCAAGTTGGCTGATATAACCATATTTGAATTTTCTACAGCCAATATGTCAAAAACCAGACGTCCTATGATATTTATGAAAACGGTAGTGGATTCAGCAACCCTTAAAAAAGTAAATAGTGGTATTTTGATTCTCAAATCAAAAACGTGTTCCGCAGTTTTATGCTCAATAGAGCTTTTAAAATCGGTGAAAAACTTGCACGTTAATGAATCTGAACTTGAATTTATTTAACAGTTCAATTTCAGAAGATTGAATTTAATAAGTGAGCGTTTTATGATGTAGTGAAACATTCGAAAACAGTTGTCTCTCAAATTTTATAATAATTCTCTGCACTCAATAAATATGAAGAGTACACGCAGAAACGATTTCTCCTTTCTCGAGTCATGCTAATGCATCATTTCACAGACGTCAGAGTTTATCAGCTGTAAGGTACCATGCATCATGACTAGGCATTGCAGAATTCGTTCTCAATGGAACTCGAAGCACGATCAAAACAAGCAAATCAAAATATCGCATCTGTATCTGTGCATGATTGGCAATGTTTCGCAAGTTGTAACAAGCTTGATAGATAGCAGCAGCAAACAAAACCCTATAAAAGGATGCGATGATAAAACCCATTTCCCTCGCTTATTTACCATTGGGGGTAGGTATTTTATTTTACTAGCATGCTATACAATCCCCAAACATCCGATAGCAATAGTGTCCCCAAGGTTTTAGCTTGATAAGACAGGTTTTATCATGCACTGTTTTCCCCCCGATTTAATCAGAGCTGTAGCGGAAGATGACAAACAAGCTGATGTGTTACTCATCATGACTGTTTCAGAGAGCGATATTTTTTCTCTCAATTTTCTCAGAATTGAACCCCTACTCATGACCCATCGACGAGTTGTGTAGTACTTTACATTTGTTTTTGATCTCGGTTTCGGTGCTTCCCATCCATAAACCTAGAAAGACGTAGTTCATGAAAGTGGCAAAACCAACGCATGGTACCATATCAAAACGATGGCGTTCTAGTTGTTGCAGACGGTGGCTCATGTTTTGATAAGAATGACATGATTTCATAGAGACGCCCGAGAGAGGTATAAAAAGTCGTGCCCCCACTTCCTGCACACAGTTTTTTTCGTTATCTTGTCACGAAGAAAATTATCTCCATTATAATGTTTATCAATTGTTAGAAATTGTGTCCTGCATTTATCTCAACGAAATTGTTGCATAATGCAGAAGTTACTTTATAATTTATAATCATTATAATAAGGATGCTCAAGCCCGATTTAAAAATTATGTAAAATTAATTGAGGGCCTTCCTTAGCCGCGTGGTTAGAGCTCACGGCTACGAAGCAAAGCCATGCTGAAGGTGTCTGGGTTCGATTCCCGGTCGGTCTAGGACCTTTTCTAAGTGGAAATTTCCTTGATTTCCCTGGTCATAGAGTGTCATTGTTATTGCCACACGATGTACGAATGCGAAAATGGCAACCTTGGCAAAGAAAGCTCTTAGTTAGTAACTGTGGAAGTGCTCATAAGAACACTAAACTGAGAAGCAGGCTCTGTTTCAGTGAGGAAGTAATGCCAAAAATACAAAGAAAATGTGTTTATCCTCTGTAGTATCAACTCATTAAATAAAATCAATACTTCGTCATGAAAACAAGCTATCGATCTTCAAATATTTTTTTAGGTCAGTCAGTCAGACTCTAAGCTAAGCAGGCTCTACCCTAGTTGGGTTGTAATAACACGAAAAAGAAACAGAGCTCGAAACAGTCTTTTTCTCCAATCACAAACACAACTTCATAAACATCATCTATGGTTGCCGCAATAAAAGTTTAATTTCCCTTTCCACTATCATACCTTTTATATGTTCTCCATAATTGGTACAATATTTTTCTTCCCGTTCACCACTCATACAATGCCTTAACACAGAGCAGAGAAAAAAAAATCCTGTAAGCAAAACATGCATTAAAAACTCGTCCCCACAGATCCGCTGCAAATTTTTACTACATTTTCCAATCTCCACATACTCTCGACGACTGCTAGTAACAACATTTTCATTCTCACTTGTTTTCCCTTATTTTTTCTATCCGCAGGACTTCATCCGGGCCTTCAGAAGCACACCCTGGCCAGCAGTAATGGCGGTGGAGCACAGGCCGGAGGAAGCAACCCACACGATGGCAACAGCTGCTCAGGGAGTCCGCAGCATAATGGGACGGCGATAATAACGCAGATCACCAAAGGAGGCAGCAGGTAAATATCGACTCACTTTTTTTTGTCTGTTGTTGCTCTATTGCGCTATCTCTTCGTTGCGTGGTGGGGGATACCAACAAGGATGATGAAAATTATGATGCTACTGGTAGCGGTTTTTGCGACTAACAGTTCACAGTGTTTTACTTGTTCGGTTTCGTGCACGCTTTTTTTATTAGCGTTTAAACCACTAATCTTAACCCGTATAGGCCAGAGTGAAAGCAAAAATTCTAAAACCTTCACCGCTCAGCGAATTCTTAATGGATTAAAATGATTATTTGTCAGTATACTCGCACATATGTCTAGTTTCTAGAAGTGGACAGAGGAACGCGGAAATGTTCATGTGGTCGGAGTTATTCCGGTTGATCACTGAGTCAGGTCGGGTGAGAAGGGTACTGTGCTTTTGTGCCCCTGGAGGTAGGCAAATTTCAAGTCACAGATCATTTCTGGAATCGGTTGTTATGTGACCACTACATGACGGAGTTTTAAGAAAATTGCATCAATGTAAACCTTTTGAGAAACGATTGAATTGAATAACTATGAGTTTTGCATTTGATTAATCCTACAAATTACCATTTTCGAGTCCTGGGACGCCTCAAACTTACGATAAAGTGACCTATTTGTATCTGAACATCTGTGCCAAGCTTATGGGAACACATTTTAGTGCACAATTATGTTTGATTTCTACTTTTCGAGAATTGAAATGGTTTAGTATCCAACAAATCTACAGCCGGTTCTTCAAGGCATTACGTCCGATTGGCCACATCCGGTATATTTTAAACGGTGCAAAACTCTTCATTTATAATGTTCAATAACAGATCTTAATGATTTATGCAAATTAAAATGATTGTCATTGCAAATAAAGGTTACTTGGAATGTCCCAAAAAATTGCCATTTTTTACCAGACTTGACGCAGTGACCCACCTGAATAACTCCGGCCACAGGAATATTTCCGAGTTCCTCTAGCCTTTTCCAGAAACTAGACATGTGGGTCAGTTAACTGACAAAAAATCATTTGAATCCGTTAAGAATTCTCTGAGCGCTGAGGGTTTCAGTATTTTTGCTTTCACTCAGGCCTTTACGGGTTAACCACTTTTCAGCACCGTTATGAAACAGTGCTGAAAAGTAACACTTTTTAATAATGTTTTTTGGTGGGAAAAGTAGGTTCATTATTTTGATAAAAAGTAGACTGACATGCAACGGCTAACATCGCAAAATTTATTGGTTTATTAAATCGACAAAACAAACCACTCTGCATTTGTACGATAGAAGAAGCACACTTTTCATTGCTTTTGGGAAATAACGGTCGGTCGGTTTGTCGGCGGCTGGTGGCGGTTGTTGTGTTTTTGTCATTCGAGATGAGTTTTCTCGCCAAAAAGCGAGGAAAATGCGTTCATGGGGAGTTTTACCTTTTTTCGGGGGAGATTATGAGCAAGAGCAATTTAGAATTCACGGCAGCACAGCAGGTTTCATTGCACCTACGCACAAACACACCTAACCGGCTTGGGGACCGCGTTTTCCAGTAGTCGAGGAGCTAAGTGACGACATGTTTGCTATGCGCCGTGGCGGGCGAAGTAGGCCTTTTCTATGGCTTAAACTGATTAAACGGTAGTGTCCCCAAGGACGACTTGATTGGAATTTATGGTTGCCGCCACGGAGTTCTGTTGGAGATGGGGGTTCCTAACTTGCTAAACTTGTGGGGAAAACGTGATGAAATTTATGAATGTTGAAAACTGATTCCCTTCCGCTTAAGATTGATATGTCACCGGTTTTCGAATACCACATGCTGAATTGCTAAAATCGATGATATGAAATCCATTGACATCAATTTGACTGCATTAGTCCAGAGAACATTTTTGGGTAGAAATATAAATTATTGATTACACGTAAAATTTATTTTACTCAGATAACACTCAAAATTTGATTTGCTTAAAAATTGAGAAAACCCTTATTGTTTTCAATTATTTGCAAGTAAATCCAAATTTCAAGTGATGTCATTTTATTTTTACCAAATTAAATTCCGTTTTTGAAGTGAAGGCAGTATGTTTGAGCAGACATAGAAATTTAGGAAAACACTCGAATTTTTTTACATAAAAAAACTTCTTGAAACCATATTTGTTTGAACCCTCAGAAGGCCGAAGCTAACCTTTAGTTTTTAAATGGCCACGGAGACTAGAAGGTCAATAAGTTTGAAATACATTTTGAAGTAAATACGGTAAATTGGTCTTACAGTCCTTGGGTGAGACATCCGTCTTGAGCCCTCCCCCTTTTCTAGGTAACGGAAAAAGCGTGAACACGAGGAATCCAAAACTGGCCTCAAACAGATATCTCAACACCCAAATGAACTAGAAGGTTGGTGTCTTTGGCAAAGTTATTCAGCAGATGAAGAGTTATCTGGCGATGAAAAATCTGTTTGAGAATTTTTCCGCATTGTGGCGCCAGTGTTAAATTTTATTTAATTGTCTGTATCTTATGATCTTTATCATCTAGAAAGCTTGTATCGTCAAAGCTGTTCAGCAGATCAAGTGTTATCTGGCGTTAAAGAGTCTGATTGGGAATTCATCCACCAGACGGCAATAGTAAAAATAATCTTCAATCTTCTCTACCTCAAGATCCTTGGTGGTGTCTTCGGCAAAGATATTCAGCAGATTGAGGGCTATCTGGAGGTAAAAAATAATCAGGTAAATCAGGATTTGTTTGCTAGGCGCTAGTAACAAATTTTCTTTAATCTTTCGTATCTCAAGTTCCTCATGAGCTGATCAAGAGCTCTCTGGTTATGAAAAATCGGATTCAGAATACAACCGGTAGGAGACGCTAGTAGCAAATTTTCTTCAATCTTCGGTGTCTCGATATAATGGAAAAAAAAATGTTCATGTTAAAAGGTGGAATCTAATTGAGGAATAATCCGTTGAATGGCGCTACAGTCATCTCTCCATAACTTTATATTCAGAATTTTTATATTGAGTTAAATAATCATATTAAAAATTGGTTTTCATGGTTTCCCTTGTACAGTCGACTCTTCACATCTCGATGTTCTACATCACGATAACTCTCCCTATGTCGATGATTTCTTCGATCCAGAGGCGTCGCGTCCGCATGTGCAACATGTGCACTGCACAGGTGGCAACTTGTTCATCCTGACCACATACAATATACACTGCTTTTAACCTTTCAGTCGTCGTGCCACAGTCAGAACCACCACGCTGCTGCTGTGCACGAAAAGCGAGATTTTTTCAACAGTGTTGTACAAAATACAACAGCGCGACGACTGAAGTGTTAAAGTTCTTTTTAATAATTATTTTAACAAAATTTAGCCTGTTTCAATTACCTTTATTGCTAATAGCTTGCGACGCAATTTTCACATATCAACTGCTAAATGTTTGCTATGCAAAAAATGCAAAAGTTCCATGCGACGCGCTCAGCGCGATGCATGCTGCGCAAGCGCAACACCTTGTTCCACGCTACTCGTTTCTGCTGTGACGATGAATCCCAACGCGTGCACTATCCTCGGGAAACGTGTAGCCTTATATCGTACACGCAATCCTGTATATGTGGTACTAGGACAGGACGTGACAGCTCAACAAAGACTGCCCGGTTTTTTTCAGTCGATAACCTTGACGATACAAAAGCCAGTGCTTCCAGTATCTTTTTTAAGCAAATATTGTGAAAAAAAAAAACAAAAAATCAAAGCTCACATTTTGGTTGTTTCTTGCACGCTTCATTCATTTAGTGCAATAGAGGGTGCTATACTTTTTAAATAATAGGTTAATATTAGGTTTTTCAAGAAAAGTTGAACAATTTCCGTTATATTGCACTCAATTGAGTATTTTTTTATTTATTTTAGCTCATGGGGTAAACATAACATTGAATATAAACAGATTTGAAACAAAGAGATTTCATGAAAAAAAAAAAACTTTTGTGAAAACCCTAACGTGCGAACTAGCAACACGGTCGAGCTAGCAACAAAGTTCCCTGTTGCAATCCAACTCAACGTTGTGAAAGTAGGCCTTTGCCAAAACGGCCAATGAGAAGTGGTCTTTTTTGACAGGCAATTGGTTTCGTTTTTGTACTTTGACCTGTCACGTCTTGTCTTAGATGTGGTAGAATGCTTTTTGAACCAGGCTTGGGAACTGTGATCACAATTTGCCACAGTTCATCGATTTTGCCAGTCATCCAAAACACAAAGCAGCAGCAGCATAAATACTATCAGGTGTTGCGCTGCCAACGGTTCACACACTGCTTGACTGTTTTTGTCTCTCCACTACGACCATTTTCGGGCAGCCATCTCGAGGTGAATGATTGAAAAAAATGTTAAACAATTCAATCGCTAATATATCGCTTGTGTTTTCAACTAAATGAAATCTATTAGCTCTAACAGCTAGAGCACAATCATTCCGTTGCGATACATATAAAAAAGTTCAATTTCATGCTGCCTTTATCGAGCAAAAATGCAAAACCCCGAAAACCGGAAAAATCGTGTTACCACTGTGCTCGAGTCATTTCGCATTCGGGTTTGAAAAAACGTTGCGAAGAAGAAGATTACAGTTTTGAAGAGCCGTGACATTTTTTTGTTTTGAACGGTCATGGATTGCTTTGGATTTTGATGGTCGTGTAGAAAAATGTGAATGTCGAGGTGGTAAATGTTTGCTACAGTACATTTCCCATCCCTGTTTTGAACTACAAATGCCAGTGTGTAAGTATCCAAAGCGTCAACTTTGACCGGTGCACAGTTTTGCTACATCAACAAATTCGATCCGTGCGAGCGTGCGGATGGGAAGACAAGCAGCGTTGCCAACCTTCCAGATTTGTCTGGAATATTCCAGATTTTTGAGGCCCCATTTTACAAAAATATGGAAGATCCAGATAAAATTTGAAATGAATTTGTAAGGTTTTGTAAATAATTTGTAAGGTTCTCCATATGCGATGTAAACAATCCAGACTTTTCCGTACAAATTTTCGAAATCTTCCCGATTTTTGAAAAATCGACTTGGCATCCCTGAAGACAAGAGAGAAATCAGTCCACGAGAGAGATTCATTTTGTTTGCTCTCTTTTGGCATTCGCGCTTTTAGCTTCGCACTTGTGGTGTGAAGTGCAAGCGTGATTTTTCAGACAGCTGACGGTAGGAAGTTTTTTCAAATTAGCACTCACGCTGTTGTTTTTTGTTGTTTCCTGGGTCAAAATCTCGCTTTTCTCATACAGCATTTGCGCGATGGTACTTGTGATGGTCAATTAGATGACAACCAGAAAATTGAATGGAGAGCGCCCTCCGTTATCGCCAGCATCTTCACTCTTGTAATGTGTTTTGAAAGCGAGCATTGTTCATAATGCGTGCACTAAGTTACACGATGAAACCGATCCTCTATTAATTTTATGTAAAGATGTCGTAAAAACTGTTGAACAGAAAAAGTGGGCGAATAGAAATAAAGTGACCTATAGTTAGAAATGCTACTATTATGTAATGATAATCTTTAAAAAAAAACACTTAATTATTTTTTGTTTCATTAGTTCAATACTAATACAGTATTGATAGACTATTTTAAATTGAAAATGGCTGCATCTCTCATTAAAAAATAAGAATGAAATAATAAAATCTCAAACATTTTTTATATCCGCCATTTTTCCGATTTCGAAAATGTTTTAAAATTTATATTATTTTTAAGAATTTTACTTTTATTATCAAGTGAACATATTTGATTTTTTCTTCGAGATGCACCTAAAAGTGTTTATTTTTGCATTGAAATGAAAAAAAGGACTGATATTTACTGAACAGTGTTTCTATTCGCCTCATTTAACAATATATGGGGTATGATCATAGTCCTGTACTTCAATAATAAGCTAGAATCCAGTGCTCTTTAAATGGTCACTGATGACCCGCATAATCTATATCTATCTATCTAAATAAAAATGGAGTGGTGTTTGTATGTCACGAAATGACTTGAGAACGGGCAATCGGGTTTTGAAATTTATCATGTAAATATGATCCTGAGGTGTTCCGACATGTTTGTGTGTATAAAAAACTCAAAATGTTCACATGAAAGTTAGAAAAAACGGGAGCGAACGAAACTGCCTGTTTTGTATGGGACGTCCAAGACGTTTTTCAGCAGCCTACTTGATGGCAAGACGAAGTTTGCCGGGACCACTATCTATATAAATAAAAATGGAATGGTGTTTGTATGTCACGAAATGGCTTCCGAACGGGTCAAAGGATTTACCTGATTCTTCCACAGTTAGGTTCTTGAAGTGTTCCGACGTGTTTGTGTGTTTAAAAAACTCAAAATATACACCGGGAATGTCGAAAAACGAGAGTGAATATAACTGTCTTTTTGTATGAGACGTCACCTGGCGCTTTTCAACAGCCTACTTGATAGCCAACTGGAAGACTAGAAGCAAATTATATTTGAACACGAAGTTTAGTAACCACTGGTAACACATTTCTTTCAACTTAAAAATGGTATACATAATAATAGCATAAATAAAATAACACTATTTAAAAAGTGCACAGGTTGATAATAAGGCCACGCGACGCCTCTGCTTCGATCCCTTCATTCTGCAAACGATTTCGCTCTCCATATCTCGATATCTCCGTATCTCGATGTGTTCCTGTTGATTTTTGTTCCTAATCAAAGATTACTAGACCAGATTTAAGTAATTCAAAACAATTTGGAAAGTCGAAATGATTTTTTTTTGTTTATTGTTTTCCTAGTAACGGAGTGATTCTCAATCTAGTGTTCCTTAATTTAATGTTCTTTGTCTCGATCTCTCCCTATTTCGATGGTCCCTTCGATATCGAGATGTGGAGAGGCGACTGTAGTCTCTTGGAACGCATTGATTTTTTGGTTCATATTTCGACATTTACATCGTTTAGTGTCTTCAAAATTGAGTCATAGACAGTCGACTGTAATTTGATGTTTATATAAACTTGGGGCCCAGATAGCCGTAGCTTCATATCAATACATTACAGGCTTGGCGTAATGGCACGAAGCGAGATCCGGCAGGAACAGCATGGGAGGGAGCGGAAGAACTCTTCTGGAACTTTTCCGCAACCTCTCTGCGGGATGTACCGACAAAAAACTCGAAGCCGGGGATTTGTGTGGTGTCCGACTAGATTTATATCTCGTCGTTCATGACGAGACAGCCTGGTGCAGCCTGGCTTAACCAGCTACTCACGGTGCAGCTTCCGCGCACGCAATTTGGCCACTGTTAGTCCGTTTTTGCACCTTCCTGACCTTGAAAACAGGTAGCCCAGCCTGCTTCATGGTCTGCTGGACGAACCACTTCGACGAATGGACTTTTTTGGCCACGTCTCGGGTGGAAAGGGTTGGGTTATTCTTAAAAAACTGCCGAATCTTCCTCGACTTCTCTGGGTATTCCGTTTTCGGTTTTTGGCCGCTTCAAACGCGCCGCTCGATGATCTCCTTCTCCTGGAACATCTTCACAACGTAGGACACGGTGGAATTATGGATTCCAAGCCTTTTGCCGATCCATCTGTGTGACTGACCAGGATTATCGATCACCCCGCCCAAGATTTGCAGGCGTAGCTCTTTTTGTTTCGAATACATCTTGAAAACTACTTGACAGATCGCGATAGAATTTTGCACACATAAACATAACACTCTAAACCAGTCTTCGTGAAACCTCACTCCAAGAGCTGCTGAGATTCAAAATCCTCAGATCAAGATCGATTGCGTGCGCTCATTATATTCCAATCCAGGCATGCATTGAATCATGCGTCTTGTATGAGATGATTAAATCCTAGGATTCGATCCTCGATTGATGAGTATTATTGAAATAAATCAAGTTAACCTTGATAATTATCGAACATAAGTGAAGAATGGACCAATGCACGAGTTCACTAATTTGACGTTTGAGCGGTGCCGAATTCACTCGTTGCCATGGTCACGTAAATAACACGGCATCGCTCAAACGTCAAAAAATGAACTCATGCATTGATCCATACTTTTGACAAGACACACACTTTTGATCCGTTTGAATAAGTTTGTATTACTTCTCGAAGGATATTGATAATTATTATGCTCACTTTCTTTCATTATTACCACAGCTGCGACTCCGTGCCTGTCCAATGGCATTAGTTCGTGGGTGATGTATTTTATGCCTGTTGCAGCGATTTAAAAACTCACGTCAATTCCTCTTTTACAGTGTTCAAAACTATTGAACCTAAGCCTATGAAGCTTAACATTCGGGCTAACAGTACAGTTGGCATCCCTTATTATATGAAGAATATGCTCGAAGTAAAAGGAATTGAACATCACCAGTTCTCGGAAATTAGTGAATTTGTTAACAAATGCAACTATAATAATAGTAAAACAAAAATATGGTAAAACAAGTAGAAATAGTTTTTATTTGTACATAATCATTTCACCAACTTCCTTCTCAGCGCGTTGGCCCTATTTTAAACTTTTTATTACGAATCTTTTAAATTGAATTTTAGGCTTGTTTAGGAACTAAATCATAGAGGAATTGTTTTTCGTTTTCATAACAGATAACAGGAGATGATTGTTTGGAATATCATGTGTGCCATTTGAAGTTTTTTTTATTCTGCAAAAATAAAATTCACTACGAGGAGATTGAAGTTTGAAAGACGTGAAATGCATAAGAACAAACTCCAAAAAGAAAAAAAGAACATATTGTCGGCGTGCGCAATTTAGTTGTACATGCTATTAGGATCAATCTCTCCG
Organism: Aedes aegypti; assembly: GCF_002204515.2. Taxonomy (NCBI): domain Eukaryota; kingdom Metazoa; phylum Arthropoda; class Insecta; order Diptera; family Culicidae; genus Aedes; species Aedes aegypti. Next base: position 451,336,586 of record NC_035108.1, read on the forward strand.
GACAGCAGATATTTGACATTTTTGATCAAATTTCCCATGCAAAACTCTCAATGTTTTGGCCATTTTTTTGTTTGGGATTTGAACCACTACGACCATTAAGTTGGTCTGTTTTTTCTCCACATATTTTCAGGACGAAAAGTTACTATTAAAAGTAACTACCGTTGACTGATAGTGCTACGTACACCAATCTGGTATGATTCTTAAAATGAATTCAACTACTTTATTGGGATTTCCTTGCCAATTTTTTCAAAGGACTCAGTATGCCCTTGTTGAAATACTGTCTTCTATGCGCAAATAGTGCAGAGTAGTCACAAAGCAAGTGTTGAGATATCTATTTCACAGAAACAAAACCGACAGATATCAGTGTAATATGATACAGTCGAACTGGATTGGAACAAATACATCAAGACAGTCTAAACTGTTTATAACTTCAAATAAACGAATTACAGAAAAACTTCTAATCTTAAACAAAAAATCAGTCTATATAGTTATTGGACTACTTACAGGACATTGTCCAGCTAGATATCATTTAAAGAAGATAGGTTGAAGTCCAACTCAAGCGTTTTCTAGAATAAGTGCGTAAGTCGCATGATCCATTTCTCTTCATCGATCCTCTCTTCTGTAAATAAAGGTGACAAGATGCGGGTTTGTTAGCATTTTGTCACTTCAAACAGCTTGGCAGCGATGCAATCTTGCATCCTGAGGTGAAAAATTGCTGACAAACCCGCATCTTGTCACCTTTGTTTACAGAAGAGAGGATCGATGAAGAGAAATCGATCATGCGACTTACGCCCTTATTCTAGAAAACGCTTGAGTTGGACTTCAACCTATCTTCTTTAAATGATATCTAGCTGGACAATGTCCTGTAAGTAGTCCAATAACTATATAGACTGATTTTTTGTTTAAGATTAGAAGTTTTTCTGTAATTCGTTTATTTGAAGTTATAAACAGTTTAGACTGTCTTGATGTATTTGTACCAATCCAGTTCGACTGTATCATATTACGCTCCTATTTTTTTTTTATTTTCATCTGTATTACACATTTTGAAACTCCACAAAAGGGTCCTAAAAACTGATTATTCGAGCCTCGTCTAGCCAGAAAATCAGCTTTCTCATTTTTTTCGATTCCACAATGGCCTGGTACCCAGTACAGGGAGACCTGATTTTTCATAGCCAGTTGCTTCAATACTTGTATGCATTCCCAAACCAATTTTGATTGGCATGTGTAGGATTTTGATGCGTTCAGAGCCGCCTGATGGCTATCTGAAAATACGCATCCTTGCATGTCTATACTTTCTTCTAAGACATATAGAAGCACACTCTAAGATGGCGTATATTTCTGCAAGGAAAACAGTTGCCTATCTTCCCATTGGGATTGAAACATTAACTATTGGGCCTGTTATTCCAGCCCCTGTATTATCACTCATTTTAGAACCATCGGTGTAGAACATAACCGATCCTGGTGAAATACTAGGCCCACCCGATTCCCACATTTAGCGGTCGGTTTCAACCACCTTATATGGTCTATCTAGGTTTAGGATTTTTTCCATCCAGTCTGCGTTCATGACTACTAATGGATTAATTTGAAATTTTTTCAGTATACTTAGGTGTCCGGAAAGATTTTCTTCAAGAAAGATATTCGTTTTTCGCAGTCTTAATGCATTCTTTTCAGCTTCCATTTGCACGTTTTGATGTAGTGGAAGTTTATACAGAACTGCCTCTAAAGCTTTTGATAGCGTACTACGCATTGCTCCTGTCATAGCCATGCAGGCCAAACGTTGCAATTTTTCTAGTTTTTTTTTGGGCTGTGCTTTGCTTTATTTTAAGCCACCATACTAGTGCAGCATAAACTACCCTTACAATAACCGTATAGATCCAATGAATCATTTTAGGTTTAAGACCCCATTTTTTACCAAAAGTATTCTTACTCACCCACAGAGCATTAGTGGCTTTGCTCATTACCTGCTTCCAATTAAGTTTATCATCTGCAGAACAAAAATTTTCATGTAAATGGAAACACTGCTTAAAAAAATTAAAAAAAAATCATCAACCACTAGTTTATGATAAGCCAAAAATAAATAGAATATTTAGCAAAATAAGATTAAATTTCCAAGTTTATCCAGTTTTAATGCAGGGTTCAAAATAATTTGGTGCTCAGTAACACAGCTCAAGTGAAATCAATGAACTTCAATATTTCAACTTTTTGCAAGTTATTCTTGTCGAATCTTCAGTAAACTTAATACTGTACATACTGTATTTTGTTATTCATTAAGTTCGGGAAAAACACGATTATTTTTTACGCGCTGGCAACGGGTAAGCTGAATATGCGTAATTCTTGTCAAGATAATAAAATAGAAATTTTCTAGCGAAACAGGAGCGAACTTCTATCAATAGCTAATGCTATCTGAGAAATTCTCGCTGTAACTAGGCCGCCATCGGCACCCATCGTTAGAATTCCAATTTTATGTCACTTATCGCTAGTACACTGAGCCAACTCTCTCATTCATTGTTATATGTCAAGCATATAATTTTGCGCTATTGGAATTTCTAATAGGTTTTACTATGGCGTGAAAATCTCTGACATGAAGTATATGCAGTGCAAATGATATGAGTCTCTTCTTGCCATATTATTGTTATATTGAAAACATTCATTTCTTACGTCCGGGTAGTGCATTATAACTTCATTGGCTTTTTATATACAAAAGGATTTTGTTTGTTGAATAAAAGCAGTTAAATCTATATGAAGCTCATATGCGTACGGTTTGTACTGGTTATATGAAATATGGGATATCGCATTAATAATTATGATAACATTAATCTACAAATGTATGTTTATTCAAATTTTATTTTTATCAACGCTATACGAATATTCTGCTATAAACACATAATATTTGGTCATTAACAGCACGCATTTATAATTTGATTGTGTTGTAGTTGTTTGGATCCGAAATTAAATCCACAAGCTCCTGGACGGAGCTGGACTGGACTGAAATCCACAAGCACCTGGACGGAGCTTCCGAGATACAGTTTTATTCGTAGCAAAAACCATTATCTTGTGGACTTTCTGCTGAAAATATGTCAATTTTATCAATATAAATTTTCATTCAAATCAATTTCGAATGAACTGTTTTATTTACCAGATTCAAACCGCGGCACAAAGAAAGCCAAAATCTGGAACATCTAATTTTCACCTTCTTTCAAAGTGAAACCCACACAAGAGATGGTTTTTATATCTTTCTTGGGCTGCCGTTTCTTGTAGCAAACAGTCACGCTGAAAAGATATAGATTTTATCAATAAAATTTCTCATCCGATCAAATTCCATTCTACAAGCTTTCTTACCATAAAAAAGGTCAAAGCACAGAAATGCTAAGTCTGGCACTTTCGTTTTTCACCATTTTTATAATTTACTTCCACTGCTGTAGTGCTAAAATCATACTATTGATATGACGAATATGCATATAACAATCACCATAGATTCGGATCGGCCAAAGTTATATGCAAAGCTTGTACTGAACATATAGCATGCGAATGGCTCTATTTTTTTGTTATTTTTATTTGGTGGCATATGAACCTAATCTGTTACACATATAATACATATATGTTCAGCACGGAGTTGTTGTTATATGAAATTTCCAATAAAATAGCCTCATTGATTTATTTCAGTGTAGGTATATGCTAAAACTAAAGAGTGGTCCTTTCGGTTTTCTCAAACTGGAGGACCCCTCGTACGCCAGCTAGGTAAACAGTTTACAAAAAAGCACTGACCCCTTAGTGTCTATTTCCCCGCGTATGTTCAATAGTAATTTTTCAACCTCCTTTTTAACCTTCGGGCTGTCGCGCTGTTGTACTTTGTACAATAGTTGTGATTTATATGCTACCATTTTGCAACAAAGATATCTATCGACACTAAACCAAAATGTATTCCTCAAGAATCTTCTTAAGAACAATACTCGACAGTTTTTATTTACAGTGTGGCCCTTTATAATACGGTAAAATCAATAAGTGTACATGGAAGTCGCATAATAATGAACGCACTATATACGGTTCGAGTAAACCACAGTTTAAAATCGGTATATCTCAAAATCCAAATAATATAGAAACTTGGGGTCTTTAGTAAAGTTGTTCTGGAGGTGAAGCGCTATCTGATGGTACCTCATTTATTTCGGAATTTGACCGTTAGGTGGCACTAGCGACCATGGAAGTTTTACTTTTGTTTTACAGATATTTTAGGATCCTGACCATTTAGAAGGATGGCGTTTTCAGCAATGTTGTTTAGTAAGTTAAGGACTATTATTGTTTGGGCTAGTTGATTCAAAAATTTGCCACTAGGCGGTGCTAGTGAGCATGAAACTTTTGTTTACAGATATCTCAGGAGCCTGATTACTTAGAAAGATAATGTCTTCGGCAAAGTAGCTCAGTAGCTCAAGGGCTATCATTATTTGAGCCAAGAATAAGGATATTTTGCCACCAGGCGGCGCTTATGAGCTTAAAGTTGTTGTTTTATGGATACTGCAGTATCTTGAGTTCTTTGACAGGCACCTTCGGCAAAGTTGTTTAGAAGCTCAGGAACTATCATTATTTTACAAAATTTCGAACTTTAAGGATTAAACCAGGGACGAAAAAAATCATGCTCACTACACTCAATTCACCGACATTTATGCCACCATCAAAGTAACCGCACTACCACCAATATGATTGTACCAATGAAGATGGCACAAAAGTAGATTGGCAAAACAAACAACGATACCCGTGTGTCGTTGGTGTTTTTGATTATCAGAATCAGAAGAATGTCAGTTTTAGAAAATTGATTATCAATGAGGTTCATATTAATTAAAAAATATGCTGCTATACGGGTAATGAACGATCCGATGCACGTAATCGATTATATTGACGCGTCTTTAGTGTGCCTCGTGCAAAAATTACAATCTCCCGAAGCGGAATGTAAAAAAGTCAAGCTAGTTAGAATGAATATCATTTTTTGTTTCCGATGATCACAAAGCGGTTGAGTAGCAGCAGGTTAAAAGGAAACTGAAAATCTTGCGCAAGCGCTTTGCCAATCTTTGTTGTGTTGTCAAGGTGAGAATAAAAACAAATAAAAATCAACGAAGATTCTACCCAGCAGGTATCAATGTAGGCGAGGGTAGATTGAGTATTTTCGTCCCTGGATTAAACAATGAAAGAATTTGAGCTACTGAACAATTCTGCCGACGACGCCATCTTTCCAAGTGATTAGGCTCCTCAGATATTTGCGAAACAAATGTTTTATGCTCACTAGCGCCACCTAGAATCAACTAGCTCGAACAATAATAGTCCTTAACTTACTAAACAACTTTGCTGAAGACGCCATCTTTCTAAGTAATCAGGAGATCTGCGAAACACAAGTTACATGCTCACTAGCACTGCCTAGTGGCAAAATCCCGAATTTCTTGGCTATAACAATGATAGCCCTTGAGCTACTCAACAATTTTGCCGAAGACATCATCTTTCTAAGTGGTCAGAATCCTGGGATATTCGCAACACCAACGGTGTTGTACAAAGTACAACGCGCGACTACTCGCGTTACAAAAATTCGCGCGACGACCGAAAGGTTAAATAGAATAATAAGTAAGCTGGGCCAATTGAAATATATCGAATTGTAAGAATCTGTAGTTACATCTTTCAAATTTGTTAATTTAGACGACAAGAAGCTACTTTGAAAGTTCCAGTGATTCCATCGTAACTCAGGGTGCTCCGAGCTTGAAGTTTGTATGAGTCAATTGGTCGAGTTTTGAAAGGTTAACTTATGGTGAACTGATGTTGAAAACACAAAATTACAACCACTTCTCACTCCATTAGGTGATTCTGAATCGCCCATCTGCAATTCAGCAAGAGCAATTTACTCGAAAAACACACAAAACCAGACCGATAAATCAACCTGTGACTGGCAAAATATTTCTATTAACATGCTTTATGGCTTTTCCTCAATCTCTGTGCCTTCCGCCCTCTGACCATATCTCATCACACACTCACACATAATGCCTATGCTTCATTTTCGTTTCAGTCTCCGGCCACCGCAGACGACATGCAAGATTCCGGCCAGTCCCTATGCGACCCAAACCGTCGGAAGTAACCACATCAATAACAACAACAACAGCAGCAACCACAACAACAACGTCACCCTAATCCCGAATGGGAACGTTACCAACATCCCAAATCCGACCCAGAAGCAATCGATGCTGGAAAAGCTGAAACTATTCAACAGCAAAGAGAAACAGGACAAAACTTCCAAATCGACCATTTCCAAACGGACCAGCTCGAGCAGTGGCTTTTCCTCGGCTCGAAGCGAACGGAGCGATTCCAGTCTGAGTCTTAACAACGATGGCCCCACGGGAAAGAGTGGGAAGGACTCCAGTTTGGGTAAAAAATCCGACACTGCCAACAGTAGTGCCAAAGTCAAATCATCGAAGCTCATCTCATCCAAGTCCAGTTCGAAGGACGCATCGGGGTCAAAGATTTCCACGGTTGGGAAACTGGGCGGGGACAAAAGCAAAGTGGGTAAGGATCAACCTCACGATACGCACATTCCGATCACGGCACCGAAGGCGCACAAAATTCCGACGGCGACGGCCATGACAACTGCAGCCAGCGGAGGCCAACCGAAGTCCGAATCGAAACTTAAACCTGCCTCTGTGGGAGGTACGGGCAGCAGAAAACTCGATGCAAAATCCGAAAGTAAAACTAGTTTGTTGTTGCACCAGCAGCAATTACAACAGCAGCAACAACTACAACAGTCACAGTTGCAACCGCCGAAAACGATGGTGGCTCCACCGTCAGTCAATACTGGGATTCCGAAACCGATGGCCGCTGTGAAGGGAACGAGCAAACCTTCGCCGCCTCAGCCAGTGCTTCAGGAAACCAAGTCAAAGGATGAGCTCTTGAAGTTGGACCGCGCCCTGGCCGGCTTTGGAGGACACCAGAATGGCCTGATCTCGCCCCAGCATCTACCGAATAACATATCAAACAACAATAGTGATCGAATGAATGTGGTGAATACTATCAGTGTCAGTGGTAACAATAACGTTCTAGGGAGTCCCATGAAACTGCCATCCCAACAGCAAATCCCCAGCTGTATGAGTGATAGCATGCACTCCAACTCAACCCAAGGCGCCTCCATCGGGCAACACTCCAACTCCAGCGAGTCCAGCAGTGTCGTCTATCGCCCCAGCGGATCGGAAAGTGGCTCCGAACTGATCTCGAACCTCAGCTCCCCGCACAAGTCCTCGACCTCCTTCCTCTTCAACGACGTCAATTTGAACAACAACAATAACAGCAAATTTAACACCGTCCCATCAAAAATCCTAAACACTGCCCCGAACCAAAATGGGACCATTTACGAGCAGGAGGAGAAGCAAATCACCGTCGTTCCGATGCGACCTCTGCTCCGTGGGTACAACAGTCACGTCACACTGCCAACGCGAGGTGCCCGCGGTCATCACTACATATCGGAGTACTGCGAGGACCTCGGCGGACAGGGTTATTGCAGCGATGGAGACGCACTGCGAAAGATCCCCGCACGCTACTCGGACTCCATGGAGAACGGGTACCCGTCTGAGGGGGGTGGTGGCGGAGGCAATGGTGCCTTGATGACACGCCAGCAGTACATCAGCTCCTTGAGGAATCGAACGCCGCTGCCCACGACCATCGAGGAACGGTGAGTAATATTTTTTTCAAGTGACCCAAAACTGTTGAAGGGGTTGTCTGGTCGCAGAGACTGGGGCATGCTATTGAAGCGGATAATTTATGTTTGGTTAAATGGTGAGGGCCGAAGTGCGTGCGTGGGATTCGTTCGTGGTTGTGATATTTTATTGTGAATCGAGAAGACGATTCGCCGCGGTATGGCGGGGAGATGTCTCGTCGTGGTGACAGCTATTCGGTACCGGAGGGATCCGTCTGGGCTTGGATGACGGGGTGCTTGGTGGGCAATAATGTGTGGAATGAAGGGGTCATCATCGGCAATCGGGACGGGAGCAATCCGAGAGACATGCCGAGGAATTAATTCATGGGATTAAGATGCTGGGTAGTACCGAAGAAAGGGAACGCAATTGGTTGGGGGATTGCTGCATGCGAATGATGACTCAAAAATGAGTTTTATTGGCAACTGAATTTAATGGAGTGCTTAAGTTTTGCATTTATAGGGCTATAAAGCATTCTTTATTAAACATTTCAAATCAAAATTACCGGTTTGTGACGTCAGAAATTAAGAGATTGCCCATAAACCACGTGTGAATCATGATCTTCTCAAGAGCACGATAAATGTACAGCCACCATTAATTGAATTATACCACACTTTTGCCCTTCAGAAATCGCATTTGAAATCATGTGTCCGCACCATTTTTGGTAGACTCACACTCAAATCTCAATCACAGAGTTCTCCCATAAGAGCAAACTAATTTGAGATCAGCTACGCAAAACTCACGCATGATATTTTGATGCAAAATCACTTGCTCACGCTCATGCTGTCAAAAATGATTCAATCATAAAACCCATCGGAAATATGCCCTATCCCAATGTTATTGTTTACATTAGAATTTTAGTCGAGTGTTTTGTGTAAAAAAAAACTGTGGAAATATAAGTCAAGGAGTCTGATGGATGATCCAACTCAAATATGAAAAATCTCAATCATGAGATATGGGAATTTGATATTTTCGCAATGCTGTACACATATTCCCTATTTTCTATCAACCACCATCGTGAGCCTTCGCCAGAATCTCTGGAGAGGCCACATCTGTTTGTACCGAGATTTTTCTTCTTTTTTTTTTTTGACATGTTCTCCCGAATTCATGAAGATTGAGACGTCGCACGGTATGTTTTGGACACAAAACGGAAATGTCCCCAAACGGGCCCTGGAGGTACCGACTACGATGTTCCGGAACGGTCCAATTATTCAACTTATATTGAAATGATGACAATTGATCATTATCATACGTTATACTTAAAAACTTCAGTTTGGAACTCCAATGAAAAAATAATACTTATGTTTGAATCCGTCGTGACCCGGAATATATCCGGCATGGTTCCGAAATCAGCATTATCCATTTATGACAAGCAACTGGTGCCTTTCAAAGTAAACTGAGGTTGGTTTCAATAAAATCAAATGGAAATTGACGGAATGGCAGCTTTTTGAAAATTCCTTATCGAAGGTCGGGAACGTAAAGGTTATCAGGGTAAGTGTTCCCTTAGTTGTGGGTGTTCCTATAGTTGCGGTAGTGCCGTTTTCACTGATTTTATTAAATTATTCACAGAACGGACACTGCCAATCGACGTATTGGCTTGTTGATACACGGAATAGTTGAAAAGAGCGTTCGAATTGCTTTAACCCTTTGGGGCCGGCGCGGTCATATATGACCGCAGTACAAAAAAGGCTGTAAAAAAAGAACCAATGAACAAATGTATATACTGTCTTCGGCAAAGTTGTCCCAAATATACTCTTTTATCAGAGAAAAATATGAAGTATATGCCTTTATGACCTAATTGACAACCTAGAACATCCTGAACATCCTAAAGTTTGGAAAATTGAACTATAAGTACATACGAAGCGTGAAATGCTGTTTGTGAACATAAATGATGTTCAGGTTAGATAATACTGAATTACTCTTTTAACGAAAACACTATTTCACTTGCTTTGCTATGTCATGGGAGGTTTATGGACAAAAGTTTTATATCCTGCAAATAAAGAATAAAATAATATGTTAATCAGTCCACAGTCCGGGAAGTCTCTCCTTCTGCGCATACGGCAGCCAGTATTTATAGCTCAGAAATCTCGTAGGTACGAACAAGAAAAAGGTACCAGAGCCATGAGGAATATCACTTGAGATAGGTAGATATGACAAAAAGGTCGAAAGACAAAAGGTCGAAAGGACAAAAGGTCGAAAATGATTTGCATGGTGGGAAATTTTTCCTTCTTTGAAAATAGATTTTCGACCTTTTGTCCCTTCTATTTTGTTCTTCGACCTGTTGTCCTTTCGACCTTTTGTCTTTCGACCTTCTGTCCTTTCGACCTTTTGTCTTTCGACCTTTTGTCATAGATTCGTCATGGGATGTTCTAGGACGTCCGAACTGTCCTGAAGCACACTCTTTGAAATCTACTACCGTAACAGTAATTGTTTGGGTTAAAAACAATAACATTACAAATTCAAATAGAATCTACCAACCTCTGAGAATCTCAAGAGCTATTTCAAGAAACGTTTGGGATATTCCAGGCCCTCCAAATTACCCTGGAGTTCAGAACTTCAGGTCTACACTTGTTCCAGTAGTTATTCTCGCTAAATTGAGTGAAGTGGGTGAAGTTATATAATCTATCATGTTCACTGAACTTTCGCACGTATCAATAGGATGTTTTAAAGAACGTTTGGAGTATTCCGGCCCTCCAAATTACCCTGGAGTTCAGAACTTCAAGGCTACACTTATTCCAGAAATTTATCTCGCTAAACTGAGTGAATTTATAAAATCTTTCCTGTTCACTAAACCTTCTCATGCATCAATAGGCTGTTTCAAGGAACGTTTGAGATATTATAGGTGCTCCAAATTGCCCTGGAGTTCAGAACTTCAGGTCTACACTTATTCCAGTATTTTTTCTTGCTAAACTGAGTAAAGATATATAACTTACCAAGTTTACTGAACCTTGTCACGGATCAATAGGCTAATTCAAGGAATGTTTGGGATATTCTAGGCCCTCCAAATCACCCTAGTGTTCGTAACTTCAGGTTTACATTTGTTTCAGTAATTAATCTCACTAAACTGAGTGAAGTTATATAATCTAACATGCTCACTAAACCATCTCATGGATCAAGGAACGTTTGGGATATTTCAGGCCCTCCAAATTACCCTGGAGTTCAGAACTTCAGGTCTGCACTTGTTCAAGTAATTTATCTCGCTAAACTGAGTAAAGTTATAAAATCTAAAATGTTCACTGAATTTTCTCACGGATCAATTAGCTGTTTCAAGGAACGTTTGGGGTATTCCGAGCCACCCAGATTACCCCGGAGTTCAGAAATTCAGATCTACAATTGTTCTAGTAATTTTTCTTACTAAACGATGAAGTTATTTAATGTTCACTGAGCTTTCTCACGAATCAAAAAGATATTTCAAGGAACGTTTGGAGTATTCCAGGCCCTCTAAATTACCCTGGAGTTCAGAACTACAGGTCTTCCCTTGTTCCAGTAATTTTTCTTTCTAAACTGAGTGAAGTTATATAATCTATTATGTTGACTGAACCTTCTCATGGATCAATATGCTGTTTCAAGGAACGATTGAGGTATTGCAGATCCTTCAATTTCCCCAGGACTTCAGAACTTGGTGATATTCCAGGCCCTCCAATTTACCCTGGAGTTCAGAACTTCAGGTCTACCCTTGTTCCAGTAACTTTTCTCGCTAAAATGATCAAAGTTTTCCCTTTGGGGCCAGTACGGTCATTTATGACCGCAGTCGGAAAATGGCTGTATAAAAAGAACAAATGAATAAAATTTACTGTCTTCGAAAAAGTTCTTGCAAATATACTTCCCTGTCAGGGAAAAATTTTAGGTGTATGCCTTAATGTCCTACTTGGCAACCTAGAACATCCTGAACATGCAGAAGTCTGACAAATAGAATAATTAGTATAAAAGTAGCTTAAAATGCCTTTTGTAAATACAATTGATGTTCGTACTTGATAATACATACCTATTATGTCAAGAAAAACGCTGCTTCACATGCCTTTTCATGTCATGGCAAAGAGTTTACCAAGTGCTTAACTGACAATAAGGCAATCCATGAGACAGCTGTGATCAGCTAAATTTTTTTTTTTTTACCATGAATTTTTGACAATCATCGCTTGGGGAACAAAGGAGATTGGTAAGCACTGATGACGCTTAACGAAATTTCGGTAAGTTTAGTGTTCACTGTGCTTGCACCCTGCTGTCAACCCAATCGCGAAGTGTCCTCATGGATAGTCTTATATTCCACACTGCCATCTGTTGCAAGAACCGCGCGAAGCACTGTCTGCAATGATGGATTTTTAGTTGACGTTTGCCTAACACGCACACTACTACACAAATTGCCTGTAAGTTTTGTCTGCATCATTCAGCAACGTGTACACTATCAAAAGTCAAAGCGGTCGAACACTAGCGCCTCTAGTGGAACGATCGCGTCGGTCAAATGAAATTCAAATTCATCGTTAAACGCATGTACCATGAGCTTCTCAAGAGTGTTACGTCTGTTTGTCTGTGACAGTACAGTAGTGACGCCTCTACACGGATAGTCGTGTTGCACGATTGCAAAAAAGAAGTAGAGCTCGATATTTGTATGACGATTACCGGATCTTTTCGTAAAGGAAAGAGTCTTGACTTCCTTGGGCACAGAGTATGGGCGCATGCCTGCCACACGATATATCCATGCAAAAAGGTCATTAGCTGAGAAAGATCTCAGGTAATAAATATGGAAGTGCTAAACTAACACTAAGCTGTGAAGCCAGCTTCCTCCCAGTGGGAACGATATGCCAAGAAAAAAGAAGAAGATTCGTCGACAAACACATATATTCAAAACGTGTTTCTACTCGTTTACGCATTTAGACTCTACTGACGTTTTCACCAATTGTTCTCAAACAAAAGGTGAAAAGCAGGGGGGTTGAAAATAGTATATTTTTACGTGACATAATTTATGGATGCTTCCCAATAGATGTCGTTAATTATGACTGGAAACTTTCTCGAATACACCATGTTTCGGAAGTGCTTCGTTTCGTGGTTATTAATTTATTACCACTAAATCCTGACTCTCATCGCGTTGTAGATCTTATGTACTGAACATCCAGACCAGTTAGATAATCTAGACCATTCGAAATGATCTGATAATATTTGCTGAACACTCAGAAGGTTCAGAATATACGGTAGATTACATATGAACAAGGTTGTTATTACAAGCATAGACTTCAATTTATGAACTCAAGAGCAGTTTGGAAGACCTAGCACCTCCCAAAAAAATATTTGTCATCATTTCTTGTGATGTTTAGCATTTTGAGCACCAAAACTATTGAAAGGCGTTCAAAAAACTGTATAATAGTTCTTGGAAAAAATCAGGCCCCAAAGGGTTAAAATGTGCCTAATGACTTTCAAAATAACCTTCAAAAGCACCGTGGGTTGTTTTGCCTCAGCGAAGCCCTTATATACACTGAGGCAAAAATACTTAGGTTTTCTATAAATTACGACTTACGAATCAGTGAAATTATGATTTCATTGAACGCTTAACAATTTTGCATAAGTAATAACCAGTTTCATAAGTGAGATCTATGAATTTTTATACATCATAATTTGAAACAATTTATATGGCAATCTCTAGAAGAGCTGCTCCACTTTATAAGTTGGGTACAGGTTAAGCTGACACAGGAGACCGTGTTATTTTCCCTATCTCTTGTTTCACTCTAAAAATTATCATCAAAACTTTGTGGAAGCAAATCTCGAGTTTTAGTGAACCGATTAAGCTGAAAATGTGTTGGGTTGTGCACTACACATATAGAATCATATTGATACATTTTTCGCATCGATATATAGAGTGGTTCTTGGGATTTGCTTCTTCATTATGATGACGTCCCGTGCGGCCTTAAGCGGAGGCTGATCACATGTTTTCAGAACATGCCAATTTTTTAGCATGCCTGGAGTAAAAGGCACAGTTTCAATGGTTGATTATTTTAATCATTGTGATAATTAAACAAATTCATTAAGTTTACCAATTAAGATGAATGAAACATTTCTAAAAGGGTAGTGATTCTTGGCAAGGTTCTTGGCGAGATGCTTATTAGATTTCCTTTCGCTTTTATGGTCAATTTTTAATGAGATCTTTGCTGGAATCCCAACGGGAATCCAATTGACATTTAGCCAGTTTTTTGAAAATTCCCTCTGAGAGATTACCGAAATTGTTGTTAGTAGATTTCTAATAAGGTTTTCAGTGGATTCTAGAAAAGAACCTTGGCTGATTTGCTTGAAATTTTTAGTAGATTCGTAGAGGTTGAAGATTAATTAATAGTTCCTGTTCAGGCCAGCAGCAAGCCACCGGGGTACTTTAATCAAGAATCGCTACAGTGGATGCAGCATACCTTGCACTAGCCTTGCATTGTGTCATTGTCTGACAGTTCGAGAATATTCAATCCGTCAATTGTATAAAAGTTTAGACACAACACATTATTGTATACAACAATGCACTTCGAGAATATTCTACGCAAATACAATAGGGTAGAGGACTATAAATACGACCTCATGTTATGTACCAAATCAGACTGAAATAAACCGTGAATTCGATCGTTACTCTCTCCCTTCCGGATCGTTTCCGCGGGAACATTTTGGTAGATGTCTGAGGTTGTTGATGATACTGATTCTTAGTGAAGCCTTTTCTGGATTGACTAATGACTAGTCATCGATCTATGACATCGTTCTTAAGCTCTTGACAAGATATTGTATGGATTTCTGCAGATTCACAGCGAGTTCATCCCAACAAATTCCAACAATCGTTCCCAACAAAATCCATGGCAAGATCGTTGATTAATGAATAAATAGCGAGGTCCTTTTGTTTAGTTTTTGACGAGATTCTTGACCAAATCTTTGAAAAATTACTTGGAAGACGCAATCTTGGAATTTTGTCAACAGTTTAGCCAGTTTCATAGAAGAAAAAAGAAACACGTTTAAAAACATCTTTTTTGGTAAAAAGATATTTCCTTGCAACAAGAATTTCTCTAGGAACCAAGTCTAACGCATAATCCTGAAGACTTGACTTTTGAATATCTGCACGGAAATGTATAATTCCAAAATCTATCTGTACTTCCTATGAATTCCAGGGGGTGCACGATCTTTAATTTTATATCTCACTGTCCAAAACTTTTTCAAAATTCAAACCGTTTTTAGCTCTCTGTATTTTAGGAATTCAATTCAAAAATCAAGTTCTCCCAATTTGTCCATATTATATGAAAATATCAAGCCGCAGGATTATCTTGTTATACGTATTTCTAATTTCTTAGGCATCCGGTAAAAAAATGAAAAAAAAAATGATTTAAATGAAGGGTTTCTCCTTTCAGACTTCACTGAAATTGTGTGGATGTGTCGAGCTTGACTAATTAAGCCACTTTGTATACTTAGTTTTTCCAAACATTTTCAGCATTATCACTTGAAAAAAGTCAATTTTTTTTTACCTTGATTTTTTTTTTACAAAATAATGTGATTGAAATACGACAACTTCTGCAATAAACTGTTGTATGGATGACTTGTAGAAAATTGTCTAAATTTTTGAATAAAAACACTGAAAAATCTAATTTGTTGTCTTTCAAAAATATAGCGATTTAGAAAAATATGTTTTAATTCAATTTTGTTTCGAGTATAAACCGTAATTTCTGGTGAAATTGGTTAGTTTTCACTGTTTTCCATGTTTTTTTTTTCTATAATGTTGCCAATGCCACACAGCTGAATGCAGAAAAATAAGAACGACGGCGAACCTCATTGGCTCATATACCGAAGTTTTCATACAGATGTAATTTTAGTACTGACAATCTTCTATTTAAACAAATTAAAGGAATCCTATTTCGGGGCGAAGTTGATCAATTGGTTGGTGTTCAGACAGACCGGACTAGATGATATTTTGGCCTTGAAAGTACTGCATAAGTTCCTATTTTTTGCGATGCTATTGGTTCTTCAAATAGATAATAATCAATGTAGCAACATTCTCCTGAAAGCACCAAAAAGCACTTCGCCCAGTCTGACTTAACATCGACCAATCGTTAAAACGAAATTTTACATTATTTTCATAGAAATAAATATTCTTTAACACAAAAAACTTCACAACATACAATTCCAGACAAACAACGTTTATTTACTGAAGCTTGCATTGATTTTTGTACTCTATTAGTTAGAAATGAAATTGTGTGACACGGTGATCAATTTCACCCGAATTTACGGTAACTACCAATCGTCCATTAATCGCGAGATGGGCACTCTTAGGAGAAATAATTTTCAAACACAAAAAATGTCTTGTCTTAAATATTTTTTCAGTGTGTCATTTTCAAACAAAACTAAACAAGTGACAGTCACAGTAATCTCAAAATTTAATGAAACTCAATAAGCAAGCCATTGTTGTCTAATCAGTTGTCCAGTAAAACCTCCCGGGGTCCATAATAGGAATGTTTACGAATTTGACGTTTCCTATTATGGACCCTTTATTTGTTCGGCTCGCTGCCGACGTGCCTATTATGGACCCACCTGGAAATGCGTATTATGGAACCTCTTGTGTGGTTTAATTCACAAAACTGTTCAAATATCTGTATTTATGCGTCTCAAACCAAATATTTTGCCTGAAACTGCTGACTAACAATGCAATCGAAGTTGCCCCGGTGGATTTTAATAGGAATAAGGTTGCTTTGAGTGTCAATTTTATGTTTTTCTGCAGGGGGTCCATAATACGCAAAGGGTTCAAAACCGGCATCGACTCCCTAGTTGTGTTATAACAATATTTTATGAATAATAATAATAATAACAATACAAAATTGGCTCCGTAATGTCTTATATCGCTTGAGCTTATGAAAATCAGCTAGTTGTGAAATATTTTGACGACATGTAAGTGCAATGTGTCGTTGAAAACATTTGAACATACTCAACGATATTAGAATACATAATGAATCTTTTTTAAAATTAGTAATGGTTACACTTCAAGAAGGGCGTAGCTCAAAATATCGACGATCTTTTCATTCAAAACTCTACCCAGAGTATACAAATAACTCAAAACACAAACATTAAATCAAATTTTGTTGCTATTTTTCTTATGATAATCACGTATAAATCAGTTTGAATACCTCAGTTTTCCTTTGAGTTTGTAAATTTATACAAAAAATAAGGGACCTAAGATTTTTTTTAATTTTTTTGTAGTTGAGCTATAGGAAACGACTGGGGAGCAAGTCGTTTAAAAATGTTTGAAAATTCAATCTCCCATATCTTCCTTGCCATCCTTACCATAAAAATAGTGTACTGTGAAATTTTCAGCTTTTCGGTGATGATTTAAACCCAAAAAAACAGTATGTTTGTATGGAAATTACTATGGAGATTATTTTAAAAATTTTTTAAACACGTTAGTACTGTAATTTAAAGGACACAATTATTATCCCTTAGTGAAAACTCATTCTTCAAACCTAGCTGATGGTGTGCCTATAGCTTACTGAGCTAGGAAGCTGACTCTGCCCCAGTTAAGATGTAATCCCAAGAAGATAAATATCATTTCCTCTGATTAAATATTTCATCATCTGGTCTGTGGATAAAAAAAAACCTTTGCCACCGTCGCTCGACACCTGATGCAGTCATAATCTTATTATCTGAACTTCCTCTGCGTCGTATCTTTTCATGGAAGCCTTCTAGAAGCGAAAACAACACCTGTTGACGGATGCACCCAAGGTTGGATCTTTTTGCAAGAATAATTTGAAAATTTTCATCTCAATAAACGAACTTTGCATCTGATCCATTCTATTATCGGTCGCAGGTGTGCGAATAAGCTTCCACAGGAGAGTTGACTCCCGCCTGACATGGTCTAATTGATTATCTGTCACTTGTTTGGCACCGCATGCTTCGATGTGCTCTGCTCACACATAATCCGATCATTGCTGCTGCCTGACAAGTGCCTACTTTTTGACAACCAAAATCCCTTCACTTCGATACAACATTCTATTCTTGGGTATTCCGAGAAAATGGCTACCGATGTAAGGATGGCAAACACGAATTCTTCTCTTCTTTATTGGATTCTTTCGCCGCAAGCAGCAATAATTTATCAACCAGCCAACGATTAAAAAAAATTCAGAGCACTTGCTCTGTGGCACTCCAGAGGAGCCTTGCGAGTATCGGTTGGTATGCTGCTTTATTTACTGACGGCAGCTCTTCGGAAGAAGGAAGTTCTCTCTCCACGATATTTGTTCAGATTCACGTCGTCACAGCGCACACAAATGAGCCAACTAGTATGGGGGAAAGCCCTTGGATGGCACAGAATAGGAGGAATAACCGATGATTCAATTCGAATAAAGCTGTGGAGGCCCACCATCCAAGGAGGTCATGACAAGGCCGAATGGGGGGTGAAAGTATTTTCGGAAGCTTTCCATTGAAAGGGTTGCGGTGTCACAGACTGAAGTTGTTTCGAGGAAGTTTTTCAGAAAACTACAGCGATGTTCACATTAGTTAAATTAACCCTTTCAGTAAGACTGTTTTCCAGACATTATTTTCAAAATGTTTGTTCTTTAATTGAGAAAAACTCTTTTTAATTTCTTTTTGCAGATCCTGCCATATAAGTTTCATAGCTTGGATGGCGAGTGCGTTGAAATTGTCTCGATTGGTATTGAAATGCTCCTTGCTTATACAATGGAATTTGTTAAAGTTTCGAGAGCATTGTCAGTATCAAGTATCATTTGCAAAAAATGGTAACATATTTATTGCTGTCGATGTATGTTTCATATGTATTCTAGTCTGGTAATTGAAAGTGGAGCTGATACGATTGAGAATCGCTTCATGGGATATTTGAAATGTAACAGGGACATGATCAGAATCGACATCAGCATAAGTAACCCGTTGGCTACAAAGTTTGTCTAGATTTGATTGAGACCAAATCAATCGTAGAAGGGTTTCTAGAAGAGGAAAAACAAGCCATACTTCAGGGAATTGAATTTAGAAACATCCTGAAGAGCGCTCATCAAATTTTTTTTTGCTGTTGAACTCGCTTTACGAATTATTCCATGAGTGATGTTTTGCAATAAAGTCACCAATGACAAAAAAGTTTGACTCAAGCGAGTCAATTTTTGCAAGTAATTTCAAAGTAAATTAACTTACCGCCGAAGCAGCCAAAGTTTTAAAAACTTTGGTTTCAAATGATGAAAAATGTTGATGTTTTATACACCTATGGATGATGATAGCAACTCCTCCACATACCCTATCAAGTCGATCATTATGATAAACAAAAAAAGTTGGGATATCTTTTGAGTTTGGAAACCTTTGTGGTGTTCCTGCCTAAATCCACAAAATTCGGATATACTGACCACAATTGGCGGCACGCTTTGCTTCCTCTCTTATATTATTGAAAAACTATCTATTCTGACCCACCGTTCAATTTTTCTTCTCTAACAATACTCCATCATTGAATATGTGTAATTTAATTTCCTCCCAGTAACCCATCATCTTTCGTTCAGGAAGCTTCTGCTATGACTGCTGTGGCGCGCAGCACCAAGCAAGAAGATTTCCACCGAATGAGCGCTCCGTTTTCGGTAGAATGCTTTCAAGCACTGTCATTGTTGGCAAACGCTTCACATGCTGTTCGCCCCATCTAGTAGTCTGCAGCGCGCTGCTGTTCGAAGAGTGTGGCGGCCATGGTTGTTACCATGGAGCAGCAACACTGTTCCGTTTTCAACAAGCAACCATAGCTACCTACTACGATGCGATGGCGAACAGCGAGGGGGAGCCCTTCATTCTTGAACCATTTTGATGCTTCGATTACTTTTCAGCGACTGCTTTGGGCTCCCGGGAGGAAATCGTCACACACAAAGGGAATCCTTGTCATGCAATTTTCGTCTGCGTCTGCTGGGATACCCTACGAGAACCAGTCCGAAAGGAGGGTGTGGATGCTGCCCGTTTTTCCGAGGGGTGGTAAAAAGGATCAAATGAATAGCGGAACATAATTATGAGTTATGAGCTCCAGTGGCAGCACATTAAAGATGTGCGTAGTGCGGAGTCGTGCGGTGTCCATAAAATGGGGGATTTGCATTTAGAATTTAACATCTAGCAGCAGGTCCCACTGTGGGCAGTTTTTGAATAGTAGGGGGTCAAAAATATACTTTTTATGTCATATTAATGAGGTTTGCAAATTTTACTTCAATTTGTCCAATTGCTTCTTCCCCTTGACATAACGTTCTCACTGGGACAGAGCCTGCTTATCAGTCTAGTGCTGTTATGACCACTTCCACACTTATTAACTGAGAACTTTCTTTGCCATTTTTCGCATTCGTATATCATGTGGCAGGTACGATTATACTCTTTTCGCAGGGAAGTCAAGGTAATTACCATCACGATATGATTCTGGACCGACCGTTCTCGCGGACTCAAACCACTCTGCCAAGGAAGGCCCCGACTACAAATTATCTTGCTCTGATATTTCCGGAATATCTTATTAGAAGTATTTACCATGAAATGAAGGGCCAGAAACCCCTCTCAGAAGAAGTCTCGCTCAATTTTACTAAAAGACCTATCTAACATTGAGTGCCTCTCTTGGTTTACTTTCTCTTTAATGAATAACTGAGTCACATTAACCTCTTCTGTTGCATTTTTTGTATGAAACGCTAGTCAAAGAAATTGCCTTTCGATCTATAGAGAAAAATTTCTCAAAAGCTTTAGTATTCCACTGTTATAATGAAAAGAGAACGAGAGAGAAGAGAATCTCTCATTTGTACATAAGTCCTTTAGTAATGT
The DNA here is from genome assembly GCF_002204515.2 of Aedes aegypti. Taxonomy (NCBI): domain Eukaryota; kingdom Metazoa; phylum Arthropoda; class Insecta; order Diptera; family Culicidae; genus Aedes; species Aedes aegypti. The sequence goes on from NC_035108.1 coordinate 451,357,060, forward strand.
TCAGTGAGAAGCCATTATTTCGATTTTTGGCCACCTGATCGCCCATAGTGGGGGTTCTGATGGTCCGGGGCATCAGATGTTGACGATTTCGACGACGGAATGCATCCGATGCTCGGTGAAAGCTGCTTACCATGATGATGATATTGAGCAGGGGTCGGGCAGTTCGTTTCTCGTTCGAGTGCTCTTTGTGTAAAATTACAGATTAAGGGATTTTGGTGGCAGCTACATTGGCAGAGTAGGGCACCCTTCCACCCAACAGAATCCCCATAAAGTATACTTTCGACGTGGGACAGGGGGAAAAGTGATAAAAGTGATATGAATTTTAATGAGCGAGTTGTAGTGCGTGTGTACAGTTTTAAATAGGTAATTGTGGGGGATGTCAGGATAATTACTCGCAATTATATGGCTTTCAATGTGTGAGCAGCAGCGAGATAAAAATTGTGATGGTTAAGTTATGTTTCAGTTTTGAACATAATTTTAAATCGCTTGGCAATTTTTTTCATTGCCAAAGCTTCAAAATGGTATCAAAATAAGCAATTAGTTTGATGCTTTAGACAAATTTTCCGAGCAAAAAATTGAAGGAGCCTTTAGCCTCCTTTTCAACATATGTGAGGAAGCGAAGGGTATCGCCTTATAAGCAGATGAAATCATTTCACCTGTAAAAATTCTGAACCGCTACGGCAAATGAAATGTGATTTGTTGTTAACAAGATATAAATAAAAGCATCAAATTAGGATGATAGTGTTACAAAACACAGAACACCTGTAATATTTAGTATAATACTTATATGATACATTAGACTGATGCAAATTTTGAAGTTTATGCCAATTATGATGAAAATCATTTTCACAAAATTTGAAGTGATTTGGAAGAAATTTGGCTGTGCACACGCCATTTTAAGTTTATATGGATACTAGCTTACCCGACGTGGCTAGCCACGTTCCAACGAATCACGGTGCCCCGACAGACCGTTATTATGCAAAAAAAATGTCCATCAAATTTGAGCACAAGGCTCGATTCCTGGGGTCATTCTGCACCTCTGGACCAATTTAAAAAAAAATCCCTAGGAGGAATTTCGAGAAACCTTGATTTGAAGTTTTTGACTGAAAATTTCAATATTATCCATATTAAAATTTTGCAAAAGCAGTGAAAAAATCTACAAAAACGCTCAAAAAGTTGGCCAAACTGTACTCAACTAGTATAACATTATTACAGTTGTTATAATTGGAAATATTTACAGCTTTTCCGGCATTCGCAATAAATGACCAGCTCACTGAAGTTTGCCTATTTTATTCGCTCAATAGTTTTCTTTCCTGTTCTCAAATAAATGTGCTAAGAGAGCCAAGAATAAACGATTTATACAGGGCAAATTGACAATGATGTTTCATTTAGGCAAGCTTGCATTAATCGTTGCTCTCTTTACATTATTATTAAAAACTGCTTTAATTTTCGAAACATCATACTTTCAAGTTTTTTATTATCATACGTCACGAATGTTTTATTGCTCTTCAACAACTTTAATCACATCTCCATCAAGAACTACCTCAGCACCAACACATCTGAACCTGTTTTTTTTTCTTCATATGCGACCATATATGTTAAGGTAGACTAAATGGCATTACAAGCTTGGCTTAGTTGTCCATCTTTGAAATAGTGAAAACCTGCTTTACTGCACTGCAATCGATTCCAATGAAGTCATCGTCTGCTAAATCAAGGAGTATAAGCAGGGCAGACAATCGTCAGATTCGTCACCGACGAAATAAAAAAAATCGTCATACAGTATAATAACTCTGGCAGGTCGTCATCTCGTTATCGACGAAAGAATGTACGACAACTTCAACCCAAAATCGTCAACTGGCAAATGTTTCGTCATTACGCTTGCTACCCTTACCCCCGCTAATTTGAACGGTACCTCATGCAAACCATCGGGGTTCATTTTTAGTTTGAACATCTAGTCACCCTAGAAACGTGTTTCTGGTTACCTTTTTCACTGTTTTGTTTTGATTCTGCGTTCCGTTCCACTGCGTTCCATTTCATTTTACTCCGTTCCATGAGCTGAATGACGTTTGAACCATTTTTAATCTGAACGATGTGCAAATTAGCGGGGTACAGATTAAAAAGTGTTCAGATTAAACGTGGTCAACGGGGGTACCCGGTATACAGTTGCTACGCACCAAACAACGATGCCATCACATAATTGCTTGTTTTGGCAAGTGAACTCGCTCTTCTCATGATTCTACAATTGTTCTGTTGGTGAGCGCGTGGATTTGACGATTTAGAGATCGTTCGATTCGAGACGCGTTTTGTTTTGTTTTATTTTTGCAAAACATACTCATAATCTGTCGAAGACACGATTCATATTTTTAGTCGGTTTGGTGCTCCCGAAGGAATCGTTTTTGTTCGTCATGACGCCGAGCCTGGATCTCTGCGGCAAATCGTCATCCGACGCTGGTTGAGTGACGATGACAACGCTTCTTTTAGTTTCGTCGCCGAATTTTTCCATTTGACGGCGACGATTGTCTACCCTGAATAAAAGCGACAAAACGCAATATTGAACAGTATATTCGGAAACTCGGAAACTCATCTCTTTTCATTCCATGTAATTTTACAAAAACAAAAGCTCCTCGTCTACAATCCTTACACTTGATTGTATTTGTCAGCTTAAACAGCTTTAAGTCTCATTTTGAAGTCTTTGATATTACCTGCAACAACTAGATTTTTGTTACTGAGCCGAACGCGACCTAGAAATCAATAAACAGATTGACGATGAATCCCAAAAAAAAAAAAAAAATAAACGAAGTAAATGGTTGTAGGTATAAGAGTGGGGATTTGTTTGAAGTTGTTAATGACTTTGTTGATCTTCGAAATTTGTGACATATGACAATCATGTTTCCCGTGTAGTTATAATCCTGTTGAGGCTGAGAATGTTGAACAGGATATTTTTTAAGTCAAGTGCTGAGGGCAATACTCGGTAGAAAACTAGATGTAAACATCAAGAGTAGAGAAGGGCAAAAAGAATCGGAGCCGTTCAAAAGATCCGGATCACTCAAAAGAGTGAGTGATCCGTGGCTCTTTTTTTATGTGAGAGTCGGTTCATTTGATCTGCACGGATCAGACAAAAAGTGACCCAGAAAAAGAACGATCCAATTCTTTCCCCTATTTTCTTTCGTTCGTTTCTCGATTTTATTATAACGCTTGATACGTGCCTTGCTTTGCGCGCCACTGCACACATGCAAACTAAATTTGCCCCGCTCACTTACATACAGGGAGATGAAGAATTGAGTGAAAAAGTGCCCATTAGGCAAGGCAGCTTATGGTTCTGGTAAGGGAAATCGACTGAGTATCTCGTTAGTTTTTGGGGAAGAATGTACGAAGAATTAGAGAGCAAAAGAGACGACGCATGTCGCGCAACAGGGAATGGACCGCTCTTTTTTCCCGTTCGCTCTTTCTTTGCGAGTCGCTGAGCTCCTGAACCGTTCAAAAGATCCGGTTCACTAAAATGAGTGATTTGGATCGGATCCGTTCACTAAAATGAGCTGGTTTGCTCATATCTAATCAAGAGTAGTACCAGATGAACAAAGAAGAAAATTTTATTGAGCAAAATAAATACGGCAGACGTTGGTAAGCTGGTCACTTAGTGTGAAAGTCGGAAAATAAGCTGTTAATTAATAATATTCAGCAAAAAATGTTTCACGTTTGTCTAACGTAACATCAATAGTATATTGAAATTTATTTCTTTGATTTTATTCTATTGTACGAAGCTTACTGGTTTACGACATGTAAAAATATACTTAAACCATTCTGGTAAGTTAAGCCATTAGTAAATATTTATAATTATAACAACAGTAACAGTTATATAGTATTTGAGAACAGTTTGGCTAACTTTTTGAGCGTTTTTGTAGGTTTTTTCAATGCTATTGAAAATTTTTAATATGGATTATATTGAATTTTCAAGTCAAAAACTTCAAATCGAGATTTCTCGAGATTCCTCCTAAGGATTTTTTTGAAATTTGGTCCAGAGGTGCAGAATGACCTCAGGAATCGAGCCCTCTGCTCAGATTTGATGGACAATTTTTTTGCATAATAACGGTCTGTCGAGGCACCGTGACGAAATTTTAAAGCAAAAAGCTATGTACCGTAAGCCGGGGGCAAATTGATCACTGGGGAGAATTTGATCAGGTCAGTACCAAAAGACATTTCCTCCCAAGGATGTTTAAGGTTTCGTTGACGCCACAGACATTCCATGTTTTCTCGTTTATAGATGTCTAATGATAATTTTGAACTATTTCATTTTTATTAGGGTCAGTTTTTCGTAGAAATATTCACATTTTTTGAAGGTGTAAGCAATACAGTTAGAAATGTCGGTGCTAAACAATCTACTGGTGCTATACCTACATGGCATCTTTGAATGTTTAAAATGTTGTGTATGCTTGAGTATGAACTACTGAACTCATTTTCGATATCATACAGCATAGCAAGTATAGTTTTTTGCTCATAAATCCGTTTATTCTCAAACAATGTTCTTAATTTAAGAGAAATTGCCTACATTTAGGCGTATTAGGCAGATTTTCATTTTTTAATTTTGCAATGAAATGATCACATAATCAAGTTGTAATTATTTTGACATCATTTTCAGATTCAGGAGACCCAAATTTAGTAGATAGGGAATTTTTTTATTCTTAAACCTGCTATGTTATATAGTGATCAATTTTGCCCCATTCTGTCATTTTAATTTTTTGATATTAAAACTATGTTTATGATATGTTAAATATTATTTCATGAAAAGTCGATTACATAAACTGATAAAGATCAATAGAGTACTGATTTTATCGGAATTTATTTGACAATATTCGGATTCCGAAGGATAACACAACAAAAAGTTGTCAAATAGTGATCAATTTGCCCCCGGATTACGGTATGTATAATCTTTCATATCGCAAGATAATGATGACCTCAAAATCTCCTAAATTTATGCTCTGGTCATACTCCATCAAGCACGTAGCCTCAATAATGTTGTAGTGTACTAATCTGAAATAATTATGGCCTTATATGCTGTTGTAGTGTTTCTTCTGTTTTGAAATATTTCAGAAGTTCCAGAACGTTCTGTGAATTAGAGAGTAGAATCTTCTAGCAAAGTGCAAAGTAGTGTGATTCATTGTCATTTTCCAAAATCACAGTTGTGGTGAAAAGACCATCGACTCAAGGAAATATCGAGTCATGGAACAGGAATGTTTTGGAAAGCTGTTGTAAGGAATCGTCGATCATAGTATGCATTTTTTTAGTATGCATCCATGTGTCGATATCGAGTCGATGAATATCGACTCATGGATGTTCTATTGTAAATTAATAAAACTCGAATATTCGGCGCACATTCATCTCATTCATGTTTATCTTGCTCTTAGATATGTTAAACTCGTTTTTGAACCTGAGCTGGAACTGGAGAAACTCGTTTCATATTTATAACTCCAATTCGATTCAAGTTCGACAGAATTACAATTTGCTTGAAGTTGATTTGTTCATGTTTAAGTCACCAACCCAATTCCTAAACAGACGACAATGATGAAGGGTTCGAGAATATTCTACGAATTGAAATGAACAAAGTTCCAAAGAACTTCAGAATATTATGTCAAAGAGTTATTGTAGTGCTCAACGAAACTTTTCGATGAAACATTTCAAAGCGTTACTGACAGACAGACAACTCTGGGATTTTATATAAATGATAATTACTATGGGAAAGACAAACATTTTGTGTTCAATTCTCTAACTGCTCGCCATAATATTTTTTGGAAAAGTGAACAAACTCTTGTCATGTGAAATCTTCCCGCCTACAACTTTGCCGAAAGCTAAATTTTGATAAGACGTAAGTATAATTTGTTATTTTTGATAACAAAGTCTAAATTATGCTGAGATGATCATTTAATTACTTTCAGAGCAACACTGCTGTAGAACATAGTAGCCTAGATTACTATGATCTATTCTACTCGCCAGAAACACCACTGTTGCCTGACGAACAGTTGGTGAAGCATGCTACATGCAAACCCACTTTATGATTATAAATAACAATTTATCCTGACGTCAAATCATAATGTGGTCTTCCGCAAAGTTGTAGCTGGGAAGATTTTACACGAAAAGAGGTTGTTCGCTTTTTCATAGATCATATGGCGAGCAGTTAGAGGAATGAACACAAAAGGATTGTCTTTCCCATAGTAATTTCCAATAGGGTAACGACTGTTTATTTCGTTCATAACCACTAACAGTTGGCGCCAGCGGTAAAAATTGCAGACAACAACCTTTCGAACATTCAGTTTCTCTTACCGGCCGCCGAGCGGCGACACTGATGTTTGTATTCCTCTCACTGATCGCGCTACGCTGGATTCTCAAATTTCTCAAACTTTCAACACAAGCGCATGGAAGAATGGTAGTCGGAGAGCTGCCAAAACGTATGGAAAATAATGAAAATCGTAAATTGCTCGCAATTAGGAAACTGAATCAAAAAAGTAGTGATTAGAAATCAAGTGTAAAGTGAGAACATAACTTTTTGTGTTTAGTTCATCTTCCGTGGTGCTTTCTTTGCTTCAGGAATTCGTTTTTACTACCATTGAAAAAGAGCCATCTATTGGCTTTTCAGTTTTGAATATCGCCCTATTGAACTTCAAACTTGGCGTGTGCACACTCTCATGATACATTCCGTTGCTACAGTTTTCTAACCGCGTGCAACTCTTTTCACTGTGACGTTGCACCATGCTGTGAGCTTGACTGCCAGACTTTTGAGACTGTTATACACAAGCTCAATGCATACTTTTTGCACATATGGAATGCAACGTGACATCAGACTTGTGTGCGACACCGCAAGAAGTCTGCAGACATGATGTTTCATCCAATCTTTTCTGTGCAACATTTGGTGGTTTGTGTACTAGCTGGATATTATTGGAAAAGCTCTTCTGTAGAACAGATACATTAAGCGAGAAAGCTCTTCAGCGATTAGAGTTTGTTGCACGTTGGATTTATCATTGAGGTATAATTTATTTTCTAGCATTTACTAAACATTATCAAGGTTAGACTGTAATTACTGTTATTGTTTCTGCTGCATAATTCGTTTTAACTAGGGTTACCAGACGTACTCTTTTTAGAGTACATGTACTCTTTTCTGCTTTGAACATTTGCGTACTATTCTTTTTTGCTAAACTGGCCCAAGCGTACTCTTTTCCAGATATTACGGACGACTTCCGAATAAATCTTATAACTTTTTGAAGGTAATCGATATTCGATTAATACTAGCTGAATCGAATAGGTACAGTTACCTCAATAATGATGAGTATAAAAATAGATGATCATTTATTCGTGTCCGAATTTCAGATAAATTGTAAAAAATCGTAGAAAATACGACATTCCTCATTTCTCGGCATTTAGAGCTGATGCCAAATGGCGCAATTGCTGACATGCTACAAAATTGAACATTGTAGCTTTGCTTTTTCAATGATGGATGATGATTGAAGCAAACATGTAGCAAATGTCATCAATGCAGTCGTGCTTCAAACAACATTCGCATTTGATGCCAAGCGATTACAGATGTGATATAACCCCGAGGTCAAGCTCCTCGACTTCCAATCTTGAGGATCCTGTAAATACCGAGAAATGAGGAATTTCGTATTGTGCTCTGCAAGATAAATCCACGTAATGCGATTATCTGAAAATGTCGATATACCGTCGCAGTGATAATGAAAATCATCAAATGTTACAGATTTATTTGAAGGACGAAAAAAATCCAAGCCTACTTGAATTTTGACGTTGCGTTTGAATTGCGCGCATATCTTTTCCGCGTTACCGCCGCCGCTGGATGTGGATTTAATATAAGCGCCGCAATATTTCCTACGATTTTTTACAATTTAGGGTAACTGGGAGTAAAACGCGCCCTCTAAGGATGGAAGCATTTTTAGCTATGAAGAGCATTATTATAAGCCTTTTTTTATTCATCATCTCATAGACAAACATGTTTTCCATCAAATAGACGAAACAGCCATCCATTTTCTTTTTTCTGGAGTTAATAAACCAATTTTTATAAAATGCTTGCTTATCTGCATTTTTATTTTTTGCGGGGTAAAACGCGCCACCTGATCTCAGCGTAAGTCGTTCGCGCGCACGCATGCGCAATCATGCTTGCAAATATGTTGCATACATAAGGGCAGTTGATCAGATGTTATTGATCGATTATAGTATACATGCTGATTCGAAAAATGTGCATTTGTAAGGTTCAAATTTGCCACGTAACTACAGCTTGGAATTACGTTTGCTGGAATTTGAATTCAAACGACTGTTTTGGTGTTATGAAATAGGAGTGGCCGTTTTGCCCCACTAAGGACAAATTCAACACTTTTTTCGCATGGAATACGAACTATGGGAGTGCACAAGTCGACTCTCGGTGATAGTTTCAAAAGTTTTGTTGTTTATCGGCCTGAAAAATGGCCTAGAAAAACAGCGTCCCAAAGCACGTCGTTTGTTCAAAACAAGGGTGGCGCGTTTTACCCCAACGGCGCATTTTACACCCAGTTCCCCTACTACAATAATGTTCAGAAAAGACAAAGGAATGATACTACGGTTCAATTTGTATGATTAGGCATGAGGTTAGGAATTTCGTAGAACAAATACTGTAGAGAAATGTATGTTTTACAGGTACTTTGATGGATAGAAATCAATTTTATGATGTCAAAACCATCTCTAATCAGCATACAGTGTTCTCAAAAGTTGTAAAATACTTATAATACGTTCAACTAGTGGTATTTATTTTGATTTTCGTTTTTCCAAATTCTCGTTAGAATTTTTGGAAGATAAAAAATAGTCAAAAAAAACACAAATTCGACTTGAGGCACCTCCCAATCTTCTCCAAATTGGATGAAAATTTGTCTGGTAGTTTGTTTTAGTATTGCAATTAGGACTAGGGGGTGACTGGTTGAATCTTAGACATTTCGATTTTTGTGAAATGGTCTACTCGACACGTCTTTGTCACTCGATTTTTCGACAGTTATCACTCTATGAGTCGACGGGTGACTTCCGAAATATGCATGCCTACTGTGCTCGACAGTGAATGCAGACGAGTCACATGAATCTGCTTGATTTACAAAATAGGCCCCTAAGATTATGAGCTCTATTCTATTTGTCGAATAGATCAAAATGACTCAAGTGGACCAAAATGACTGTCGACCAAAAATTTCGCTCGACTTAGCTCTGCCACTCGAGTTTATCGGCAGTTGTCACTCGAAGGGACTGGATTAATATGGGAGACGACGGGTGGGACAAGTGACATCTGAAATACACATGCTTACTTTGATCGACAGTGACTACAGACGTGTCTGCTCGATTTACAAAATAGACCCCCAAATACCACAACTAAACACCATCAATAAACGATTGATTACGTTTTAGATCCTAAGGCCTAAGTTCCGTGAAATCCTTGATCCACCCAGAACTGCGTATGAATCAGTATTGCACTACGTTTACTTCTATGAAGGATCAAGATTATATACCATAAACAAATACTATTACAAGAGCACTGGTTACGCTAGTCCTATGCCCTATATTACATGGAGTTCTCTGAGAACCAAGAATATCGGTAAAAATCAATACAACACTATTGTTCGTTTTGTTAAGGAATAGATTCTCATGCACATTTTGAACGTGGAAAAATAAATACTCACACGTCAGTTTCTATGACACTTTAATAGAAGCACGCAACTTGCATTCAATGTACAATCCAACATAATGCGTTACATGTGCGTTACCTGTTAGTTTTGTTAGCTACGACGCCATCCAATATATGGAAAACATGGTGGGAGAATATTTTGGTGTGACAAAATTATTTAGGTGTGAGTCTATTAGAGGGCAAAATCCTCAATACGGTTACTTAGGGTGATGTGCTAGTATCCATCGTATTGAGCATTGGTCAGTGAAAACTGCAATTTTCCCAGTATTGCAGTGAATGATGCTGATACAAACCGATGCCAAACAATTCTTTCTCAAAACGGCTTTAGCACTGTACAATAACATTTTGATAAATCTTGATCTTTTTTTGGAAATAATGCGAAGAAAATGCATTATTTTCAGTCCGTCGTATCGTTTTCAACTCCGTCGCAATCAGTTTCCAGATTCGTCTCACAGCTTACGGCTCACTGTGTGTATTGAATGGTTAAAACACAACATATCAACGGTATAATAAAATAATTTACTAGGATAGATCTATACTACAGGCATCTCCCTCCATTCCTTGAGCATGATGGAATATACTAATTTCCTTTAAAATTAATTGTTCGTCATCACAATTCAGCCCAAACATATGAACACAATTCCTTTTGACCATACAATAATGGCATTTGCTCACAGTACAGCGAAAACAACACAACCAAAGATTCGTATTTTTACGTCAAGCGTCGCGCACACATTGATGCTCACAAGCTTTTTTTCTCAGTACGACGGATTGAACTTTGTTTACATTCTCAATTATACGCGGCGGTTGATGAAATTTCGTAAAATTTGGTGATTTATTGAAGTTTGACGGCGTGTGATTGGAATGAAATCCTTCAGTAAAGAAGTACGAAGGTTTTCCATAGTGAAAATAAGCGCCCGGCGAAGTAAGTCACCCACGGGGGCGAGAAGAAACTTGTGTTGGAAAGTGGTGTGGCTCAGTCGATCGCTAAGCATTTCTCTCAAATCGTGTTCGTCCATGCGATTTCGGTGAAAAAGTGCAAAGTGGATAATTAAACTGAAGTGATTTACCGAAATACAGTAGTTTTATTGCATTTTTGGTGTACTAGTGTACAAACCATAACAGCTTCCACAAAAATTACACTTGGATAATGAATCTACGTTGTAGGTAAGTTTGAATATCCGCCGTAGTGGAATATTTAAAGTTTGATACGACGAATAGTAGCACTTACGACGAAGTAGAACAAAACCCTATATGAAAATATAGGATTTTTTTTATTATAGGCACTCCGTGCTCGTGGCCACTACTGTGCCGGACTCAGTTGATCTGTAGCTTATTTATCGATACAGATCTATTTTCAACTTATCTTTATTTACATCTAGTTTCACTCTCTCCTACTCTTTTACTCTCACACCGAGCAGGTAGGATAGAGCTCTGCTATTCGCGTCTACGAAGGTAATTACCACAGTTGACCCTATGCGTGAAGCTCCGATTATTTTACATGGCAAAGCATAGGAAGTCAATTTTCAAATGATTCTAAAAAATTCAAAACACTTTTTAATTAAATTCTGTTAAGTGTACGGGGTTAGACTATTGGTCAACTATAGAATCAGCAGCATATTGAGAAAAAAATATAAAACTCAAAATTATATGCCTATAATGTAGCCCATCAAAAGTATATCAACATATACTGAAAAGATTTTAAATAACTATTGTAGTTATTTTATATGAGCATTTGAAATTTCGCTTCCTATACCTTGCCGGGTAAAATTTTCGACGCTTCACGCATCGAGCAAACTTTTCCCAGATGGCAGCACCGTACCTTCGTTTACTCGAATTAGTGAGGCTAGCTGCCTGCGAAGAGGGTCAGTTTGTCTCAGTCACCATCTGATACTGACGGAGGATGGATGTGCTCCCCAAAGCACGGTCCTCCGTGAGGCGTCTTCTGGTGGCTGGACGGGTTTTTTGTGGAGGGGCTGGGAATCGAACCCATGACCTTCCGCTTATGAAGCGAAAGCGTAACCTCAAGGCTACAGACCCCCCTTATATATGTAAGATTTTATGCCAAAGCAAAATACCATCTATATATAACAGCTTATACTCGTAGATCCTAAAGCCTATATTCCGTGGAGTCCTTGAAGGACCAAGAAGATGCATGTGAATCAGAACAATACTACGTCAGCTTATATGAAGGGTTAAGATTATATGCCATAACTAAAAACTATTGCTACAGCACTGGCTACATTTGTTGTTCCTAAGGCCTGTTTTACTTGACGGATTTCACGCCAACTCGACAAAGGGATTGGCAGTACCCCTTCAGAATTCAATGAAACTTTCTGGGTGTGAAGACTATGTGAAACTAAGATACTTTACATACTTTGTTTTTTAAAAATAAATCTAGACTAACATTTGGAAAGGCTCAAAGTTTTTTTCCTTTTTTTTTATAAACCCTTATAACTCGTAAAGGATAAGACCTACAAAAAAGTGTTGTATGGGCGACTATCGTGAAATTTCCTGACGTTTTAGAGAAAATAATTGAAAAAATAAAAACACATTTTCTGCACTAAAAAAAAATATTCAAAACTTCAAAGTCGATTTAAAAAAACGTCCATTTCAGATTTTGATCATCCTTAAGCAAAAAGTTTCGTAATTAAATTTACTAAAAGTCGTCCATACATTGCAAATTGGGCATATTTTAGAGAAAAAAGTTTTTCTAACATCGATTTTTTTAAGTCCAAAATGAATTTTTTATTTTATTTTTATTTCGCCTTAAAAAGTCTAGTATGTTCATATTTTCAAGTGATAAATGAGTTTTAATCACAAAATAGATCATATTTGTTTTATTGGGAGTAGTTAAAAGAAATAAAACGGAATTATACTCATAACTCAGGCCTATATTCCGTGGAGTCCTAGGAAGACCAAGAACATCGACACAACTCAATACAATACTTCGTTTACTAATATGAATAGTTAGGAGCCTTCGCAATATTAAAGAACTATATATTGCTAATTGGTTACACTTGTAGATTCTAAGGCTCGATAGTGATTTTGGAAGACCAAGAACATCCGTACAAATTAATACCATATACCGTATACTCATATGAATGGTTAGGGGCCTTTGGAGTATTTGAAAACTAACCTTAAATTACTTACTACGGTCGTAGATCCTAAGGCCTATATTCAAAAAGACCTTGGTGGACCAAAAACATCCGTACAAGCCAATAAAATAATTCGATGCCTTAAATGAAGATTTATTATCATGAAAAATGTTGCTTTTCGTCACAAATCTGAAAAATTTAATTTGGGTTTCTGTGTATAGTAAAATCTGGATCCCAACTCATCTTTGCATCCTCAAAATGCTTCATAGTATGCGAATATAGTAAAACTTTTGCCTCGTTTCGAAAAAATAAAGACGTTTCGAACTCGGAAGCAACGCCCAAAAGTGCTGTCTTCCGCCTGGCTGGCACACATAAAACGTTACTGTTATGGCTAACGATGGTGTCAATTTTTTACGCGTTTTGTAAGAACAACAGTCACTGGTTGTATCCGCCCTGGTAGGTACGCCATCGCAAGAAACACCAGACACGAACATTACACACCTCTTATTCGCGCGTTGGCTCGTAGCTATATGTTTGAACAAGATAAGGCGAATTGCACAGATGAAATCATAAAGCTTGTTCGCACTTGCCTCGGGTGGGATGATGTTTTGGGGCTGGAGATTTCCAAAAGTAATTATTCCCGTGAGGAGTGTAAAGCTTGGATTGATACAATTTTATCCTTGGTGGTGATGAGCTTTTTGACTAGTGCTGCTTCAGTAGCGACAAATACGTTGGAATATTTCTTGTGAAACTATTCCGGTTATATGGTAGGGACAATGTACCAAGAGGTGATCAACTAAGCACAAATATTTGCATAAAATCGTAAAACATGTTAAAAATGTAAATAAAAAATAGTTTAAATTTCATTCAAAACTATTGATAAATTATTGGAAAACAAACAAGCTTGGATGCAATGGTACAAGAATAAGTAGCTCCAGAACATCATGTCATGGAATATTTTGCAATTATTAATATCAAAACGGCCGTAAAAAGCCACTAGTGCGACTATAGGGAACTGTCTTCTAAGGGAGTACCCACTTTATGCATAACTAGAATCAACTGAATTTCAGAATATACACCCTTTATACCACAACATTTTTTACTCAAACAGGAGTTTCCCCTCACCTAACGAAGAAGTCCAATTTTACATTTGCGTCCTTTATCCTTCGGACGACCACCGTCTGCTACTACACATTCTTTGCAAACATGGCACCAAACTCGCTTCAAGAAACCCCAAAAACACAAGTCCAGTTTATCCAAAACGGCACGACGAGCGAAACCACATGCAACAGAGTGTTCTGCTTCCGCTCTCTCTCTCTCTGTCTCCCCCCCATCGAAGCAACCGCGCGCGGGGGAGAACCAAATGGTGAGTCATACGGACATTTAGCAGAGGAGTGGTGATCGACTGGACGCACCACAGCACAAGGCATACTTTGTTGTTGTTCCGTAGTAACCTACCCACCCATCCATGTAGGTGGCAATGAGCGCGGTGAGTGGCGCGCGACCATGTGGTGAACGATTTTGCTTGAAGTGGAAAAGATCCTTTTTTTCCTTTCCGGAAAATTCACACCCAAATAGGGAGCGCCATGGCACGAGAGAGCGAGAGTGCTCTTGAGACTGCACCCATTGGGTCAGTGGTTCGCAACTGGTTTTGAATTTCGACGAAGTTCTTCTTCTATTTTATGGTGCCTGTTTCTCAGCTTAGGGTTCTTATTAGCATTTCCACAGTTATTAACTGAGAGCTTTCTTTGCCAGTTGACCATTTTAGCATGTGTATATCGTGTGGCCTTCCTTAGCCGAGTGGAGTCCGTGGCTACAAAGCCAAGCCATGCTGAAGGTGTCTGGGTTCGATTCAAATTCTTTTCGTAATGAAAATTACCTTAACTTCTCAGGGCATAAAGAATCATCGTATCTGCCACACGATATACAAATGCGAATCAGATCTGGATTCAGGATATTTTGAAGAATATATGTTACGGTTACATATTCGCAATGTAAAAATAATAATAGACGAATTTCGAAGGTGAAAATAATTGATTTTGTTAGAAATTTGAAGGCAGGAGGGAAATGAAAAAGCAATGGAAAGTTGATAAAACAATTAAAATTGGTTCACGGTTGTAATGTTATATAATTTACGTTAGAAATTTATTTTTTATCTAAATAGCATATTTTACTGCTCATATCGAATACGATTGATCCGAAAGCGTGGCATCGTTAAGAAACATTTGAACATTTTCATGTAAACATTTACACAACTTTGTTAACTTTCAAACTTTTTTTAGTTTTTAAATCATTAACTGAATAAGTTTTCATGAAAGTAATTCTGACAGACAACTCTTTAGGAAAAACTGTTTTATTGGAATATTAAATGAATTACTTCTATAGCTCTTCAAGGCAAGGAGTTGTTTATTTATTTGGTCATGTTCTGCATGCAACTTTCTCTTGACAGGTAGCTTTGAAAAGGGTACAAGATGTTTCTTATTTTGTGAACGGTTCAAATCTTGACATTTCAAAACAACTCGGGCAATATGCCACTTCCGTAGCAATCCATAAGCAATCGTCGTCCGGTAAAAGTTTTTGTAATAAGTATCGGTCGTAAAATTTAAATGCAAAACCTGATTTACGATACATATAGAATTTCTTGGGTTATTTATACTTTCTCAAAGAACATACACACTACATCTCATAGGTACGATGAGAACTTATTCTGAAGGACAAGGACGAACATTTGCCGTCAGACGGCACTAGTGATTATATAAAATTGAAAATTTCTCGCGCAATGTTTCTAAAGGACCTATCTAGCATTGAGAGGCTCTCTTTGTTTACTTTCTCTTTGATCAATAACTGAGTCACATTAACCTCTTCTGTTGCATTTTTTGTAAGAAACGCTAGTCAAGGTAATTGCCTTTCGATCTATAGTGAAAAACTTCCCAAAAGCTTTAGAATCTCTCAATTGTTCATAGGTCCTTTAGTAATGTTTAGCGAGATTTCAAGTAAGCTCTATCATGTTATCAACATGAGATTGAAAGTTCGAATCTCCAGCAAAGTTGTTTAGAAAGTCAAGGTCATATGGAAGCTAAACAATTTAGTTCCAAATTTTGCCGCTAGGTGGTACTAGTGAGCATACAAAAGTGTTTAAAACTTTTTTATATCTATTTGTAAGATGTGAATCAGACATGAATCATTTGAAAATTAAGTGAATAACTTAGAGATGAAATGAATCAGTCATGAATTCCTCAAATATGAAGTGAATCAGACCTGAGTCTCTAGAAATTGAAGTGAATCAGACCTGTAGAACTTGAATATAAAGTGAATCAAACATTTGTTGCATAAAAATGAAATATTGAAACATCCAGTCGAAGTTTCAGTATTCAATGTATATACGCAGAGTACTACTTATATTCTAAAAACTATTGCACAACATTCATCTGATTCAGTTTTTTTTTTTTTAAAGGCATTCTGTGCTCGTGGCCACTACTGTGCCGGAATCAGTTGATCTGTAGCTTCTTCTTTACCGATACAGATCTATTTTCAACTTATCTATATTTACATCTTACCTTCACTCTCTCCTACTCTTTTACTCTCACACCGAGCAGGTAGGAGAGAGCTCTGCTGTTAGTGAGGCTAGCGCCTGCGAAGAGGGTCAGTTTGTCTCAGTCACCATCTGATACTGACGGAGGATGGATGTGCTCCTCCGTGAGGCGTCTTCTGGTGGCTGGACGGGTTTTTTTGTGAAGGGGCTGGGAATCGAACCCATGATCTTCCGCTTATGAAGCGAAAGCGTAACCTCAAGACTACCCCCCTCTATCTGATTCAGTTTGTATCGATTTTTTTTTGTGATTAATGTTGCTCTGGAGATGAGGATGCTAGGGTTAAATTTGCTGAGTTTTTTTTGTATTCTGACAGGAATAACGTTAAAATCTTTTTAAATTGGAAAAGAAATCCTTCAACAATCCCCACCGAAAATTTCTTCCATGAATATGTTCAAACTTCCACTCTGCAATGCATTTAAGTTTCTCCACACATTTGTGAAACACCAGTTTGATTTAATACCTTGTGTTATGCAATTCCTCTTGATAGCTCTTACATGATTTCATAGTCAAAATGTTTAGGATGAAGTTCATTACAAGGAAATATGTGAATTTCTGTGGAAGATCTAAATTGTCCTTAAGAAATTATCTCCCTTCATACGGTATCTTTAATAATCTTATAATTCAAGTTTTAATATTTCCATATCCGAATTGAACAATAATGGTGATTTTTGGAATAATCATGAACATCAACAAGTGATCCATTCCAAGATAAATTTAATTTCAGAAATGTGAATATAATTCTGCGTCTTACATGTTTTCCAGAAATCAGTGTGTTAAAATAGAACACAGTAAACCAGGGCTGGTAGCAGGTCTATTTTTAGAAATCTTTATTTTAAAGCAACTCTCTTAAAAGTCTATATTTTTAATGAAAGATCTCTGAAGCCAATATTTTCTTTCTCCTAGCAGTAAATTATGATTGGAAATAACTAATTTTCTCAAGAATTACTCTGAAAATTTGTCCAAATGCTATTTTTTGATAGTTGGAAATAACCGAAACACAAAGTTTGAACAGCAGAAATAAATTTATTGAAATATCTTAAGTGGAGGCTTGAACAGGAATGAAACTATTTGCACCATTGTTTATTTAGTAAAACTCGATTGCTAGGAAGATCATCGGTCTACAAGGAGGTCACCAGCACACTGCGTTATCGATTTACTTCACTGCCTCAAAGCTTTTTCGTACCCTTCATGTTACGGACCACTCTTTTCAGCGCTTGCCAGTGGGGTTCACCAGATTGAACTTGGAAACGGCTCAGGTATCCAACCGCATAGCATATGTCTGGTCGGACAAACAGCATCGTGTACATGATGCTGCCCAGCAATTGGCGATAGTGATGCGATACAGGATTTGCAGATCGTGTGGGCAGAAAGCAGCGTCAGGTACATGTATCCAGTAGCATGATCGTATCGGATTTTGAGTCCGAGAAAATGGTTAATAACGCCGCAATCCGTCATCTGGAGCTTTTTGGAACGAACACGCTTGATCTTCTTTACCAGCCGATAGCCAGCGATGATCAAATCGTCTACATAGATGTTGATGTATACCCTCCCCTCCTTTATGATGGTGTTTACAAACGATAGTTGTGCCGGGAACGGGTAAAGCCGAAATCCAGAAAACGTCGTTCAGCTTATTGTTCCAACAGCAAGGACTTTGCTTAGATCGATACAGCGCTCGCTCCAGTTTCCCGGTGAGGTTCGGAAGTGCCGTGACTCCTTCGGGTATGGCCATGTAGACGTCATCTTCAAGCTCAGCGTACAGGAATGCGGTCTTCACATCGAGTTGGTGAACGTGCATCCTTCGGTGGGTAGCTACAGCAAGAACCGTTCGTATCGTGGCCAAATTCGCTACTGGGAAATACGTTTCGTTGTAGTTGACTCCGGGCTTCTGCGCGCCTCGTAATGTCGCCATGGCTTGATTCGGAAGACCCATTTCGACTTGAACGAAACCACACAAGCAGGACATCTCACCAGTTGCCAAAGATGAGTGTCCGCTAGCGACTGCAGTTCCTCACCGACCCTTTGTTGCCAAAGGGCTTCATCGGCTCATCCAGCGATCAGGCTTTTAGGCTCATCGAAGATCAAACGCTCGGCCTCATCTTGTCCCACGGAACCGTCGAATGGCACATCAGGAATGTTCTTCCGCAGGAGTCTTCCAGGCTGATATCGCGTTAGTTGGACTCCTACTCGTTAGGTATATCGCTGCTATGATTCTTCGAAACTTTGGCTTCAATCAGCATCGCACGCACCTGTTAGATGATTGTACGATTGAACCATTCGGACACCCCATTTTGCAGTGGTGTGTACGCTGCAGTTGGCTCGATTTGAATGCCCTTGGAAACATAGAAATTCCGTTGATCCTTGGAGCAATACTCGCGCCTTTGTTAGACAGTCAACTTGGAAATTGAATTAGTTAAAATCTACACAGATAACACTGAATCAACAATTTCACGCCACAATACTCGGTTCGTGGCCGCATCTCTCCATCCTCGGTTCTGCCCCACGCTCGCCAAATCGATACGCACTTGATCTGCCCATCTAGCTCGCTGCGCTCACGCCTTCTTGTACCAACCGGATCCGAAGCGAATACCATATTTGCAGGGTTGCTGTCCGGCATTCTTGCAACATGCCCTGCCCATCGTATCCTTTCAGCTTTGGCCACCTTCTGGATACTGGGTTCGCCGTAGAGTTGGGCGAGCTCGTGGTGCATCCTTCGCCGCCACACATCGTTCTTCTGCACACCGCCGAAGATCAACCTAAGCACCCGACGTTCGAAGACTCCAAGTGCTTGCAGATCCTCCTCGAGCATCGTCCACGTTTCATGCCCATAGTAGGCCCGACATCCACTGATGATGCGCCTCCGTATTTCACGGCTAACGTTATTGTCAGCCGTCAGCAAGGATCCAAGGAAGACGAACTCGTCGACCACCTCGAACGTATCCCCGTCTATCGTAACACTGCTACCTAGGCAAGCCCTGTCGCGCTCAGTCCCACCAGCTAGCATGTACTTTGTCTTGGCCAGATTCACCACCAGTCCAACTTTTGCTGCCTCGCGTTTCAGGCGGGTGTACAGGTCTGCCACCTTTTCAAATGTTCGGCCGACGATGTCCATATCATCCGCGAAGCAAACAAATTGACTGGATCTCGTAAAAATCGTTCCCCGGCTGTTAAGCCCGGCTCTCCGCATAACACCTTCTAGCGCAATATTGAACAACAGGCACGAAAGTCCATCACCTTGTCGTAGTCACCGGTGGGATCCAAACGAACTGGAGTGTTCGCCTGAAACCTTCACACAATTTTGCACACCTTCCATCGTCGCTCTTATCAGTCTCGTGAGCTTCCCGGGAAAGCTGTTCTCGTCCATGATTTCCCATAGCTCTACGTGGTTGATACTGTCGTATGCCGCCTTGAAATCGATGTGAAGGTGATGCGTTGGGACCTAGTATTCACGACATTTTTGGAGGATTTGCCGTACAGTAAAGATCTGGTCCGTTGTCGATCGGCCATCAACGAAGCTGGCTTGATAACTTCCCACGAACTCGTTTACTACAGCTAACAGATGGCGGAAGATGATCTGGGATAATACTTTGTAGGCCGCATTTAGAATGGTGATCGCTCGAAAGTTCTCACAATCTAACTTGTCGCCTTTCTTGTAGTTGGGGCAGTTTACCCCTTCCTTCCACTCCTCCGGTAGCTGTTCTGTTGCCCAGATTGTGCCTATCAGCCGGTGCAGACAAATGACCAGCCTTTCCGGACCCATCTTTATGAGTTCAGCTCCGATACCATCCTTACCAGCAGCTTTATTGTTCTTGAGCTGGTGAATGGCATCCTTAACCTCCCTCAAAGTGGGGGCTGGTTGTTTTCCATCTTCCGCAGTACTGACGAAGGCATTTCCTCCGTTGTCTCGTCCTTCATTGCCTGTGCTCTCAGCACCATGCAGGTGCTCGTCGAAGTGCTGCTTCCACCTTTCGATCACCTCACGCTCGTCCGTCAGAATGCTCCCATCCTTATCCCTGCACATCTCGGCACGCGGCACGAAGCCGTTGCGGGATGCGTTGAGCTTCCGATAGAACTTACACGTTTCCTGAGACCGGCACAGCTGTTCCATCTCCTCGCACTCCGTCTCCTCCAGGCGGCGTTTTTTTGTTGCCGTTTCCGTTTATAGCGTTCCACGTTCTGCCGGGTCCCTTGCTGCAGCATGACCGCCCGCGCTGCATTCTTCTCCTTCAAAACCTCCTGGCACTCCTCGTCGAACCAATCGTTCCGTCGACTCCGTCCCACTTACCCGACGTTGCTCTCAGCTGCATCGTTGATTGCTGCTTTTACTGTTCTCCAGCAGTCCTCAAGAGGGGCTTCGTCCAGCTCATCCTCTTCCGGTAATGCAGCCTCGAGTTGCTGCGCGTATGCCGCTGCGACATCCGGTTGCTTGAGCCGCTCTAGGTCATACCGGGGCGGCCGTCGGTACCGTACGACCATCACCAGATAGTGGTCAGAGTCGATGTTAGCGCCACGATAGGTCCTGACGTCGATAATGTCGAAGAAATGCCGACCATCAATCATTTGCGATTCTGTCTGCTGTGGTGATCTCCAGGTGTATCGGTATGGAAAGCTGTGCTGGAAGTAGGTGCTACGAATGGTCATATTCTTGGAGGCGGAAAAATCAATTAGTCGTAGACCGTATTCGTTCGTCACCGGTGGGCGCTGAACTTTCCAATCGTCGGTCTGAATTCCTCCTCCTGGCCAACCTGAGCGTTTAGATCTCCTATGATGATTTTGACGTCGTGGCTTGGGCAGCTGTCGTACTCGCGTTCGAGCTGCGCGTAAAAAGCGTCTTTATCATCATCAGTGCTTCCGGAGTGAGGGCTGTGCACGTTTATTATGCTGAAGTTGAAGAACCGGCCTTTGATCCTCAACTTGCACATTCTCTCATTGATCGGCCACCACCCGATCACGCGCCTCTGCATATCACCCATCACTATAAAAGCTGTTCCCAGCTTATGTGTATTGCCGCAGCTCTGGTAGATGGTATGGTTACCTCTAAACGTTCGCACCATTGATCGCTTCCAACACACTTCCTGCAACGCTACGATGCCGAATCCGCGGTCCTTCAGCACGTCGGCGAGTATGCGTGTGCTCCCGATGAAGTTGAGAGATTTACAGTTCCACGTACCGAGCTTCCAATCGCTAGTCCCTTTACGTCGCTGTGGTCTTCGCCGATTGTCCCGGTTCGTATTCTCTCGTTGATTATTCGTTGCTTGATTTTTTTACGGCTGGCTTGCAGGGCCTGACACCAACCCCCTAGATTTCCGGAGGACCATTCCCCCTAAATGTTCGGAGGACCATAGTGCGCAGTTTAGCTTAGAGTCCTTCTCTGGCACTCGGACGATGATCAGCCGCCCCTGACATGGGGAACAGACGCTGTTGTGAGCCGCTCCTAACATGGAGTACAGACGCTCAAGGTTTGCAGAAGCAAAAGCAAAAGCAACCCCCCCTTCCCTGTCAGCACACGACCAAAGTTCCCACCGGGGGTTGGTTATCGGATCTTCCCTAAGGTTACTCGTACCCCGGCCAGTACCGCGAGGAGGTAGGGATAGGAGTTGCTGGGCAAGAGGCTAAGGACCACACAAAGGGGTCTATTTTATTTCTTCAGGTACGCGAGGTACCAATGGTATGCCATGCCCAGCCATTTACCATGCAAAGTGCATGTACTCATCAATAAATATGATGAAGTACCGAGAACCACCCCAAGCCGCTGGTGTGATTGGACCGCACACATAGGAGTTCACTAGATCAGGTACGAAAAGGACATCCTTCAGGCTGGCATAGTTATCTTCTTTGTTGACACCTCTGATCATGCCTCTTCTTCTTCTTCTTCTTCTTCTTCTTCTTGGCATTATCGTCCTCCCTGGAACAGAGCCTGCTTCTCAGCTTAGTGTTCTTATGAGCACTTCTACAGTTATTAACTGAGAGCTTTCTTTGCCAAATTACCATTTTTGCATTCGTATATCGTGTGGCAGGTACGATGATACTCTATACCCAGGGAAGTCAAGGAAGTTTCCAATACGAAAAGATCCTGGACCGACCGGGAATCAAACCCAGACACCTTCAGCATGGCTTTGCTTTGTAGCCGCGGACTCTAACCACTCGGCTAAGGAAGGCTGCCTCGGTGCCAGGAAATCGGGGATTGATCGTCCTTCGCCACGTTGATGACGACAGGATGCTTCAGTTTCGTGAGGTCGGCGAAATAGTGCTTGACATTACAAGGTGGTTTACTAACGGATAGAACAGCTCGGGAATGGTAGCAAACAACTGTGACACAATATCGTTTTCTTCAAGCTTCACTCCAGATAGCTTCAGTTACCGGATCAGCTGTTCGAAGGTTTTCAGGTGATCTATAACGAACGAACCTTCCATCATCCACTGCTTCGCAAGTAGCTTCCTGACGAACGTTTGCGACGAGACGGAATTTTGTTTTAGAAATACCTCCTAAATTTTTCAAGAACTTTCTCACTAGATTTAAAAAATATATCCTTGATTATTTTCTGGAAAACTTCCGCCAAAAATTAATTGAAAGTTTTTCTTGGATAATCTCTTAATGAATTTCTTGAGAACTTTTTGAAGAAAACTTCGGAAGAAGCTCTTAAATGATTTCTGAAGGGACACCACTGTTTGAAATCTTAAAAAAAAACTTGTACGATAATCCTAAGATATCAATAGAGGCATCTCGGGAAAAAATATGCTTGAGCAATTGAATATGTTCTAATTTCAATCAAAATCACAACTATTGTACAAAGTACCACAGCGTGACAGCCCAAAAGTTAAATAGCACCCACAATTACCTACTTGAATACCAGAATAATCTGGATAGATTCATTTTTTTTAAATCAATAAGATTATGATTAAGACTAAGAATCTGTTGAGAATGTAATAAGCAGTTTGAGAACCACTGAACCCAACAGGGAGAAGAACGAGAACGCATTCGCTCCCGCCCGATAGCGATGTGAGAGTGAGTTCCACTCCCTCTGGAGGGGCTGGCCGTGGTTTACTGTAACAACTAGAAGTCAGACATGTCACTCGACTTTTGGCGAAAGGATCGCTGCTTTTTCGGGGCGGCATATTTGCACATCCTTTGAAGCATCATCAGTGGAAGGTTCAGTTCGGTGGCAAACCATCCCCGAGGGTGGTAATTGTGGTGGTGCCAGAGGGCGGCGGGAGGATTCCTTTCATCACACACAATTCGGAGAACAATTAAAAGTGACGACAATGGGTGACTCCTGTGGGTGGATGAATGGAGCAACAATCGGGATAGTGAATGCATTCTCTGCCGAAGGTGGGATGCAGTGATGCAGAATCAAGCGAATGGACCAAATCAAGTGCTTTACTTCCTGCTCGGGCGGAATCGATTTCCAGCGAGCCATTATACTGGAAAAGGGAGAGATAATTTATTGTGTTGAGTGGAGTTTTGTGCCGCTTTTCTTCTTCAGTGGGTGCAGATAAGGAAAACTCGACAGAACCAAGTTTTGCGAGCGTGTCAAATGTTGGCTGTGCGATGATTTGTTATATCCATTAGTGCTTGCCGTTGGTGCTTTATGTGTCTCTGGAGTAGTTTTTATTGGGCCTTATAATTTATATACGAACTAGTGTAATTGAGTGTCGTTACCCCGTTCGAAATTTGCCTTAAACGTTATGCCAAAGCAGAAGCTTCACAACGTGTCTAGCATACACCAAAAAGGGATTTAAAGTGCGATAGGTGGAAATCCTCCGAAGACAGCAAAGAAACGAAAAGAACATAGTGCGAGCGTGGAAAATATCCTCCCCTGACTCAACTTTACTCACCGGAAGCAGGGTGGAACGCGAACCGAATCGAGTTAAAGTTTTATTGTTTTGGTTGTTTTCGACGGAAAATTCAACTCCCCCTTCGGAAAACATAAGGATGAATCAAACGGAAAAGTGAGCCACCGAAAGCAATCGCCGTGGGAAGAAAACAACAATATCAATAAAAACGGCTTTTATCTCTTTCTGAAGAAACATTTCGGGAGCTATCGCGGTGGTGTTTCACCAAAAACAGTCCATACGCGCGAATCGCATCTCCAGAACATGAAAAATATAAAAACACACTGAATGAATCAGCCGAACATCCCTCCCCACCCGACTCACAACTGATATAAAATCGATCGCTCGCTGCTCGTATTCAACATCGGCGAGGTGGTGGTGGTGATAGTGATTGGCTGCGAAAAGGATACGTCATCATCGTAGTTGGCCGAGGAGCAAAAAAAATTGCACATCGTAGGAGTCCAGTTCGCCGATGTGAGTTGCATGGATATATAAAAACCCGGTGCGGGGTAAATGGCTTTCAGCGTGTTTGATTAAATTGTGCACGGCGCACTTTTCTCGCCACGTTTTCCCTTTTTCGTCATGTTCTGTAGGGAGCATATGTAGCTACGTAATATGGAAAGCTGTCTATCCTAGCGCTAGGACAGCGAGCAAGCAGCCAACCAACCAACAACAATGATCCTTTCGGGTTGGGAGTGGTTGCGCTGCAGCAAACTTGTGATAGCCTGCGTTGTAGTGGTGAAGCGAAGTGCATTCAAAAGCCGTGTGTACAATTTCCGGCGAGGGGTCAGGTCGGTTAGTTGGCTTGTGTGGGTGTGGTGGTGACAGGATAAAGTGAACGTTGAACAGGTGTTTCGAAGAGGTATCCGCTTCGAAAGGATATGTAGGTATATTGACAACTATTAAGATTCAACGAGTTCTCAGTAGTAGGATGGATAGGGTTTGGATAGGAAGGACAATGGCGACAGGCGGGTTTGCGGGTCACTTGGCTAGATTGGTTGTTCAATGTTTATTCATAATGGGATGGTAAACGACGTCATCATGCAATGTTGGTGGCGATTGCTTGTTTAGATTATGTATTCGACTTTCCGTATCATGAAATGGGCATTTAATGATTATCGGGGAAATATATATAGACAGCAATTTGATGTCTATATTTATTAATTAATTTTTCAATGGTTGTTCCAACAAACATTAGCAAAATGTACCGTTTTGAACTTTAGTTCGTAAGAGGCGACAACCGGTCTAGCAGCTTTCCATCAACTGCGAAAATTCACACTGAAAAGGATTTGGTCTTCATAGATAGGTCTTCTTTTGTGTTTTTAAATAGAGGGAGAGAGTTTTGATTATCAACAAAGCTAATTAGAACAATTCACACAAAATAGGGCTCTTCTTAATCAATATTTATTATTTATGGCATTGCATTCCAACTGGAACAGAACCTAATTATCAGTTTATTGTTTTAAGAGAAACTCCACAGTTGTAAACTAAGAGCTCTTGTTGCGCTCCGTTCACTACACAACATAATAATGTCATGAAATATGAAATGCGCCCCTATGATTCATGAATTGACATTTTTTCCGCCCACCTTCCTTAAGTAACTTTTATCATATAATAGAAATTGCGCCCAATTAAATCTGTATTTATGACCTTTTATTTTATATCGTACACAAAATTGCGCCTCTTTGATCCTGGAATTAAAACAAGTTTTTTTTCGTCTACCTCTTCCTTTAATCATTTCATACAACTAAAGTGGCGCCCATATAATTCAGGAATTATTGCAATTTTTCGCCCACTTCTCTATTGGGTAATACCATGCAATGAAATGTGCGCTTCCATGTTTCACAAATTAGACCCTTATTGAAAATTATCATGTAATGAATATTACGCCCCTGTGATTGAGAAAGCATGAAAATCGCAAGCTTCAAGGAGCAGTAGCGTAGCTAGCTCTTAGGGGCCCCAAAATCGCAGTGTGGATTAAAGTTTGACATAATTTGTAGGAAACTGACAATTGGTTAAATCCCAAAAAGAAAATGAGCATAGAGAGCATACGTTTTGGAGGTGACTTTGATCCGCGATGTATAGGGGCCTCTTGATTAATCTTTATTTTTAATACTTTAAGGCTAGGTTTAAAATGGGTCGAAGGGAACCCAGGGAACCGAGACCTTGAGCCCTAAATATTTACTTCACGAACGTTGATAATAAATCAAACCTAGTTAAGTTTATAGGGCTCCACAAATCTGGAGCATTTGTGAACTTTGAGCTTTCTTACAATACGATTCAAGATACCTTATTTTAGATTTTTTTTTTCTCTTGGAAAGTGAATTTGCTTAGAAATTCTTTCAGGGATTTTTGCAGAAATTTCAACAGGGTTTCTTCAGAATCAACATTAGAAACAAAACCAGGAAACTTTTTCTAGCGCTTTCATGTACAGAATATTCTGAGCGATACTACCAGGAAATTGAAGAAAGAATTGCTTCGGGCGTAAAACCACTATAATAATCTTATTATCCCTACGTCAATTCATAAAGGGATATTTAGAGAAATTGCAACAGAAATTTAAAAAAATTCTAAACGGATTTTTTCAAGGATTCTTCAAGAATTCCTACAGGAATTATTCATGGAAATTATATCAAGGTTTCATTAATAAATTCCACTGGAGAGACCTCTGAGCATTTTTCGCTGGAAACCACCGAAGGGATTTCTTGGCGTACCCTTGGCCAAGAAATCCCGTGGTTTTCCCAAGTATAACTTTACCAATAGCTCCAAAGATTCTTCCACGAATTATATCATTTGTTTCAAATTACCCCTTAAGATTTATCTGATGATTTTTTTTTCTGATATTCGTCTTAGAATTTTGCGAAAATTCTTCAAATGATTTGAAATCCTTTTCGATTTGTCCTGCATTTTTTTTCAGAGTGCATTACTTAGATTCGTCTATTACTACAAGGAGTTCTTAAAGTAATTTCCCCAGAAACTTTTTAACAAATCTACCAGTTATTTTTCAAGCAGTCATCTAAATATTCTTGAAAAATGTCGTCCAAGACTTCTTTTCTTATCAAAAAAATCTAAGAATTTAAGGGTTTTCCAGTTTTATGAAAAAAAAAAAGACTTACTTCAGTAGAACCTCTGAATGTTTTTTTTTTTTTTTTTATTTTCAAAGTGTATTCCAAAATTATAATTTAGGATACCTCTGCGCTCGAATTTCCTCAGAAAACAACATCAATGATAAAATCAAACATTTTATCTTGATTGCCTCTTAGACATGCGTCAAAAAGCATAATAAAGACTTTTTCAGTGATTTGCGCAATACTAGAATCTCTGAAATTTGTCCAGCGATTTCCTTTACTATTTTCTTAAGAATTGTTCCAAGATTTTTATCTCGAATCTTCAGAGTTACAGAACCTTCTGGAAAAAATACTTCATATATATTATTTTGAGTCTTGAAGACATAGCATCAAAAACTACTACCTGGCGGAAATTCCACCTCGTATGGGTGAATTTATACCGGGAGAGTATTTATTGATCTTAATCATGAAATTTTCTTACAAATGTTAAACGTTTTAGGAAAAAAATGAAGGTGTGAGTTATGAAAGGCATATTTTGCAAACCTCTATTTGAGGGGTTCCGAAATCCACCTCCGCACCGGGCCCCCATACTCTAGCTACGCCACCGTCAAGGAGTAATAACATATCGCAAAATTTGCGCAAATTTGATTCAGGAATATTGTCGTGCGCCCGTATGATCCAAAAATAATTAATCTTGCCCCAATGGATTATATCATGCAATAATAATAGCGCCCTTTTTGCTTCATAACTTAACTATTCGAAAGATTTCTATCATGAAACAGTCTTATGAAATAGCACCCTTTTGATATTTTCCTTGATTCAGCAGATCAATGTAATCTTATGAAAAAATTTCCTCTAATATCATGCCAATTTTAGGAAAATTCGTCCCTATTTTTCATGAATTTTGACAATTTTTCCGCCCATCTCCATCAAAATTTAAAAGAAGTGATTTTTATTAGATGATATTACTCAGTAATATCATCCAATAAAAATCACCCAATTTTGATTATTGAATTATAGGTTTTTTCAGCTCACTTCTTTTAAATTTTGATTATATAATGAAAAATACACCCTTATAATTATAAAATCTTTAGGGAACCTGGTCCAATTCGGATCTTGTTCTAATCCGGACCATCAAGCATTTCTCAAGCCTGGCAGTATTTGAAAGATCGTGTGTACCATTTTTCTACCCACCGTCTGGCTTGGATCTAACTCAACAAACGCCTTTCAGTTATTTCGTTGGATTTTTATATTAGTTTGCTGTTTTGGAGTGCTCTAGTGTGCTGTCGGTTAGCATTATTTCCAAGCTTCTGTAAGTGGCAATAATTCTCCAATCTTTCTGTGTCATTTTATAATAGAAACCCCCAAGTCTTAGCTTTCATCTGACCATATGGTTTTGATATGTCTATGCACTGTTTCTCCTCAACTAGTACAAAAATTGAAAAAAGGGTGTGTTGGTCCAATCCGGACCTTTTGATATGGTTCAATACGGACCTCTTGATTTTCAAGGATTACTCAGTCTATTCCAAGAGCTCCACCCCGTGAAAGTCTTCTCGAGTTGGTAGAGTTGGTTGTTTATAATCACTTCAATATAGAGTACTTTGACCCTAAAATGTAGGTTCATTCTTCTCCAACGAGACTCGATACCGTCTTTTTCAGTTTCTCGTACAAATTCATCTTTTTGATTAGAAATTTCAAGCAAACTTTCAAAATGTTGAAATTTTATTTCATTCAAAGCTAAAATGGCCTTTTCGAAAAAAGCTCATAAATTAAAAAAAATATGTGTTTTCTATACCTTGATATCTCCCATACACGATGATTTGTTTAAAATCGAGTTAGGGAGAGTTCTGTACTCAATTTTGAACCAGTTTTGGATTTCACCCACGATTTTTCAAATGAAATTCACATATTACTTGGGCTAGCTCTGACTCGATTTAAATATAAATTTTTCAGGCATAGAGTCCATCTTTTATGCTTGCGCTTACAAAAGAAGTTCAATAGGCTTTGATAACAAACAAATCGGGCGATAGGCGAAGTAGGCCGTCATTGAAATTTGTACGCGTCGTTGATGATTGTTGCTAATTCGTCTCACGATTTCCAATCAAAGAAAATCAGTTGGTTTTGCACCAACACAGCCGAAAAAGTATCAGCATACTTTATGCATGTAAACGCGTACAGTGATAAATTTTCAAGTCAATATAAACTATAAAGATTGAGTTTTATCACTTTGAAATGCAAGCTGAAAAGTCATCATTGTTGCC
This sequence comes from Aedes aegypti, assembly GCF_002204515.2. NCBI lineage: Eukaryota > Metazoa > Arthropoda > Insecta > Diptera > Culicidae > Aedes > Aedes aegypti. The sequence goes on from NC_035108.1 coordinate 451,386,607, forward strand.
AAAACAAATGACGGGCTACTAAGCCTTAAATTGTATAACTTTCATAGCTTAAAACGATAAAATATAGGGTGGTCCGAATTGGAACATGGTAGGTCCGAATTGGAACAGGGTTGGTCCAATTCGGACCTTCTGGAGAAGTTTGTTCAAACATGTCTAGTTATGTCCTGGTAGGAGATAACACAAAACTCTCTTAGAAAAAAGTGAGCGCGCTTGATCAGGCTTTCACGAAAACATAAAACTTTCCATGCCGTTCATTGTGCTGAAAAGATATGGCCAAAAAACTGTTACTAGGGCCGAATTGGACCATGTTCCCCTACCAATTTTTATCCACTAGTCGAAATTCCTCGCCTTTTAGTGCGCCCCATAGGGCACAATATTTCAAGAATATTTCAAGTTTCGAATTTATCATTCATTTCTTATAAGGGTTCTATCTAATGAATTAAGGAATTATGACAGTTTTTCATCCACATTCCCCTTTACGACTGTTATTGTATAATGAAAATTCATTGATTTTCGAATTAACTCCTCACAAGGATTCAATCATTCAATGAAAATAGCACACTCATGATCCAGGAATTATGATATTTTTCTGCTCACCTTCTAATTGCATAAAATCATGTAAGGAAAATTGCGCTCCTTGGCGTCAGGAGTGCTGACGATTTATTTCACTCACTTCGCTAACAAATACTCTCTTCTAATGAAAATTGCGCTCGTTCACTATACATCAGAATGCTCTCATTAAATGAAAAGTGCGCCCCTATGATTCAGGAATTATGATATTTCCTTTTTCAATGCCATATACAAAATACCCAGGAAATATTGCAATTGGTTTTGTCTAACTCTTCATTGAATAATTTAATGTTATTAGCGCATTTGCTCAAAAGGACACGCGGCGTTCCCCTGAGGAAAGGAACGACCGCGGTTTTTCTTCCTTTTTACTATATTCTTATGACAAATAACGTTGCGCTGTTTCATCAATCGCGGTTGTTCCCTTTCTGGAATGTGCGTTTTTGGAAACTTAACAATAACATATATTCCTTCTTATAACCAAGCAATAATGGTAATTTTTTCGCCCACTTCCTTATTGAGTAATACCATGTAATGAAAACTGCGCTCCTATGATTCAGAAACCATTATTTTTTTACATTTTTCAGGTTACCTACCTTTTTTGTATTAACGAAACTTTACACCAGAAGGGTGCATTCGTGTTGTTATGGTTACCTACCTGCATTGAATATTACCATCGCTCTATGATATAGTCCCAATACAACTGACTATGCAACTGAAAAGAAAAGAAATCGCCTATCTCAATGCATGGGAAATTACTTGCTAAAAATTGTCAAGAAAGTCATTTTTCGTTGATCACAATACGCAGAAGCAATGCCATTTCAAATGGAGCTCACTGTAAAGAATTTCTTGACCAACTCTGTTCAAGAAATTTTAACGTTTCTTCAGCAATACAGCATACTTAGCTATAAGGAATAATATCATATCGTAAAATTTGCGTCCATCTGATTCAGGGATAATACAATACTTCATAATCCAATTCTTTAACGAGTTCTATTTTCTAACTGCACCCCAGTGTTTCAAAAATAAGGAATTTATTTTTTCCTTCACCTCATCCATTGAAATAAATCATCTAATGAAATCTGCGCACCTTTGTAATTATTGTAATTATGACATTTTTTTCATGACCTTTTAAAAAATTTCTATCAACTAATGAAAATGCGCCCCTATGATCTCATCCACTAGTCAACAAGCCACTGTAATCTAATAAAAATTGTGCCCCTATTATCCATGAATTATGACAATTTTCTCGCCCACCTGCTTATTGTAGAAAAAATACGACCTTTGCTTCAGGAACTATGGTATTTTTTCACTAGCTACTCAAAAATGTTCTGCCTTACATATAGATTTCACATCAATTATACAGAAATTGTCCTACTTTATTTTACGAAATACTACCACGTAAAAATTGTGTCCATATGATTCATGAATTGTGACAACTTTTCCGCCCATTTCCACATATCGAGTAAAATCATCTAATGAAAATTGAACCCCTTTGATTTACTAATTATATTTTTTCTGACCGCTTCCGCTTCTTAATTTTCATCAGATAAAGGAAATTATGGCGATATCACAGGTTATGCGATTATTGTTCAGAAATTATGACAATTTTTTAGGTATTGAAAATTATTATGTAATGTAATTACGCCCCTGTGATTGAGGAATTATGACAATTTTTCCGCCCATATGCTTCTGCTATTAACTTCTCAAAAGTGTTGTATCATTCAGTGAAAATAGCGTCCTTAAAATCCAGGAATTATAATTTCTTTTTCCGCTCACCTCCTAATTGTTTATACATATATACAGTTAGGAGGTGATTGGAGAATCCCAAGATATATTCACGGTGGAATCTCCGGAAGAATTCCTGGAAGCGACCATCGAATTGCAGAGTTGCTCGCTGTCAGTATCAATGATACAAATCGGGTCATTCCATATCATATCAACATCATGCTATCTACTCCATCACCAGTGCATTGATGGCGATAGACTATGTATATCACTGATGGATTAAGTTTAGCTTTAAATTAAGCAATTAAAATAGCAATTTATCAGTGCGCATCGTACTTTCCTGCTGTGCGTACACGAATTCTCTCTGCTCTTAGAAGTTTTCTTAAAAACTACCTAAAGCAATAAAACAGTACTTTTCAGTGCTACTAAAATAGTACTTTTCAGTACTATTTTTTTTCTACTATTGATCCCTTTACGATCCTTGTTAGGACCCGTGCCTTGGATTTGCCACAATTAAGGTGATGATGAATCGAAGCCAAAGTTCAAATTTCCAAGAGCACGGATCTGGAGAACCAAACATCCGTTTGAGCTGAAAACCTAATCGATTGGTCACCACCAGCTTAAACGGATGCTTGGTTCTCCAGATCCGTGCTCTTGAAAATTTGAACTTTGGCTTCGATTCATCTTCACCTTAACAAACAAAAATTTTGAAAATAAGATTTCTCAATTGGACCCTGGCTCTAAGCCCTTTTGGAAATTATCTAAAAATTTGAAAAAACCTCAGAAGCCAATACCAGCATTGAAAGAGGAAAACAAATTATTATTAACTAATTGCGAAAGAGCTCAAAAACTTGCTCTGCAGTTCGAACATGCGCACAATTTTAATTTAGGACTTACTAGTCCAATTGAAAATCAAGTTACCTACTCAGGACTTCGAAAATATTCTTAATCAAGAGAACGTTTCTGAAAATGCCTGGGAGACTGATTTGGAAGAAGTGAGAACTATTATTAAAAAATTCAAAAATATGAAAGCTCCTGGCGATGATGGAATTTTCTACATTCTACATTTAGAAACTTCCAGAAAATTAAGTAGCTTATCATTTTTAGTGGATATATTCAACATTTTTTTCAATAAGCATATTTTCCTGACAATTGGAAAAATGCTAAGGTTGTTCCAATTTTAAAACCAGACAAAAATCCTGCAGAGGCTTCTAGTTATCGTCTTATCAGTTTGCTTTCCTAAATCAGTAAACTTTTTGAAAAGGTTATTTTGAACAGAATGTTGACCCACATCAACGAAAATTCAATTTTTGCCAATGAACATTTCGGATTCCACCATGGACATTCGACCACTCATCAACTCTTCAAATGGCCTTCCCGGAATTTTTCTAGAGATTTCAGCAAAATCTCTACATTGATTCTTCCTGGGATATCTCCAAGCTTCCAGGAGTCCCGCAGTAATTAACTTAGATAATCCTTCCTACAGGAACTTCTCCAGAGACTCTTCCAGGGATTACTCTAGGAAAATATGAAATGGATTCCTGCAGATTTCTCTTTAGGAATTTTGTCACATCTCTAGAACAATTTTCTCTAAAAATTGTATCAGGGATGAGCTTTTAGAGAATCAAATAAATATTTTTATGAAATATGCTTTTCGTCTACATATTCTATATTAAAAAAAAATAAAAAAGTAAATCACCTCTGGATAATTTTCATAGCTAGGAATATTTGAAAAAACCATTACAATAATTCATTTAGCGATTATCCTGGGACCAGGGCTGGGAATGGTAATACAATCAACTCTCCCTCACTCGATATTGAAGGAATCATGAAGTTAGGGAGGTATCGAGTTACAGAACACAAAACCAGTGTAACTGCGATCCAAGGGACCATAGAGGTAGCTTATATATCCTGTAAATAAAGAATAAAATAATATGTTAATCAGTCCACAGTTCGGGAAGTCTCTCTTCTGCGCCAACTGCAGCCAGTACTTATAGCTCAGAAATACCGTAGGTACGAACAGATAAAAGGCACCAAGTCAAAAGGTAGAATAATTAATATCACTTGAGATAGGTAGACATGACAGTAGCCATGATAACCAACTTGTACTATGGTTCTCTAACTCGATATCGAGATACGAAATATCGAGTAAGGGAGAGTTAACTGTAGTAGTAGGCTTGAATTTCTAGAAACTCACGTCTTCCTTTTCAGTAGTTTGAAATTGTGAATCTCATAATGAATTTTCCAAATCACTTGTGTCATTGATGGCTAAAAATGCGGGAAATTCAACGAGATATAGAATATTTTTCTACAGTCGTCTTGGGTTGACCTTAGCAACGGGTGTTTTGCAAGTTTCAAGGCATTTTCCCTACAGCAGCAATAGGCGTGAGTTTCATTAGCTTCGCTGACTGTGATTTGCTGCGCTTGCCTACTGTATTTCATGACTTTTCCCAACTCTGCCTGGGAAAATTCCTCAAGGAAACTCTTAAGGAATCTCTATAGGAATTTATGAAGTTATCCCGACCAGTGGATTACAACAGAGATGTAACAGATTTTGTTACTCAGTTAGCGCTCTTTTTCTAACAAAATATGTTATAATTTTGGCTGGTTAGTATTTAAAATAAAATAAATTATAACACAATTTCCCCTACGCTAAACTAAATTATAACAAAATATTGTTTAATTTGAACAAACATGAAGCTCATTATGTTTCAAATTATACAAAAATATAACTCATTTTGATATTTTTCATGTCTGAATTATAACAAAATTGGTTATAAGCAATTACTCTTAAATTTGTATAACAAGTTTTGAAATTGAACAAATTTGAAACAGTCTTCGTTATTATGACTGATTTTGTTTGAATTTTGTTATAATTTACTCCATCAAATCTTGATATGATTGTGCTACAAATTTATTGTAATCCACTGGTCGGGATTTCTTGTAGAATCCCTAGGTAAATTTTCGGTGGACTCTCCGGAAGAATTCCTGGAAGCAACCATCGCATTTGGTTAGATATCAAGTAATACTACACAAGATAAGTGTATAGAAAGGCGAAAAGCACAAAAAAGCAGCTGTCAAAACAATTTCAAATAGTCAAAGCGTGAAGCGAGACTTAAATTTCCAGCCCTACTTTTAAGCATCTCCTCTGACATTGACATTCATTTCGCTCATAGGCTTTTGAAAAGGAAAAGTTTACTCACTCACATCCGAGTCAGCAAACTAGCTCACCAATTTCATTAAACAAGCAACAAAGTTCCATACACAAGTCGGGAAATGCCCCATCCGCCACTTCGGACATTTTTCCTGCCTCTGAGCCTCGCACAACAAAAGCTTTCTTTGATCTGTCAAGCTTGATTTATTCGAACTGAAATTTGTTGCCACCATCGTGATGAGGCTCTTTGTTCTAACGTGATCATAGTTATATGTACTACTACCATAAATTAGTGACGTTTACATGAAGTGGAAAGTCTCTTGCTCCCAACCCATACCCGGATTCACATGAATTAGCGTGTAATAAATAATTAATTTGCACAGCTTTAGGGAACAGCAACTTTTTTTTTTTGTAACTCGAGCAACGCGAATAGAGTCACGGTACAAAGCGAGCCGACAGATGTATAATTTACGTACCATGAATTAATTATGGCTCCGGTAGAGCTTTCGGCGTGAAATCCTCGACACCAACCCAGCCTTCCGGTCTCCGGTGAGGACGAACAGCGGAATGAAGGGTGGTTTTTGGAATTAATCCGCAGACAGAATTTCAATTAACCAATCGAACACCGGACCGGAAGTGGTTGATGTACGGTTGAGTGGATGGCGGGGTGCTGATAAGCGTATGAAAAGGCGCTGAAATTGTTATAAATCTCATACCCCCAGGTGCCCGGGGAGGTTCGTTTTAGCAGGCGACCACAATGATGACCTGTGGATGGATTTAGTTACCTACGTTTTCCAATTATTGCGGTTAAAAATTCGGTTGAATTCGATGGATAGCCATCCAAGTAACAATTTCGCTTATCTATATTTTATAGTACACTACAAGAATAGATGTATTAAAATACTCTAAAACTAAGACGGTTTGAAATGATGTTAAGGAATATTCCTAACAACCTCTTGTAGTGTGGACATTTTGAACAGCAACAGCTTGAAGAAAGTGAAAAAAAACTAACAAAATTACTTGCGTTAACCATTTGGGAGGCATCAAGAACTCCACGCAAAATTCGTCGGAAAACTTAAACAAGCTTCCACTCGACTCAACAACTCAATTAAGTTTAATCCCCTTTGTTGCTCGCGTTTGTTAGTTCAGCACGAGATTTCATGGCCCACTGCAACTGGAATGCAGCAGCAGAGGCAAGATTTCATCACATGCAATTGCAATCTTCGTCCCATCCTTCGCAACAAAGTCCAGGCCCACTGCGATCTCACTCTCTTCTCTTGAGTATCCAGTCAGTGTGTGCACTTAGAGCTAATTTCCTACACTCCAAGGAGGAGTTTCATCACGATTCATCGCTACTGGATGCTGCGTCTGGATCGATGATGGCGATTGAGTGAGTGTGTAACATTTCTTGGAAGTTATCCGCACTGCCGGCGAATTGTGGAGTCAAGTGAATGGATGCTGGCGGGCACTTGAGATGAGATTCAATTTTCCTCAATCATTGCGCTGCTGTTGCTGCTCTGTTGAAAAGTACAAACGGTTCTCGAACCAATGGACGATCATGGGCGTAGTTGAAAGGAGAATTTTGAATTTGACGAAGATTGTTTTCAGCATTCATATTCAAATAATAATTTGGATAACAGAGTTCAACTGAAATTCAGACTTCTTTAAAATCTATACGTAAAACATTCAAAGATATCGATGTTGCCTCAATCCTCCTCTTTGGTCAATGCAAGAACTTTCGCTGCGGAAATCTTCAAGCACTACATTTAAAAGATCCTACAGAGGTTCCTGCAGGAATTTCTTCAAAAAGTACTCACATTCCTGGAGGAATGTCTGAAAGAATTCTTGGAGAAGTCTGTACAGGAATCTTGAGATAAAATCCAATAGAAAACTCTTCAGGAATTCTTTTGAGGAATCTTTTATGAACTCTTTATAGAGTCTAGTTTAGGATAACCGTTTTGTGAGAAATTAGGGAATAATGCTCCTTCTTCTTCTTCTTTCTGGCGTTACGTCCCAACTGGGACAAAGCCTGCTTCTCAGATTAGTGTTCTTATGAGCATTTCCACAGTTATTAAGTGAGAGCTTTCTTTGCCGATTGACCATTTTTGCATGTGTATATCGTGTGGCAGGTACGAAGATACTCTATGCCCTGGGAATCGATAAAATTTCCTTTACGAAAAGATCCTCGACCAGTGGGATTCGAACCCACGACCCTCAGCATAGTCATGCTGAATAGCTGCGCGTTTACCGCTACGGCTATCTGGGCCCCCTGGAATAATGCTCCTCTTCGATATTAATCCTGACTTCGCCCCTGTTGACAACCGATGATGTAACAAACAGTTTCTGAAGATCTAGTTCGAACGCGAATTCATTAGTCTCAATTTGCGCTACTGGCTGACTGACTGGTGTCGGACTTTGCCTAATACGAATCTAATTGTTTCTTGACAAGTCCCATAATCGAGCCACACGCTGAGCAGAACAGACGGACGTCACTTTAATTGGGCGTTTATTAATGGGATGGCTTTCTTCTGCTTGAGAAGGGGTGGTGTTTAGTCGATAGGAACGCACCACCAACCAACGGGGGATTCTTTTCATGTCAAGGTATTCTCGGAATGCAGGACCCACTTTCGCAAGGCGTTGACAGCTCACGAAAAACCGAATCAAGTGGGTTTTCTTGCTGGCATTTCGGGTTTGGCAGGTGTGGGGGAGTGATTGATGGTGTGAATGGTGAAAGTAAGGGGGCACGTCACTCCTTAGCGGGGCCATTTCGCTAGGCAGTCGAATTTGCAAGCATTTAATGAAGGGGAACACTCTGTAGTTTATCAAAAAAAAATTGCCAATAAAATAATAATAATGTCATCCGCAAACAAAGATTTTTGAAAAACCCTGAGGTAACTCAGGTATGTCAGATGTGAAAATATTGTTTAATATTGGTCCCAAAATGCTGTCTTGAGGAAAACCATGAAGTCTTTCAGACTTGGAGATCTGAAAATTAACCTGAAGGGTACGATTTGACAAATAACTTTTGATTATTCTATTAATGTATGCTAGTAAATTGAGTTTTTTTTTTAATTTTACAATGAAGCCTTCATGCCAAACACTGTCGAATGTTTTTTTTTTCTTTCTAGAAGAACAAAACTAATAGAATAGCCTTCAGATTTGTTGGATAAACTGGTGATGATTAGATGTTTCCCAAGGCACAATAGTATTTTTCCCATTCCACTGCGTTACCTTGGGTCAGTGCCTACATTGGCGAACGATTGCAGACGTGGTTCGTTTTTTTTTTCGTAAATAGGGATAATCCGCAATAATAAATTCCTGCTCGTTCGACGACCTAGTCTTCGGAACGTGTCCGTTTCTAGTGCAAATACTCCTGAGACTAGGACAGGTGCAGCAGTTAGTTGTATGTATTTCTTTCGGTATGATGCAACGACAACAACGGCGGAAGGGTTGCACAGCATTTGGGTTAGTTTACCTGGAATAAGCTCACGTGAGCAAATATAACGACGAGGATTATGGCAGTTTCGTGTACATTTGTGCTGCTCTGTGTGTGTGTTGCAGTGGCATAAACTAATTTGGATCTAAACATGTTGGGTTTTGGGTCGTTGATCCGGATTGCAAACAATTGCAAATGGATCCGGCTCTGGGATTATGTCTTTTTACAATTACTTATAACAAGCTTTTATTAGAGCAATTTTTGTTGTCTGCGTGGTTTTCAATTTCGACAATGGCTCTACTTTTTTGACGCTCATATTATTTCATGGATTTTTCTATGTTTTTTAGCTTGCTCCAACCTTGTTTTTTTTTTCGATTGTGTTGGAATATCATTAGAAACGAGCATTAGGAGATATCTTCCAGTTTTGCAAGTATAAAGAAAAAAATATTCAAACTTTTTTGCAATCGACTACAGATGACAAGCAGGCTTCGTCCTTTGGTGGAGAGGCCTATGTCATCCGCAAACATAGATTTTTGGCATTCCTGAGGTAACTGAGGTGAGTCAGATGTGAAAATATTCAGTCTTAGTGGTGGCTTTGAACATTGCATCAATCATTAGGTTCAATCCAGACACGAATGCCATGACAAATGGTAAAGTGTCTTAAATAAAACATAATAATAATAATAATTAGGTTCAATTGTTCAGTTAGAAAATTAAAATCAGAGGCAGACATATCACTTGAAGTGGGTACATTATCTGATGAATTCCCATTAGAATTTTCGGTAGACGATGAAGCGGAGTTACCTGTGGCGGTAGGGTTTTTTCCATTTGATTTGTAACAAGTACGAACAGGGGATGAGTTCAAATTTCCTGCTACGATATCGGCAAAGGATTTACCGTGGGTAGATACATTCGAAATTGAAAGATTCGAACAGCTACCCGACGGATTAAAATTAGTTCGTGAATGAGCATGACTATGATCTTCCTGATGGGTATGATTCATAATCAATCGATCGTTAACTGAAAAATGAGCATTGTTCGATTCTCTTACAGGGAAAATCCGGAAACGACCGTTATCGTAACGGATATTACTGTTCATCTGCCTGGCACGACCCTCGTCGACTCTCCTACGCGAAAGGCAAGCCCAAAAGTTTGACTTATGATTGCCCCCGCAATTTGCGCAAATGAATTTATCGATATCTTCCTTCACTGGACAGACGTCTTTAGCGTGAGAAGAACCTCCGTAAATCATGCATTTAGCATCCATGCGGCAATGTTTTGTACCATGATCCCACTTTTAGCACCGACGGCACTGAGTAGGTTTCTGGTAATTTACTCCAGGTTTCTGGAAATGTTCCCAAGTCACACGGAATCAAACATAAGTCTTGCTTTTTTTAAAGCTTCAATATTATTTAGATCTTTTTTGTTAAAGTGAACTAAATAATATTATTGAGAAAACCCTTTCCGAACAATGCCACATTGGGTTCTCTGTTTCATAACGATTACTTGGACTGGGGAAAATCCAAGTATATCATTTAGTATCCATTTTTGATCTCTTCAGGTGACTTATAGTCACTTGAGAGACCTTTCACAAACTTTGAACAAACTTTAAGTTTTGTCGTCATAAGTAAAAAAAATTGTGTTTTTTCTCTTCAAGATGTTTGAGAAGAAGTATCTTTAAGAGTTTCTGGCAAAACGCGACAGTCTCCTTTCTTTGCGATTTGGATGGAGACCTTGATGCCCCCAAATTCCCCCAATAGAGTTCAAGATTTCCTGCTTAAATTCAATGCTACGATAGGCGGCACTCTTTGCTTTCTCACTTGAATCAAAGAGCCTGGGCTAGAAGCTGCTTCGATTTGGTGTTCAGAAAATTTGTCTAGAGCATCGAACTGGTTGCTCATTTCGGTACAATTATCAACATTATTCATTTCACCCTTGGAAGAGAGTTCGCATTCCGGAGAAACGTCCTTTCTTCCATTCTTGCCGCGTTTAGTGACAGTTTAAAATCCCACTTTTTTGGAAGAAAGTTGTGAATTCAGAGATTCACCCTTCCTTTTGTTTGTAGTTGCAACCATGTTTAGTGAATAAACGAAAGAAGACGTGACCTCCTAAGAGGTTTTTTCCCAAGACGGTGTCCAAGAAGGACTACCACCGCTAGCTTTCGCCAACGGGTCCAACGAAAAATCGAAGGCATGGGTCCAAACAACTATCGTAAAGGGATCAATAATAGAAAAAAATAGTACTGAAAAGTACTATTTTAGTAGCACTGAAAAGTACCGTTTTTAATTTCAGCACTGAAAAGTACTGGTTTTGTAGCACTTAAAAGTACTGTTTTATTGATTTAGGTAGTTAAAAAAAAAAAACTTCCAAGAGCAGAGAGAATTCGTGTACGCACAACACGAAAGTTCGATGCACACTGACCTTTCAGGGGGCTTGATATTATCGTAGCTTACCCTTTCAGGGGACTTGTTTTTTTTTACCCTCTCAGGGGACTCGCCTTTCTAGTTACCCTCTCAAGGGACTTGCTTCTTAGTCGTTTACCCTCTCAGGGGACTCACTTTCTGTTTGGTAGCTAACAGGGGCCTTGATATTTTCTTAGCTTACCCCCTCAGGGGACTCGCCTTTTTGTCGCTTACCCTCTCAGCGGACACTTTTTTTTTTGTCGTTTACCCTCTCAGGGGATTTACTTTTCTATTAGCTACTCTCTGAGGGGAACTCGCTTTATTATTATATTATCGTAGCGTACCCTCTCAGAGGACTCACTTTCTGTTAGCTACCCTCTCAGGGGACTCTTTTTCTATTAACTATCCTCTCAGGGGACTTGTTTTTCTAGCTCACTTGCTATTTTGTAACTTACCCTATCATGAGATTTGTTTTTTTTTATCGTTTATCCTCTCAGCGGACACGTTTTTTGTCGTTTACCCTCTCAAGGTACTTGCTTTTTTAGCTAACCTCTCAGGGGACTTTTTTTTATTAGCTACTCTCTCAGGGGAACTCGCTTTTGTAGCTCACTTGCTCTTCTGTAACTTACTCTCTCAGGGGACTTGATATTTTCGAAGCTTACCCTTTCAGGGGACTTGCTTTTTTTCGTTTACCCTCTCAGGGGACTCTGTTAGCTACCCTCTAAGGGGACTCGTTTTTCGAGTTACCCTCTCAGGGGACTCTTTTTCTATAAGCTACCCTCTCAGGGGACTCTTTTTCTAGCTTACTAGCTGTATTGTAACTTACACTATCATGGGAATTGTTGTTTTCAGGGTTGGGAAAAAATCTGAAATTCACTCTACAGTAGCCAAGCAAAACCAATCACAGTCAGCGAAGCCAGTGAAACTCACGCCCATCGCTGCTGTAGGCAAAATGCCTTGAAAATAGCAAAACACCCGTTGCTAAGGGCAACCCAAAACTACTGTAGAAAAATGTTCTATTTCCCGCTGCATTTCCCGCATTTAGAGCTTTCAATGACACTCATGACTTAGATAATTCGTGCACCCAACATAGGCTACTTGATGAGATTCACGTTTTTGAACTACTGTACTGGGAGAGCCACGTGATTTTCGCGAAAATTCAAGCCTACTACTATTACCATTCCCAGCACTGGTTGTTTTTTTTGTCGTTTACCCTCTAAGGAGAATCGCTTTTTGAAGTTTATCCTCTCAGGTAACTCGCACTCTGTTAGATTCCCTTTCGGGGAACACGCATTTCCATACCATACCCTCTCAGAGGACTCGTTTTAATTTAGCAATTCCTTTAGCGGACTGTCTCAGTACAGTCAAACTACTATTTTTTTACCATATTCAATATATTTTTTTTTTTTGAAAATGTTCAACTTTACTCAAATCCATTACCCACACTCAACCCAACTAAAAATTCAGAGCCACAAACAAGCATACATGTTTAATTATTGTTCAATAATGGTAATGACAGCTGAATAAAAAAAAATGCTCTATAAAGAGCTGAGAAGGTGCTTTTTTAACATAAACTTAGGTCAATGTTCAACGTTCTTCTTCTTTTCTGGCGTTACGTCCCCACTGGGACAGAGCCTGCTTCTCAGCTTAGTGTTCTTATGAGCACTTCCACAGTTATTAACTGAGAGCTTACTATGCCAATGACCATTTTTGCATGCGTATATCGTGTGGCAGGTACGAAGATACTCTATGCCCTGGGAAGTCGAGAAAATTTCCAACCCGAAAAGATCCTCGACCGGTGGGATTCGAACCCACGACACTCAGCTTGGTCTTGCTGAATAGCTGCGCGTTTACCGCTACGGCTATCTGGGCCCCTGTTCAACGTTATGCATTAGAATGAACAAAAGTTGAATCGCCATTCATTAAACGTTTCCAAAGATTCTCGTTCGACTAGTCAAGATTGTTTTACTAATGAGCTGAACAAGACATGTTTCCCCCAATTAAAAAGCCAAATTTCTACTAAACAAATGTATATGTATAAAAGGATACACAGAAGACGAACTAACGTTTTACTTGCGTCGCACTTCAGCTATTTCCACATGTTTAACATAAGTATGAATAAGAGCTGAATAAGTATTTTATAAAATCCTAATTCAGCTTCAGTATATTATAAGAACAGCTGATGCAATAGAGGCCAAATTAACAAACACATTGTTCAGCAATAAATAAGTCTTGTAAAAGCGATTACACTATAGCTAAATTTTATAAAATGGACAAAATATCCGAAATTCATGTTGAGTTCCGAACGCATTTCAAAGCTTATAACTCATGCTTTCTCAAAACTTTTTAAATAGCTGTTCAGAAAATAAACATGGTCAGCCTCCAGAAATGTAGGATTATTTTGGAAAATAAAAACAAACATTTTAGCTAGGTATTCATAGTAGGAGCGAAGTACTGACAAACAAAGCGAGATATTGACTTGATTGACATAAAAGATCAAACGACAACATCAAAATTTTTTTTGTTCTTTGTATGTAGTTAATTTTAGATATCATTTTCAGATCTTTTATATATGATATATCAAGTTAGTATCACTTTTAGCTATCCATGTTATAGTTTGCTATTACTAAGCTTTTTTCGCCTGCTCGGGATGTTGTTCCGTACAAGAAAAGTGGAAATTTCTTTGACAGAATTGTTTGAATAAATTTCTATATCTACATTTGAAATGACATTTCTTCACAACTGAATAGTGCGATCTAAGAAATATGATTTATTTGGCCGTTTCTGAAAAAAAATCCCACGCGTCAAGATACTCGAATATGTTTCTATTCAGGCGCATAGTGCTCAGAACACTTCAAATGATTTGAATATATCCAAACAGAGAACTTTTTCTTCAATGCATAATAGGTTTATGAAAAATACAAATCAATAATATAATTAATTAATACAAATATAATTTATAAAATAAATTAATTTCTATTTAAGTTAATGAATCATTCAAATTGATGTTTTGAACAAACTATAACCTATTATGAAGTTAGCTTAAGCTGAAGATGCATCGAAGCCAAACTTCAAATTTTCATGAACACAAATCTAGAGAACTAAATATCCGTTCAAACTGAAAATTTAATTTAATTAAATTAATAATTTCAAACTGATTTCACTTTGTGTAAATAAACATTATTTTTGTCCATCATTGACATAAATTTTCTCACTGTGCGCTAAAAATAGGCGACTGAACTCAGCTTGGATCCGCACTAAACAGCAGCTTGTTCAGTTGTTGATTAGCGAACCATGTGTTGATTAGACGATGTCGAATAGAAGCTCAAACATGATCAATATTCAGCTATGAGAGGTTTATATTTTGCACTGGACGATTTATTCATCAATTGGTCGCCGTTAAGTCAGAGGGGACCAAGTACAAAACTTGAGAAAATTGGATTATTCTCTCATTAGATTCAAAATTACTTTACCTTCGTTACACTTTGATCAGATTTGAAGAATGCTGTAAACTGCGTGAGATATGTAATAAATTTACTTTGGATGATCAACAAAAATAGATAAAAGTGTGCGGTCAGAATGGACCAAGTGCTTATTACCATAACAGCGAAAATGATCAGCGCGCTTAGGAATGCGAGGAAATGAAAGACATTTCAGGAGATTTGTCAGATTTTTCGACATCGAATCATTCTTCTATTTATCCATCAATAGAAATTTATAAAAATTACATGATTCGATGCATTTGATTTTGATTTTTGACCATTTACCATTTTCGGTAGGTGGTCAGAAATTACAACAAATTCTGTGCAGACAGAGCGGACCAAGTGTTGAAAAGCAATAAACTGATTGATTACTGCAAATTTTTGAGTCAATTTCAGAGTCCGATAGAAGTGTACGGTAGTTCTATGGTGTATGTATGGCATGTCCTACGATCCGCTTATTGGACCAGCATATTTTGGTCGATACTCAAGATTTTCACTTGGTCCACTCTGACTGAACGCATATTTGAATATTTCTGGTCTTCAACGCCCTGACCTTGCGAAACCTTAATTTTCAAGCTATCGTAATGCCACTGATTTTGGTATTTACTATATGGGTTATTTAAGAATTTACGATACTGGTGTCGAAGGGTCTTGATAATCTGTTTATCTTAGACATATGCACCCAATTTGACCATGCAAGCATTAAATGATTGTTATTTTTCAAGAAATTGTTCAGTCAGAGTGAACCAGCTCACTGAACAGTGGTCTTTGGTTCAGTCAGAGTGGACCAAGTACACATAGTCCATCAAAAAATCGTTCTATTAGAGGTTTGGATTATGATTTTTCATGTTTATCACTTCACATTATATTGTTTGAAAGTAACATAAAGACGTGTTAAAATATTGAACCGAAATTTAAACGAGTTCAAAAATTACAGAGCGTTAGACTTTAAACCCATTTTTCTCAAAATATCAAAAATGTCACTTGGTCCACTCTGACTTAACGCCGACCAATTCTAGGATGACGCAGATGGCAAGGCATACCGCTGGCGATTGGAAGGTCTCGAGTTCGAATCCAGTATCCAGGCGGTTTTTAAATATAGTTGTTATATCATGATTATTGTGTACACTACTTTTGAAGCGCAGAGCAAAATATTTTTTTGTTTTAATTATTTTTGGACCAGTTGTATAAAAGCTGAACTAAAAGCTTGTTAAACGTTTTACAAGCTGAAAAATAAAGTTGGAATTCAACGGCATGCTTTAAAGTTTCTCCAAATTTGCGTGAACAACGCCTGAACAAAGGTTAGCCATGAAAATTGTTAAAATGTTATTAAACATGATGCTGATTAAAATTGCCATAATGGTGTTTGTTAAATGAGTGAATGTTAGTTGGGAAGTGATTACTTGAGGCGAAAAACACTGAAAACTGTTCATTGTAACGGATACTTTCAGATTCCATTTTTTTTTAAATCCCCACAAAATAACAGGAAAATTCGAAAAACGGAAATTTCACCTAACAGGTCCTCAGCTCCGCACACTTTCTTTCTTTCCCCTCTTTGAGCAGATGCGCCTTGTAGTGACTAGACCTTTTTAAATAGCCTAATTTACACACTTTCCAGATCACGCTTTCCTAATAATTTCAATAGTGCAAGACTAAATAATTAACACTTTCTTCATCATTATAAAACCACGTTTATTCCTCCCAAACCACTTCAACAAACTGATTCCTCTCTTTTTTTTCGTAAACCTATGCCTACTATGATCCGAATTGATTTAATTTTCAGTACTAGTTAAATAGTTCGTTGACTCACGAACATATTTTGTTTTTACTATACTCTGCTTCAAACCTCTCATAATCCCTACACCAGGGAATCCCGGAAGAAACTGTATGTTATTAGCTGTTAGAATATGGACATTCAGCCTGGGGAATTTCAGCTTCGAAAAACGTTGCCGTTCATCTGTCTGTTACGAGCCTTAACAATTCGTTTGCGCGAAGGGCAATCCCAAAAGTTAGACGTATGGTTGCCCCCGCATTTGCGCATACAAACTTTTTAGTGTCTTTTTCTACAGGACAGACGTTCTTGGCGTGAGAAGAGCATCCATGCGACAATGTTTGGTACCATGACCCCATTTTTGACACCGACGGAACTTGTTCTGGAAATTTCCTCCAGGTTTCTGGATTTGTTTCCATGCCAAACGAACATCGAACTTATGTCTTGCTTATTCTAAAGCTTCAATGTTATTTAGATCACTTTTATTAAAGAGAACAAAATCACATTATTGAGAAAGGGGCTATCCATTAATTATGTAAGGGTTTATGGGGGGAGGGGGGGTTTGAGATTTCTTACGCGCCATACGATTTATTTTTAATGTTCATACAAAAAATCTTACCATGGGGGGAGGGGGGGTTGAAAAACCCTAAAAATTGTCTTACGTAATTAATGGATCGCCCCAAAGGCCTTTCTGACGAATGTCCGATTTTCATAATGATTACTTGGACTGTGGAAAATCCAATTAAATCATTCTTTTTTTTATTTCGTCAGAGACACCTTTCAAGACGGCCTTGAACAAACGTTCAGTTTTGTCGCTATAAGTTCATCATTTGTGCTTCTTCTCTTCAAGATGTTTGAGAAGAAGTTCGCGATCTCTAAAAGTTTTCGGAAAAACGTGACAGTCTCCATTATTTGCGATTTGAAAGGAGATCTTGATTGCCCTACAAGATCTCCTGCCTGTATCCTCCAAATCCGGATCAACTAACTACGATTGGCGGCATTCTTTGTTTCTTCACTTTGATTTGACTCGACCTTTTTTTGTTATTTATCTTAACATATCACAGATGAATCTATTTCAAAAGGTCGAAAGACAAAAGGTCGAAAGACAAAAGGTCGAAAGGACAAAAGGTCGAAGAACAAAAAAGAAGGGACAAAAAGTCGAAATTCCATTTTCAAGTAAGGAAAAATTTCCCACCAAGCAAACCATTTTCGGCCTTTTGTCTTTCGACCTTTTGTCCATAAACCATCACAGATATATGCGTTTTTAAGTTTGACAATTTGGAAATTGGCTGACCAAAGCAAACTCGTGTCATGAAAACACCATTCCTCAGAAATCTATGAAATCTGCGTGAAATCGTGCAACTTTTCTTCAATGGGTGATCAAATTAGTAATTTAGGAGAAGATGAAATACTCTTTTCGACTAAAATGTTTATCCAGCAGAAGTCTTTTTTCCTTAATATTAAAGATCATAACCGAGATGTACACACATTATCAGGTATTTCTTGGAAATACTGTCAACTCTGCCTCGATATTCCGTTTCTCGAGTTACACCATAGTAAAGTTGGTTATCAAGGCTAACTCCTACCACCGAGTTGCACTTGTTTTGTGTTCTGTCACTCGATACCTTCCTAACTCGATGGTCCCTTCAATATCAAGTTAGGGACAGTTGACTGTAGTACGAATTATGAAACAGTTCCCGCTTTGATAAATAATATGATAGATTATCTTACCCGGAAAATTATTTGGGAAACCAGCACTGATTCTCAGACAGATTCGACCAAATCTATATAAATTTCAAATCCTCCTGCTGAACTACCTTTTCTCCATTTCGAGTGAAGTTCAACCCATAACACAATGTCCAAAAGGTCAAGGTTCCCAAAGGAAATCTATAACCACGGGCCCGTGACTTGTTTTATGCACCAATTTCGTGCAATCGCTTTGAACGCCCCCAGCTCTAATGGCCACCCTGATTGAGCCCTTTCACTTTAATCGACCTACTCACAACAAATCACCACATTGTCGAATGCTCCCTACACGCAATTTCCCCAGTAAATAAACACTGCCAGTGAGAAACGAGTTAAATTGCGATGCTTGTGTTCTGCTACTGCCATCACTACTAGGGGGAAAAGGAATTTCCATGGCATTTACTTTTCTCGCTCGGAAAATTGCTCAATGGAAAAACGCCAGGATGAACGCGATAAAATGCTATGTGCAATGTGGAAATCTGAGGGGGCCAGATAGCCGTAGCGGTAAACGCGCAGCTATTCAGCATGACCATGCTGAGGGTCGTGGGTTCGAATCCCGCTGGTCGAGGATCTTTTCGTAAAGGAAATTTTCTCGATTCCCAGGGCATAGAGTATCTTCGTACCTGCCACACGATATACACATGCAAAAATGGTCAATCGGCAAAGAAAGCTCTCAGTTAATAACTGTGGAAGTGCTCATAAGAACACTAATCTGAGAAGCAGGCTTTGTCCCAGTTGGGACGTAACGCCAGAAAGAAGAAGAAGAATGTGGAAATCTCCTCGTCATTGTGCCGCTTTCATTTTCCTCCATCTGGGATGCAAAAGTGGGTGTCGTTTTTCGCACATCAATTACAATAGTGTCACTTCGTCTTACATGTCTACTTGGTCTAACCATTTATCAAAAAACCACTTCTAATACAGGTCGGACTCGATTATCCGGAGTATCGATTTTTTTTTCACTCCGGATAATCGAATCCTCCGGATAATCGAATCACTAAGAAAAAAATTGAAATCTTCGATAAAAGAACATAAATATTATCTTTTTTTGTTGTTTTATTTATATGATGTGGTGGCGTAGCCAGAAATTATTTCTAGGAACAGCAGGGGTCTTTACAAGAAAACGATTTTTTTTACCAGCATACACAAAAACCACTTTTCAAAACCCCCCTGTTCTTAAATACGTTCAAAACTGCAAAACCATTCATGTTGTATATTGCAATACCAAATTATCTCAAATGTATGCATAAAAATTGAAAAACAAGAACATCAAAAATCAAATTCCGGATAATCGAGTCTAAAATTCCGGATAATCGAATCCCGGATAATCGAGTCCCCGGATAATCGAGTCTCCGGATAATCGAGTCCGACCTGTATATGGTCTGCTCCATGTCCCCAAACACTGCGAGCAGCATAAATGCTAACGCTATCCGTTTCCTGTTGAGGGCACTGCAGTTGTCCACGGCGCTTGCATCGCTATGCAAACATGCAAGACAGAAATTGTTGTGTGGCACTAAATATTGCCTCTTTCTCCGCTCGGCTGGAAGTGACGTTGATGGCTTTGACTGCATACATAATTACTGGCTCTGTGGGGAAAGTTTTGCAACCAACTATCCGACCACAGAACGACCCTTTCACTTTATGAATATCTGCAACTCATACCCCTGAAAGTATGCATTACATTTACTTATGCTTCTCGTTCTCGCCCACAGATGTCGTAGCAGTCGAGGCGATAACCTGGATAGTATCGGAACAAGCCCAGCCATGGACGCGGTGAATGGCAAAATTTCACGACAGCAGAACGGTTCGGCATCGGGACCCGGAGGTCGCGAATACTGGGGACGAATGCCGGAACCACCGTCATCGAATGGCCAACCACCTTCCAGCAATCACAGTCAACAGGGATCACAACCTCCGAGTCCCACTTCGAGCCGGAAGGATCGGAGCTCTCCGGGCCACTCGAGGAAGAGCAGTTCATCGTCGAAAATTGTCAGCAGTCGATCGAAGGGCACTCCCCAAGGTTTCGGATACGTCAAGAAGACGAATGGAGTTGTGGACCAGCAGGGGCAATCGTTACTCACGGGTGGACGAACGGCACATGTTTCGGCTGTGCCAAGGTCTGGGAAACTGAAGGTTTCCGGCGGTACGCAGACCACGACGGCTGATTTCCAAGCAAGTAAGTAGACACTCCAGCAATTGATGTCGTGATGTATTCTAACCTCGTATTCATCTTTTCAGAAGCGCAACAACACCCCCAGTATCGTAGTTTCTCGTTGACCGGACCGGGTGCGGCACAGTTGAGTCAATCGGTCAAAGAAAGGTTTGGATCCGGAACGCATAGTTTGCCTAAGCCCGGTTTAGATATGCATGTCTTCCAACATAGGTTTGTTTCCCATTAGTTCTGTACCGGATCTAACCGAACTCGCCATCTAACGAGTCATTAGAGTTACTAACCGCATCTGTTTCGTCTCTCCATCCCCATTTTCTTTCATTTTCTCCTCCCCCAAATAAACTAACCATCCCTAGAATGTCCTCCCGTGGGTCCACTAAGCTGAACGATGGTAGCCTTAGCGATACGCAAACCTACGCCGAAGTGAAGCCCGATTACGGTAGCTATGCGATGTGGCTGCGTCATTCCAACACTGCCTCCAGTCGCCTTTCGGAGGGCGAGTCCCTGGAGACCTTTTCGATCGGATCCGGAGGTGGGGCTAGCAGTGGAGGTGGTGCTGCAAGTAATGCTAGCGGCGGAGGAGCAGGTTCTAGCATTCCCGGGGCTACTCGCCCTAGTAAGCTGCTGCACCATGCAAGGGGCGAAACGCAACCCGCAATGCACCACGCTGGCACAACGCACAGTCCGCGGTTGAACAGAAGCAATAGCATAAGGTAACTATCCGCCGGTGTGATCGATGTTGTTCTTGATGTCCTCGATGGCTTCTTACACCACTTTTAAATTGATGGCTTTTTTCGATGTTTTCTACCATAATTCGACGTCGTTCGTTTATCTCTAAAATTTTCGTCATTGTTTGCTCGAACTCAATTTTCGTTGCACTATTTCGAACACTTCAATAACCGGATCGATTGGATTTGACGAATCAAATGTCTTTTTCGCCCCCTCATTCCATATCTCACGCGATGCAGCTATTTGAAAGAACGGACCTACCCCAGGTAGATATTGCTCGCTAATCATCCCTTTTCACACCCAACCAACCCCATCCATCATAGTTATTTTTAGCATGGCATGCAGAAACCAATTTGCACGCATCCCACCCCCATTCCAGTTTCCCGATCGCCTATCCTTTCTGTGCTTATCTATTTTGGCATCATCATCATCGAACCGAATGAATTGATTGACTTTGTCAGCTTTAATTATGGTGGTATCCGGGTGTTTTATGCCCTTCTGGTTGTCAACGGGATGGTCGAGTAGTACTAGTCAGCCTCTTGATTGATAAAAGCGTTTCCGGCCGTGTGCTTGTTTTAGTCTAGTTGAAAATTTGATTTTCAGCACATTTATTTTAGGAGCTTGACGCTACGATGAACTTCTGAGAAGCACTCAACGAACCTGCGCCCAACAGACGTTGAGTTATGAGGCCGTAATTTAGTTCTTCTATTCTTGGCTACAACTTTTTATGCAAAACATCCTGGAAAGGCGGCCGAGCGGCTGTTTTTGACTGATATTTTTTTGATTCAACAGAATCTACTCATCGTCCTCCATCATGCTGAATCGTAAAATGTTTCGAAAATCGATTTAATACCGTGTACTTATTCGAAGAGAAAATCGATCACTGCAGATACGCCTGTATGATACTAAACGCGAGATATACACCTTACATAGCCTTGAGGTGGAAACTTTTAAAATATCTGTAGATCCTAATATATGAAGATATTTCATGAAATGTCTTTAATTTTAAAAGGTAGCTTGGGAGAAGTTTCTGATATTTTCCTTGCTGGAATGTAAGATAGGTTTTTTCAGGAGTTCCTAGACATTTTTTACTTCTCCGTCGAGATATCTCCTTTAAATACCTTTTAAAAGACTTGGAACACTGGACGAATTTTTGTATGATCTCTGTATAAAATCTTGGATGCGTCTTTTGAGTAATTTCTAGCCGAACTTTCGGAGGTATACAATGAATCTTCCATTCACGTTAATCCCAACATTCGAGTTCAACAAATGTTAGCAGTCATCAAAAAACTCCATTGAGTATGGGCCTTTAAATCTACAAGCGTAACCAAAGATCTCTCGGAGATGTATGAGTGAGATTAAAAATCTAGCATGTCTTGAGTTAAATAATTCTACCCAAAAATTTCTTCGAGTACAGGGCTGTTGATCAACTCGTGTATCACAATTTTTTGAAAGTAGATGAACAAGGGTTGCACTCATATAGGCTCATTAAATTATGTTATAATATTTTTTGATTTCTGCTACACTTCCAGGTTATTCATGAAATCCTTTGAATATTGATCCCAGATTTACAAGATTGGCCAGTATTTTTCCGGAATATAACTTGGTAAAATATATTTTTTGAGCCTGTGCGTTAAATTTCTTCCTCTTGTTTTTGACTTTACGTCCAAACTGGTACAGAATCTGTCTGCTTAGTGTTCTGATGAGCACTTCTACGGTTATTTACTTATAGCTTTCTTTGCCAATTGAAGTAGAAAAACTTTCCAACCCTAAGATATTTGAATTGGCGGGATTCCAACTCGCAATCTTTAGCATGATCTTCATGAACAACTACGCGTTTACTGTTACAGCTATCTAGGCTCTTCACTTCCTGCATGAGTATAAACATCTTTACTGAATCTATAAAAGCTCAATGATTACAGTTGTAGATCTGAAAGTGTTTTCGCCCATCGGAGTTCTTGGAGAACTTTTAGAATTTGTGCTAGAAAAATTATTGAACTTCAAATTTTCTCGGCATAGAATATTGGCAATAATGCTCTCAGTTTACAATTGTGGAAGTGCTTATAAGAACACCAAGCTGGAAAGCTGGTTCTGCCTCAGTTTGTACATTCAGTGCCGTAGTGTGGTTTCATGGCACCCTTGAGCCACCTTCATTCAAATTTCGCCTTTAATATTGAACAACTTTACGTGGAACTTTTCCTTCTTCGCTCATTCTTTTTTTTGTTTTGCCGTCGGTTTGTGCACACGGTCAAGCGAGTCATTCTCGTTTTGCGCGTTCAAACACGCTTCTCAGTTTTGTTTGGGATCAAAGTAATTTAATACACAGGTACTGGATTCCTGAAAATTGGCTCACCAACACATTCGCGCTAGTAATGAAATATTTTTATTTTTATTCTGTAGTCCGATATTTAAGCAAAATTTGCTCAGTTCAACTATTCTTTACATGTAAAAATTTAAATTCTTGCATTTGGAACAGTTTTATGGTGTGGATAACGAAGAGAATAATGTAATTATTCTATAAGTATGTTAAACAACTTGTTTAAAGTCCAAATTCCAAAGTCCAAATATATTGAAGAAGTGATACTCCCATAAAATATGAAGCAAACTTCATTACTATTTTTTTCTTTTCTCAGTGATACATAAACTTTTTTCGGGAATTCGGTACCTGTGTGTTAAGGTAATTTGGTTTGGGTGGGCCTTGAAACGCAGAGGATTATTATTACAGCGATTATTCCCAATTTTCTCAATTTTGCCATTCTTATATCGTATAGGATACTTGTGGCTACGGTTGCATATTATGTCTGTGAAGAAAATCTACATTATGAAGAAATCGTCACGGAATTGAAATTAGAAACTATCAACATGCTACAAATAATATGGCGTAGTTAACGTCAAGTGGTCGTGTCTTATACACAACCCCCCTGATTTTTTTTTCGGTTATTGGTTATGTTTTTTCGATGAACGTTCCAGGCTGATCATTCATTGAAATAATAAAAACTTTTTGTGGTTACGATTAATACACAATTTCATATCCTTATTCTAACGTTACACAATTCTCAGAGAATTCAGTAAGAGATTCTGTTATAATAAGCATCTGTCCTTTCTTCGCATGAGCTTAACTGCTCTTTTAGTGCACTCAGAGTTTTGTTTTTCGAAATTTGTGTTAAGGTTCCATGAAAATTTGGTTCGAGGTTGCATAAAAACACTGTCCAGTAATATCAAAGTATCCTGTTTGAAATTCTGACCGAAACCCACTGAACATCGCACCTCTCTATCTCTTAAAGTAAAGGAATTACCAGTCGAATTCGTTTTAATAAGGCTTATTTGTTTGGTAGTGAAACCCCATTAAAAGAAAAATTTCCAACAGTAATAAAACCAGAATAACCCTAAAGAATAGCCTATGATTGGAAGAAGGAAAAAATATCTGATAATACCATTAGGGTTACTATCCGTCCTGATTTAGCAGGACATGTCCTGATTTTGAGCTTCTTTCGAGGTGTCCTGATTTATTTTTCATATTTAAAGTTTTATCCTGTTTTTTCTTGCTTAGAGAACACCGTGGAATGTCACAAAAAAGTAAAAGCTATAATAATGCAAAAAAAAACGGCAAGAATGTTCAAATAGCATCTATTTCAAAATCCATGTTGAATTTTGTGGATCAAAAACCGACATCAGCAGCACAGAAGGTTTGGGATGCGTTTCATACTGTATCACAACACCTTTAGATTCAGACGATTATGATGATGGGCTCGTACTTAAATACAAGCTATCATTTTCTATATATTTTCAAAGAATGTCATTGCTATCAAAATGATAGAGATCTCCAAAACTCGTTTTTTTTTTAGTTTCAGCATAGATGGTAGCGACCATTGGATCATAAAACTGAGTGCTTTGCGAAGACCCAAGCTGTTCGATAGGTTTTTCGCGCGCTCGGAGTGTTTTTTTAGTTAGCATTTCATTCACGCGCCATCGGAGTTATTTTATATTCTTGATTATACGTGTTGACGCTGCGATTGTAACTGTTCAGTCGATGATGGATTACCAATTGGTGAGCTCGTTTCATGCTTGTAATAACACATTTGTATCATTACATGTATTTTTTATGAATTTGTTGAACAAACTATGAATAGTTCGTCACTTTAAGTGTTGACATAAGCGCTTATTCATGTTTTATAAAATTTCAAGATTCAAACCTTTGAATACTTCGATGTTTAAGATGTCGACGCATTGGTAGATAACTTTTTAAACAGAGGTTACATGAATCGCATCACTTACCAAGGTGAATCCTGATCATGTAGCTTTGAAGCCCTCCCACTAACAAAACTCCTTCCCGTGGCAACCATGAAGATGCAGAGGTATACTCGGTCTTTAGTAACAATGGATGTCACACTAACATTCCACTAACACAGCGGAATGTGAAGAAATGGAACAGCTGCATCGTTCACAAGAAACGCGAAAGTTCTACGAATAGCTTAACGCATCCCGAAAAGGCTTCGTGCCGCGAGCCGAAATGTGTAGGGATAAGGACGGAAGCATCTTGACGGACGGACGTGAGGTGATTGAAAGGTGGAGGCAACACTACGATGAACATCTGAATGGCACGGAGAACACAGGCGCCGAGGGTCACGACAGCGGAGGAAGTGGCTACGTCAGCACGGCGGATGAAGGAAACCAACCTGCCCCCACATTGAGGGAAGTTAAGGATGCCATCAACCAGCTCAAGAATAACAAGGCCGCTGGTAAGGATGGTATTGGAGCTGAACTCATCAAAATGGGCCCGGAGAGGTTGGCAGCCTGTCTGCACCGGCTGATTGTCAGAATCTGGGAAACGGAACAGCTGCCGGAGGAGTGGAAGCAAGGGGTCATATGCCCCATCTACAAGAAGGGCGACAAACTGGAATGTGAAAACTATCGTGCGATCACTATCCTGAATGCCGCCTACAAAGTGCTATCCCAGATTATCTTCCGTCGTCTATCACCAATAACAAATGAGTTTGTGGGAAGTTATCAAGCTGGTTTCATCAACAGCCGCTCGACAACGGACCAAATCTTCACTGTACGGCAAATTCTCCAGAAATGCCGTGAATACCAAGTCCCAACGCATCACTTGTTCATCGATTTCAAAGCGGCTTATGATAGCATCGACCGCGAAGAGCTATGGACAATCATGGACGAGTACAGCTTTCCCGGGAAGCTTACAAGACTAATAAGAGCAACGATGAACGGTGTGCAGAATAGCGTGAAGATTTCGGGTGAACATTCCAGTTCGTTCGAATCCCGCCGGGGACTTCGACAGGGTGATGGACTTTCGTGCCTGCTGTTCAACATCGCGCTAGAAAGTGTCATGCGGAGAGCCGGGTTCAATAACCGAGGTACGATTTTTACAAGATCCAGCCAATTTGTTTGCTTCGCGGATGATATGGATATTGTCGGAGGAACATTTGGAACGGTGGCAGACCTGTACACCCGCCTGAAACGTGAAGCGACAAAAGTCGGCCTAATGGTGAATGCGTCAAAAACAAAGTACATGTTGATAGGCGGAATCGAGCGCGACAGAGCCCGCCTGGGAAGCAGTGTTACGATAGACGGGGATACTTTTGAGGTGGTTAATGAGTTCGTCTACCTCGGATCCTTGTTAACGGCTGATAACAACGTTAGTCGTGAAATACGGAGACGCATCATCAGTGGAAGTCGCGCCTACTATGGGCTCCAGAAGAAGCTGCGGTCGAGAAAGATTCACCCCCGCATCAAATGTACCATGTACAAAACGCTTATAAGACCGGTGGTCCTCTATGGACATGAAGCATGGACCATGCTGGAAGAGGACCTGCAAGCACTTGGAGTGTTCGAACGAAGGGTGCTTAGGACAATCTTTGGCGGAGTACAGGAAAACGGTGTGTGGCGGCGGAGAATGAACCACGAGCTCGCTAGGCTCTTCGGCGAACCCAGTATCCAGAAGGTTGCGAAAGCCGGAAGGGTGCGCTGGGCAGGGCATGTTGCAAGACTACCGGACAACAATCCTGCAAAGATGGTGTTCGCGTCGAATCCGGTTGGCACAAGAAGGCGAGGAGCACAACGAGCGAGGTGGCTTGGTCAGGTGCAACAAGATCTGGAGAACGTGGGCCAAAATCGAAGTTGGAGAGACACAGCCATGGACCGAGTAAATTGGCGTAACATCGTTAACGAGGTTTTATCAAATTAATTGATGTAATACCAACTAAATAAATAAAATAACTAACATTCCTTCCCTTCTCCGATGACCGTAAGGACGTGGCCGGCATCGTTATTGACATTACTAATTTCAGAGTTCTCGAAAATGTACATTGAAGATGGTATGCTACTCCCAAGCTACATCTGTTGGTTCCCTGTACAATTTCGATGATTCTTGTCAATCACGGAGTAGCAACTACGAATTGTATGGTCATCAATGCTCATGCTCATGCTCATGCTCAGATGGTAGCGGTAATTGGATAATAAAACTGTTTCCTAAATTTGCGCAATATTTGGATGCTTCGCAATGAGACAATCTCTCCTCATTTTGCCAAAGAAATATAAAATGAGAAGGCTCGTATGTTTGCTGGCACGATTGGAAATGTCCTCAAAAGTCTCAATTTGCAATTTCAGTAGTTTTTTTCTTTTGTTGGTCGTATTATCACTGCAGCCTTTTAGTTGATCCTTCAATGCAGTTAATGCTTATAAAAACCATGACAAATGTGTTTATTCTGCGCGGCGTGTGAGGCGAAACGAGTCAAATGTGGTGACAATTGTCGACTCGCTCTCATTTGATTAGCATTAGTCGTCTCACAGCACTCTAAGTGAGAGGGATTCGTCTTGACTCACACACCGCACATAATAAGCCCAAGAAATTACAAAATTAAACTAGGAGATCAGGAATGTCTCTCAGAATCGTGTTGATAAAACTGTCGGTTTCTAGTGAAAGTCTTTGCCACATCTCTCCTAATCCAGGCGGCATTTCCTTGAATGATCTTTTATAAAACCTCGAAAAGACTTTGAGTGGATTTCGATTTTTTTTTAGTTTCTGTGCATCATATTTTTGACATTCTTAGGCTGGTTTTTGACATTCTTTGTAGTTTCCTAGCGAGATCTTTATCTGTCACTAAACAGATTTCTTCGAAAATGATCGGTAAATTGCTGACAAGATTGTTGCAGAATTTACTGAACTGAGTGTTTTGAGACCTCGATATATTCTTAAAGGATTCCTGTTCTTAGATTCCTAACGAGATGGTTAACGTAATTTTAAGCGACACACTGGCAAAAAGGATTGCTACTGTGGTTTTTGCCAGACTTCAAACAAAAACCTAGAGAAAATGCTTGTCAAATAATAGGTCAAAACATCATAGAGTAAGGTGGGGCAAAAGTTCGACCTTAGTGGTATAATCAAAGTTTCCAGGAAAAAAAGCAGTTAAAACAAAACAAATACCATACAGTGAACCGTCAACATATTGGCTATAATTTTGCTGAACAAACTTGTGTCAAAATATTTACCTATTTTTAGTTAGAGTAAAGTGGGGCAAAAGTTCGAGTGGGGTAAGAGTTTCTTTTTAAGATTTCTAGCTCAATTCAAAACAAATCTTATAAATGTCATTATGGTTCGAATGCTATTCAAGTAAGAGACTTTTACTCCAAATATCATAAAAATCGATTGCGATTTGGAAAAGTTATGGCTATTTGTTGTTTTTCGACGTGAAAATTGTAATTTTTGGTCAAACTTTCGTTGCATGGAACCAATTGAAGATAAAATCTTTTTCAATATTTTATGTAAGGGCGTTTCTAGGCCTACCATAAGGTTGCTTTGACGTGTATTAGATTTTGCATAAATGCTTGAAAACAATTTTTGGCCCATAGTGGGGCAAAAGTTCGAATCAGCGGGGCAAAAGTTCGACCCATGTATAAAATCACGGAAATATTTTCAAATCGCTTAAAATCCACATATAATCTTCAAATTTAGTTAAATTTGTCTGATCGTGTGAAAACTGTCACCAAAATTTTACATTTCCACTTAGTTTTGCGAAAATCTGCTATTTTTGAGTATATTACAATTTACCCGGTTTTGGGTAATTTTTTGATGAAAATTTTAGTGTGTATTTTTCGGCAAACTTAAGTTTACGGCTGGTGTAAAGTATGCCTGTCATAAGAGGATCGATATTTATTGTTTTAGCCAGCGAACTTTTGCCCCACACTAGATTCGAACTCTTGCCCCACCGGTGGGGCAAAAGTTCGAATAAGACAATAAATTTTGAAACTGTTATAACTAAAAATGGGTAAATATTTTGA
The DNA here is from genome assembly GCF_002204515.2 of Aedes aegypti. Taxonomy (NCBI): domain Eukaryota; kingdom Metazoa; phylum Arthropoda; class Insecta; order Diptera; family Culicidae; genus Aedes; species Aedes aegypti. Next base: position 451,416,084 of record NC_035108.1, read on the forward strand.
CACAAGTTTGTTCGGCAAAATTATAGCCAATATGTTGAAGGTTCACTGTATGGTACTTGTTTTGTTTCAACTGTTATTGTTTTCCTGGAAACTTTGATTATACCACTAAGGTCGAACTTTTGCCCCACCTTACTCTATAACAGTTTCAAAACTAATTGTCTTATTCGAACTTTTGCCACACCGGTGGGGCAAGAGTTCGAATCTAGTGTGGGGCAAAAGTTCGCTGGCTAAAACACAAAATATCGATCCGTTTATGATAGGCATACTTTAAACCAGCCGTAAACTTAAGTTTGACGAAAAATACACACTAAATTTTCATCAAAAAATTGCCCAAAACCGGGTTAATTGTAATTTTCTCAAAAATAGCAGTTTTTCACAAAACTATGTGGAAATGTAAAATTTTGGTGACAATTTTCACACGATCAGACAAATTTAACTAAATTTGAAGACAATATGTGGATTTTAGGCAATTTGCAAATTTTTCTGTGATTTTATACATGGGTCGAACTTTTGCCCCGCTGATTCGAACTTTTGCCCCACTATGGGCCTAAAATTGTTTTCAAGCATCTATGCAAAAACTAATACACCTCAAAGCAACCTTATGATAGGCCTAGAAACGCCCTTACATAAAATATTGAAAAGATTTTATCGACCGGTTTGACCAGATGGAATTAGGCCAAATGGCCGGACAACAAACATTCATGTAGACTTAACTTTCGTGACATATACCAAGGATTTTTTACATGCACCTTCTAAACTTAACGTTGTAAGAAAGTTGTCGGAACATTTCATGTTTCGAGATTTGTAATTTTTCTTTAGTGATTTTAACTGACAGTCAATGAAAGACTGTATTGCAGACTGACCCAATTTCATTGCAGAAGCCTTGAATTCTATGAAGAAAACATAACGCGAGAAATTATTCCACGTCGTTCCAACAACAAAATTATATTCCACAAGTTTTTCAATTAGAACTTTGGTGCCAAATGTCCGTTTCTTAGAGCTCTTACATGCATAGTAATTTGACAAGTTCATACAACTAGAACAAAAGGAAACGTACGACAACTCTCCAACTACATCGATTCCACAGTCCTGTCTTCCGAAAACTTTTCGACCATTCACCTGCTTTCGAAAGCATCCCCAAAGAGGGGGTAAACTTTACTCGCAATCATCACGACCCACTTACCTATCAGCCGATTCGGGTCGCCTTTTGTTCTTGAGCAGAGTGCCTAGCACTCATCTTCAGTGAAGTGAAATTGAACTCCCGACACCTCGGTAATATGTAGGTGAGAGTAAATTGGATTTTGAAGAACAATCGAGCTATGACGCGGTCGGTCGGTATAATGTTTGGAATTTGGAATTTGCTTTTGCGAGTTGAATATTCAAAATTTGATAGCACCCAATTCGTGACACTATTCTAGTGAGCAAATGGTAATTGGATAGAGCTTGTCGTTCCGTCGGACGAAACGCTTCAAAATTTGAATAAGATTTCTTCACAAGTCTCATAAGCCTGGAATCGCATGAATTTAATATCTTTGTGGAATCATTTGTCTCACCTAATCCCATTTGCATTTGCATGCAGTTCACTGTTCACAGAAGGAAATACTGATATTAAACAGAGGTTCTCAACTTCTAAGAAGTACAACATGAACTAGCGTGTTCCAAAATTTAACCTCAACAGAAAACTTGAGGGCTCAACCTTTTAACTGTATAGCTAAGGGTGGTATAAACGAACTTTTGTATGTGGGGAATGGCGGAATTCAAAGGCACAATTTTAAAATCTACTTTTTTTATTCTCTTTATTGAGTTTTTGCTCAGAGGGTTCGTATACGTAAAAGAATCCAGTTTGAAGGTTGAGTACCAACGGATTGAAATTTTAGGACACCCTAGTATAAAGGTTTTTGTTAGTTATATGTTTTCGAATCAGTTATCGGTAAATTTGCAAATAATTTATCCTTATTCATAATAAGAGTTTGTTTCGACTCAGAAGTTGATCGACAAACGCTGTTAATCTGCATCCTCGGTCCTAGTGGCCAGTAAGCCCCAAAATTTGAATAAACGTTTGCATTGCAAATGTTTATCTTCCAACTCACACCCCATCACCAGAGAATGCACCCCCCTTCTCAGTGTGTCTCCATAGTTTATCTGCAATCGCAGAACTTCCCAAGAGCTGCACCTTGTTTTTGTGCAACATCATCCTCTAACATTCATCCATTTGCCCCGCCCAAACAGATCAACCAAGTCGGAGAAGATGTACCCGTCGATGCTGAGCCGGGGACCGGACGTGGAAATAGAGCCGTACTATTGCCTGCCGGTGGGAACCGTGACCGGTGGCAGCAATGGGATGGTCCCCTGGAGTCAACCGACCTCGCCCACACCGCCGGCACGTGGCTTCGGAGGATTGCTATCGCCCACGCACACCAACGCTTCCCACAGGCTCACCTACCCGAAAAAGAACGACGAAGGTGAGTTTTTCTCATTTGCATCCCCTCACAGATCTAGGTGTAGTAGGGTGGTTCCAATAAAAAAAAATGAAAATCTCTCCTTACAATCCTGATGAACACTTTCTTTTAAAAGGAGATTGGGCAAATCTGGGCCCGGAATGTACACAGATGACTCATATGTCATTTGAAAGATCTGAATGAGACAAGAAAAAGTTGATATGGGGTCAAAAATATCCGTCGTGGGAGAAAAAAGTTATTCCGCATGGTTTGAGATGGATTTTCTATGTATTTTATTATATTTTTGCTATATTTTTTATCGATTAAAAATGAAAACATATATTTTTCTGCACCTGTATGATGATTAGATGTTCTATGTTTTAAAGAAGTGAATTAGGACTTTGATTCAAAGATGAAAAAAAAAATACATTAAAAAATAACATTAAAAATCATTTTAAAATACATATGTTTATTCAGTAAAGTTTTCTACCAGACCCTGCTATCCACATTATACTAATCACAATTCCTAACGGTTTTTTAACCGACCTATACGATATTTTTTGTTCGTAATAAGGTAATATTACGACTTGTATTCTAAAAAAAGTCAACCTCATTTGATTAAAAGTAATTGGGAAACAGTGGTGAAAGAAAAGTGTGTGGTGTCTCATAAAAGAACTGACTGTATTGTTTTTGCTAAAGTAAATATTTCTCCAGGACGAATTTTACGAAGAGATCAATAAAACCATCAGCTCAACCCACTCAACCTCAATGAACAACATCATCAGCATCAAAAAACGTTAAATGTGAGTTGAAATGCTCATTGCTAAATACTACGCAGTAACATATGCGTAGTTATAGGATTTCATGTGTTTAAATCAATGGCAATCTAGCTCACTAGTATAAACCATCTCGCGCTGTATACCGCATACGTGGATGTTTAGTATCACCTGAGCTCTTACATTATTAAACCAGTCTCAAGTTAAAATGTCAATCATTATCGTTTTACGTATTGGTATACGAATGCCGTGGAGTCCAATGAACTTAATTTTTTCTAATGAGTGCATATCTTATATTATCTCCTATCTCTCTCCGTCTGTTACCCTCCAGTAACTTGTGTACAAGCCCTTGACAATTTTTATGCAAGTTTTACAGATAGAAGAAAAGACAGATAGATAAGCACTAACGTTTTCTGTAGGCAGAGTATTTAACTCCTTGGCTCTACTCTTCTTGCAGATGTTATAACTGCCAGGTTCTTAAGAATAGTAATTACTATCAGCCGATGCAGACAAGCGATCAACTTTTCCGGGCTCATCTTGATGAGTTCCACTCATATACCATCCTCCACAATTGCTGTGTTATTCTTGAGCTGTTGAACGTCATCCTTAACTTCACTCAAAGTGGGATCTGGTTGGCTGCTTTTGTCCAACATTCGGACGTTGAAATGTTCTCCTTTGCCTTGAACCTCCGGTCCTGTGTCATCAACACAAGTCTGCTGCTTCCGCTTCTGTGAATGGTGCTTCACGTTTTTTTTTCCTCTAGAATAATTCTAAACTCTTCGGCAAACCAATCGTACCATAGACTACGTTCAACGTACAATGACTCCACCTGTGAGTTGATGGCTATTTTTACTGTAGTACAATAGCAAAGAAAGGTTTCAGCAAGCAAAAGCTATTCCGCTTACGCTTGCTAGAGATGTAGAACGATGCTGTGGCGACATCCATGTAATTCAGACGCTGAAGGTCATGCTGAGGCGGGCGTCGGTACCGTTCATTGTTAACGACAGGAAGTTTGAAGCGCATTTTTATAATTATCAGGTAGTGGGTAGAGTGAATGTTAGCACTATGATAGATTTTGACGTTGATTATGTCGGAGATGTGCAATCTATCAAGCAATACCTGACCGATTCGAGATTTCATTTGCTGTGGATAACTAGCGATCACCATTGGTACGGAAGGTTATCTTGGAAGTAGGTGCTAGACTATAATGACCATATTCTTAGAGGCGGCAAAACAGTCAAGCATTGGACATTCATGTTTGCCAGTCCGACAGCACTGATCTTCCCAATCGTCCATCTCAATTCCATATCTTGGCGTTCTAATCTCCTACAATGATCTTAACGTGGAAACATGGGTGCCGGTGCTACTTGCGTTCCAGCTGCGTCTTTGTCATCCGTTGATCGACCGTTGATCCTCAACATGCACACTCTTTTGTTGATTGACCACCATCCGATCTCATGTTTTTGTATGTCGTTCCCAGCTCAAGTGTGTCGCGCAGCTCTGGAAGATGGTATGATTACTTCTTAACATTCACATTATTGACATCCTCATGAGTATTTAGCGTTCTTAGCGAAGCATTTGTGGAGCCACATGTGCTCAGGCATCGCCAATGGAGCTGACATTGATAGCAAACCGAAATGGTTCTGCTCGAATTATTGGCAGTTTGTTCACAGCAAACAGTCAAACACTACAGTTACTTTTAGTTCTAATGATCTCCTTCTCTGAGAAACAATAGCATGCTAGTATAATATTATTGATATCAAAAATATAAGTGAGGTAACTGACGCGCGGATTTCCAGCACGCTGAAGCTGTGTACGACAAGCGAGGTATTTCTTCCAGTGTAATAGAGAATACAACAACACAACCACTGTAATGATAAAACGGATATAGTCTGGAAAATCCTTCCTGAGTAAACCGCCGGTTTATACAAACATATTGCTAGAACACTGAAATAGGATAATACGATTTGATATTTGTGTCCAACTGTTACCTAAAGTGACGTGTTTGTGAAACGCTCATACCTATATCTTTATATATTTTTTTATCACCGTATGTTTTAAGTATTCACATTTCAGCAACTCGAAACGTTCTGAAATCTGTGTCAAATCACAACATTTTTAAAATATTTACAATTAAGATAAAAACATACCTAAGCACATACATAGGCACGAATTCAAAACATTTGCGTAAGTAAATATTATTCAATAGCAACTGTCCAAAACATACCTCTTCTTACACCATTCCAGCACACATAACTTTTTTCTCCCACGACGAATATGTTTGGCCCCATATCAACTTTTTTTTGTCTCATTCAGATCTTTCAAATGATATATAAGTCATCCGTGTACATTCCGGGACCAAACTCCATACATTTTTGCCCAATCTCCTTTCAGCCATTTTGCTAAGGTTATAAATGTGCCCCATAGACATTGAAGGATTAAATGAAATTTGTACGAATAAATCTAAAATCGATTTTTCATGCACTATTATATCATATCATATGGAAACTATCATTTCTACATAGAGCCAGTGACAAAAGTTAGTAACCAAATGCTTTTTTTCCTTACAAAATGTCTAAGTTTGGGGCTTTGAAATCTTTTTTTGTATTTGGAACCACCCTAGTGAGTCATTATTCGCCTCCCCCTGGGGGTGCACGGTATCATTTCCTCTTTGGGGCATCGTTAGTAAAACTTTTTCTACTTTTCCACTGATTGTTTTTTTTTTCTTCTATTTCGAACAGTGCACGGAAGCCAAGCGTCGCTCCTGTCCGGTGGTTCGTCCCTGTACGGATCAACTGAGGAGCGGCAAGCAACAGAAGTTCGGCGCCTGAAGCGAGAACTCATCGACGCCCGGGACCAGGTGATGAGCCTCTCTAGCCAGCTGTCAACTAATGTGAGTATCCTGTGGAGATTTGTTTTAATAGCAGATTTGTTTCTGTGTTACTCTTTTCTAATTAGTTTGAGGTGGTCGTTTGCTTCGTGATTCGAGGGATGTAGTATTCCGAAAAAAGTATGCAAAATAAGTAGAGCTTAACCTTGAACTTTCAACTTTTCCAACCAGGAGTGCTATGCACAGTGTTTAATAAATTAATTCCAGAAACTAATGCAAAGAAGAACACGAACTGATTGCTATCATTGTGTGAGTTATGAGAAGCTTCCGAAACATTATTGGATACATTGGGACGGTAGAATCTAGTACAAATGGTAGACCATCAGTTCCACATTACTATCGTCCAGTGGATAAAAATACATCAATGTCTTCCTTTTTCGTCATGTCTAGACGTCTGGGTCAGTCCGAAGGATGATTTCACCTGAAGCAATAAATAAACACAATTAAAGTAGATGTTAGTGATGTACAAATTAAAGTAGATGGATATCTCTCGGAGAAAATGAATTTCGCTATATTTTCCCTGTTTTACCTAACTGGAAACGATGATAATAATGAGTTTTCAGTTCACGTTTCGACTACTCTCATAATTTACAGAAATGCTACCAGGAGCCTTCCTTAGCCGAGTGATTAGAGTCCGCGACTACAAAGAGCAATTCTCGCTGAAACCAGGCCGCCATCGGCACCCATCATTAGAATACCAATTTTATGTCACTGATCGCTAGTTCTCGATAAAACTTAAGGGTGGTCCTTTCTGTTTTCTCAAATTGGTGGACCTCTCGTACGCCAGCTAGCTGAACAGTTTGCGAAAAAGCCCATTTTACGATAAATCTTGGGTATTTCTTCACGGGATATGTCTCATATTTCGCTTGGAACACATAGCAAACTTAGTGGCATCGTATAGAGAAAGGCTATAGCATTCATTTGAACTCGAAAAAATTTTGGAGGCCATTTTGAATTTGGCCGCCATCTTGAATTTTGTTAGAAAAATCGTTTTTTCACCATTAGCGCACCGCTAGTTTTGAATTCTGAGATCACCATCAGAAATCTGAGGAAAAATTGCGTAAGATAGGCTACAGAAACTAGGTGAGCAATGGTATTTACCCTATCAAATGAACGATTTTCTAAATCATGTGCAATCAAAACAAAAATCTTTTTTTGTACTACAAAGAAACAAGTTTTCAATCGTTGGTGTTTTATTCGAGTCGAGTGAAGAATAACAATATTATTTTGAGTGAAAAAGTCTGGCGGCCATCTTGGATTTGACGCCATCTTGATTTTAGGTAGAAGAATGAATTTTTCACCTTGATAGCACTCAGCATGTTGAAATTAGAGGTGATCAATAAAAAAAGGTCTTCTTCTTTTTACTCCTAATTTTCCTGACGTTACGTCCCTACTGGAACCGAGCCTGATACTCAGCTATACTGCCCATAAAAGCATAACTGTCCCATATGGATTTCCTCCAAAAAAATTTTTTTTGCGGGCTAGGCATATTTGTATGTATATTTTCATATGCACACTTAAAATTGATCAGTTTGTTCGAAAACATTGCGAAAAAATTTCAAACTAGTGCTGTCCCATATTGAAAAATAAAGGCATATTAGTCTCTATATAGATCAGCCTACAAATAATATAATTATTCTTTAGTAAAAATTATCTGCGATACAAATTTGTCGCGAGCACATTTTGATTGAAATTTAGCATCATTTATACATTTAATTTATTCCATTTTGTAATGCAGAATATCCTATATATTTAACATAAGAACAGTAGTGTCTTACTGAATATTTTAAAATGACCCAAAACCGCGCCCTTTACTGAACACAAAGCAGAACCGCTTCTGGCGGCAATGTCAATGTGGTCAGCTAGTCTTGGGTTGAATACGTTAAATCTTTACGAAAGCTAATTTACCGTATTTCATTTGCAATATTGATGATTAATTCGTTTTCAATCAAATAATTGAAATTGCATAAACAATGGAGCTGAAATAGCTGTTGCGAGAGAAGCACATCTCTTCATCCAGACGGTGGTAAAAATGCATATAAGTCCGGACGAGGATCTACTCGGGTTGAACATTTTCTTGCTTTCACAGGGCATAGTATATCTTCGTACCACTCGTTATAAAAATGTGAAAACAGTTGATTGGCAAAGAAAACTCTCAGATTGAAAAACTATCACAACAAGAAACTCACAGCACTAAATAACCTGGACGCATTTAAATGAGCAGGACAGGATGGCATTGCAGCCGTGTTCTTCAAGAATCGTTCAGAAGAGCTTACCGTTCCCCTAAAACGCCTTTTCGACATGTTTCTTAATAATGGAAAATTCCCAAAAGCTTGAAAATACTCATATTTGGTGCCTGTTTTTTAATCAGGCACAAAATCTGACACACGGAATTATCGCGGAATTTCCAATATCTCTTGAAAACATGTAACAGCTCCAATTGAAGTGTTTTAAGGCTATCATGTAGTGCAGATTGAAAGTTGTAAGGGATCATAGATAATAGACTAAAAACTCACTTTTGTAGAACATTGGAATTTCATTATTAAACAAGCAAACAGTAAGCTTGGCTCTATTAAGAGGTTCAGCAACAATTTGCATAACCCTTATACTATTAAAATATTGCATATTACTTATGTAAGACCAATTCTGAGATACTGCCACCTAGTATGGAACCCGAACCATATCATACACGAAGAACCCATAGAATAAGTAGAGAAGCAATTCCTTTTATTTCCGGAGATTGAATTGTACTGAAGAATATGAAGAAGAACTAACAAATGAGTTAGGTTTTTTTAAGCTATAAAAAAGTCCATGTATTCCAAATCATGCGTTGTTTTAGTATTTATTTAATCAAAATTCAATTGTGAACAGCAGTTTGTAGATAGAATCTTGCTCATCCTAGTCTTTCCTCATTATTCAGGATATTTTGGTTTATTGTAAAGATTTTTAGCATACGGATACCCATGGGCATCGGCTGCCAGATCACTGTATAGCAGGTTCCCAGTTCCCCGGGAGAAGTGATCATGTTCCGAACTGGCCACTTATTTAGGAGCCCCTGGAATCTACTATAGAGTGATTACTACATTTGTGATTTTGAAAATACTCCACATCTTTCAAGGCATATAAAACCTACTGTTCATGGTAGACGGTGATTCTAAAACTACTTCGAGAAGCATGAATTTTAAATATATTGAAGTTTGTTACCCATATTGGTTTTATTCCGTACAAAAAAATCCGTGTAAAATTATCCACTTTCATCAGGGTACCTCGAACCTACTATACAGTAGTCATGAAAGCCGGAGGTTTGTGAAGTACTTTCTTAAGCATCACCTTTTAAAATCTTGATATTTGATACCCATTTTGATGTGATTCCGGACATGTTTTTAATTGGTCACATCCCTTGAGGCACCTAGATACTACTAGAGAGTGGTCATGGCAGTCGGTGGTTCTGAAAATTCTTCCGGAATTATCACCTTTAGAAATCTTGAAGTTTGAATGCCCATATTGATATGGTTCAGAACATGTTCCTAATTGGGCACTTCTCCCAGGGCACCTGTAACCTACTATAGAATGGTCAATACGTCTAAAGGTTCTGAATATGCTGCCGGAAGCATCATCTTGAAGTATAAGAGGAAAATAACCATCATCGTTTAAAAAAAAAATCAAAACCATTTTTTTTTGCTCAAATTTGAAGCAATGTTCATGAACAGAGTTGCTTAATATCAATCATATCAGCTGATGGCTAATGGTCTAAAACTATCACTTTCACTTGCGAGCTATCAATATCACTTTGATTTGACAATCAACAGCAGTGATGCGACATCGCACTCTAGATCATAATCACTGCGGAATGAGTGATCACGTGGTAATTATCCATGCTATTACTGTTTTTCAGTGACCAACAAATAGTTTCATTCTATCTGCAACACTGTCAAAAATATCGTACTGATAAATTGCCATTTTAACTGTTTAATTTAAGGCTAAACTTAACCCATCAGTGATATCCATAGTCTATCGCCATCAATGCACTTGTGATGGAGTAGACAACATGATGTTGATGTGATATAAATTGATCCGAATTGTATCGCAGTCAGCCTGTACAAATCAGCAAATTTGTAGCGTTGATAGTGACAGCGAGCAACTCTGTTCATGAAAATCTATCATTGCATTGCACTTGCAATCTGAAATGCAATGATATATTTTCATGAAGATTTTTTAAAATTGAACGAAAAAACTGGGTTTTCATTTTGGATGATTGCTGATGATTGAATGATGTATTCTTGAGCATTAAAGGTCATTAGGATATAGCCCCGGATAGTATATACAATACATGACAGGAAATAGAAACATGACTGATCATATTTTCCGGAACCAGTTCTACGTAAATGATTATATTTCTGAAGATTTTCAACAAATTTAAATGCGTTTGCCGGCATTCAACTTCCTATTAGTTCTAATCTCTAGGAAAATTGTAAACACTCATACAACTTCATCCCGCACAAATTACAAGCGACATAAAAATGCCATTTGGACATGACCTCGGAGAATCCGGAACATCTTTGGTGTCAGGTGGCCAATATGCAGGGCCAAGAAAGTTCCTGAAACAAGACCAAATTTGCCGCCAACTACTTCCAGATGCATTGAATTTCATCCATTCTTCATAAAGTTATGAGCATTTGGAATTAGCCAAAATTTTGCTCATCGTTCTGAGCTGGCGGTGAGCCTGATATGGCTTTATTTCTGTTGCCTTGCAATAAAATAAAGGCAAAAGAGAACTTTCTTCATTTTTATGCTCTTATAATTATATTTCCGTAAGAAACTACTCAAAATACATCTGAGCGCTAAGTATTGAACACGATGATGTTCTGCTGGGTATTTATTTTGGCATTGTCGACGCTAAATTAATGTTTTTTTGACGACAAGATATTTAACTTCATCTATAGATTTCTCGTTCGATAGCAATTCCATATGGGACAGTTATGCTTTTATGGGCAGTATATTGGTCATAAATCCAGGTTACTAAATAGGAATTTCCTTTTATAATGCGATTTCTGACAACAGAATAATTCTTCGACATATCTTTGAATTCAATAATAATGAATACATAAATTCAATAAATGAAAACCGTTCAAAAACATTGATTGTATCAAACATTTTTTTACCATATGCATTGTTGTTCATTGAATGAAGTTTATAGATTGCGCGTCGGGACATTAGAAAGTCTTGTGGTAATATCTGTAGTTTTAACGTAAAACATTGACAAAAGTGCATTAATTCAGAATGGATTTCTTAAATTTTGAAGCAAAAACAACATCCTTGATTTTCTGAGCCACAAAGTATCGTTTTAAGTACCGCCCAACATGCATGTGAAATATAGCGAGATTGAAAGATGAGAAGCAGGTTTTGTTCTAATGTGGACGTAATGCCGAAACGCAGAAGTATTATTTCGAGGTTGTAAAATCTGGCGGCCATCTTGGATTTTGACGCCATCTTGGTTTTTAGCAGTTGGTTGATTTCTTACCATCTCAGTGCTCATCATGTTAAATTATGAGACCTCCGTTAAAAAAAACTATCAGATTCTATGTTTCTTATTTTATCTCAGCTGTTCAACTGATTGTTCATTTCTATCAATGGTTTTAGAACAAATATATGAAAGAAATAATGCTATTTTCAACTCGAAGATATGCAGAAGAATCATTCAGGTAGCAAATAAGCGTTAAAAAATCATATTTTATAATTTGTTTTCAAAGCTAGTTAAGCTGAAGGGCTGGCTCTGTTCCAGTAAGGACGTAACATCAGGAAAAAGAAGAACAAGAAGAAGAATAAGTGTAACGGTAGCATTAAAATTCAACATGTTGAGTGCTATCAAGGTGAAAACTCATTCTACTACTTAAAAACAAGATGGCGTCAAAATCTAAGATGGCCGCCAGATTTTTCCACTCAAAATAATACTCCTATTCTTCATCTGTCTCAAATAATTCACCAACGATTGAAAACTTGTTTCTTTGTAGAACAAAAAAATGATGCTTGCATTGATTGCACTCGCCATATACGTCAAAATAGTAGAACATGATTTAGAAAATCGTTCATATCATAGGGTAAATACCATTGCTCACCTAGTTTTTGTAGCCTATCTTACGCAATTTTTCCTCAGCTTTCTGATGGTGATCTCAGAATTCAAAACTAGCGGTGCGCTAATGGTGAAAAAACGATTTTTCTAACAAAATTCAAGATGGCGGCCAAATTCAAAATGGCCTCCAAAATTTTTTCGAGTTCAAATGAAAGCTATATCCTTTCTCTATACGATTCCACTAAGTTTGCTATGTGTTCCAAGCGAAATATGAGACATATCCCGTGAAGAAATACCCAAGATTTATCGAAAAATAGGCTTTTTCGCAAACTGTTCAGCTAGCTGGCGTACGAGGGGTCCACCAATTTGAGAAAACAGAAAGGACCACCCTTAAGTTTTATCGAAAACTAGCGATCAGTGACATAAAATTGGAATTCTAACGATGGGTGCCGATGGCGGCCTGGTTTCAGCGAGAATTCCTCAAAGCATCAGCATAGCTGGGTGTCTGGGTTCGATTCCCGGTCGATCCAGGATATTTTCGTAAAAGTAAATTTCCTCGACTTCCCTGGGTATAAAATATCGTCGTACCTGCCACACGATATTCGAATGCGAAAATGGCAACTTTGGCAAAGAAAGCTCTCAGTTCATAACTGCAGAAGTGGTCATTAAACACTAAGCTGAGAAGCATTTTTTTTTTTGACTTTATTTGTGTGAATTTTAACTCACCCGGCTAGTTATTCACTTAGCTGAGAAGCAGGCTCTGTCTTAGTGGAGAAGTAATGCCAAGAAGAAGAAGAAGAAATGATACTATAATGGTCTTAAAACTTCGAACAACTTCCTTGAAGACATCACATTTTTTAAATCAAGTATTCGCTAAAACAAATTGATCGATAATTTAGGCATTTGTTCTAAGTTGGAAGCGTAAATCCAAAACCCACAACTTCAAAAGTACATTGACCACGTGCCGTCTCGACAATTTTTGCACTCAACACTTCCGAGTTCTATTTTTGCAGCGCCACACCCATGTCTGCAACTTTCACTTTCTTCCATCTGTCCGATGCACTTGCTCACATCATCGAAGTGCCATCGACCGAATGAAGTTCAATCAAAAACACACATTTCAATTATAACTTTTATCCCTTGTCCCTTGTTGGGTGTGTGCACTATTCACTCCTGTGGACAGAGCTTTGTAGTGCATCGAAACTAGCTACCAGATCGTTAGCTGTGTTGCTCTGTTCGTAGCTATCGGAACCTATCGATAGGATGGACTAAAGGGAAAGTTGATAGGGATAGCGGAAAACGGTCAGACTAGACACTCTGCTACAGAAAAAATCCCGTGCACCTACCTGAATTTATTCTTCCGATTTTCTTTCCGGTTCAGATCAATATCTTGTCATCGGAGTTGCCGTTCTCACCGTTTATGTTTTCAAGTGGTTTCGTCAATTAAACCACATTTCTCTCGACTGACTTGTTTTGTTCTTTCCTCCCTAGAGTTTCTTTGTTTTGTCAGGATTAAAAACCCTATGACCGTTTCGATAAACTCAAACTATAACATGGATTGGAAATGCACACTTAAAATATTCAGATTGAAAGATAAGATATAGACGATCTGTCTGTGAATCAGATAGAGCAAAACTCAAACCGTGATATCCTACTAAAATTCCGAAAAAAAATCACAGTAGAGTCTTGCAAGAACAAGAAGACAAGAAAAGTATGGAAAAGTATGTATTATGCCTTTGAGTTGAAAATCGTTGCTGGAACTTTATAGACACTGATTTACGTGCAGGAACATCGTATCAGTTATACATATTGATTAGCTTTACGATAAAGTGCAATATACTCTCAACGATGGGGAAATGTGTTACTTTATTTTCATATCGTTTAAAAAGTGAAAAAGTATATAAAGTAAAAAAAAACATCATTATTTTACAAATGTTTTAAGCCAGTTTTTATGCTCAAAATCATTAAAATGATATCACGATAATAAATTTCTTTAAATTTGATTGAAAACAAAAAAAAAAAGTATTTTTTGTTGAATGATGGATTCTTAAACCTTGATACTCAACAAAACGTAAAAACAACCAACTTCACGGATAGATTCATGGCCAACTCCAATCACGACCTACACCTTCATTTGCACCCGCATCATCATCATCATCATCTTTGCACAGTAAGCCATGCTGAGCTAACGTGCTCACGGTGCTCGCCTAACCGATACTATTAGGAAAAAATAACATAATGAAATCTGTTCTCACAAGTCGTCTATGGCTAAGCTGCATATCTGGGTAAATTTGAAAGCAAAGCAAATCGTAGTGTCCGTTTTGAAGGTACGTTCTTTTGATTGTGTGAGTCCACAAATTCAAAGGAAGCCATCGATATTTGAATAAGTTTTCATGAATGGCGATTTTCAGAAGAAATTTTTCATCAAAACATAACTCCAAGTTAATTATGTTTCGTTATTTGAAACCTCTAGGCAGAGTTATGAATAATAGTATAATCAAAATTTTAAATTACGCTCTTTTTGAAGCGTAACTAGTAAAATCACAGATTTTAAATCGATTAATCAGGCAGCCTGTTAACGTTGATTGTTTTAAGTGATGTCAACGAAAAACGACAACAACATGTTATGAAAGTTTTTGATAATTAACTGATTTAATAGGCTCAGGTGCTGAACAGAGATTCTCTAATTTCTCGCTTTTTTTTTCGATTATAGCAGTGCAATACTAAAGCTTTTTAGAAGTATTTCACTATAGATCTGCAGACATTGTTCTTGGCTAGCGTTCAATACAAAAAAAAGTAGTGCGAAGGATTCAGTTAACAGTTTTTTGCTCCACCCATCAACGGTGCCCCAAGTCATGTCCACTCTGCAGCACTTGTACCGACCGGTTGGAGACGCTGGTCAGTTTCAGGCTGATAGTTCAAAATCTTTGTGGACACTTGAAAGCGGTTGGGCTAGAGAGGCATCTAGCAAATCCGATCCTTCTGCAAGAGCTGGTGGACAAGCTACCAGCAACAGTGAAATTCAGCTGGGCGCTTTACCAAGAGCAAGTTCCAATGGTGATCTGAACGTATTCAGTGAATACATGGCGAAGTTGTCGTCGGCAGCTAGTGGCGTAACGCAGCTTCCAAATATCCCACAAAAAGCTGCTAAAAAGAACGAAGCCGACCAACTGACAGATCGTTTATAAACGCGCACGTGATTTCAGAGCAGCCGAAAGCAAATCACCAAATCTAAAACTGTTCGTCGTTCATAGGCCTGGATCTAGACGGCAGATGGAAGGCAGTGAAGGCAAACAAATTCTGCGCTCGTTGTCTCACGTCACATGCTCGGTGACCATGTAAAGGATCCTTTCTATTCTTCCGCATTTTGCCAGTGACCTTATTCGGGGCAAAGGGACAGTTCAACACCGTCGCATTCCTAGACTACAGATCGTCAGTAATACTCGTCGAGCGATCGATCGCTGAAGCTCTTGGTGCCAGCGGAGAAGTTGAGACTCTGAATATCGAGTGGTATTAAAAAGACGATCGCCGGAACAGAGTTCGTCACGATGGAGATTTCCGAGGCTGGTGTCAACAAGCGGTACAAGTTGTCCGAGGTCTACACGGCCGCCAATCTCGGCTTACCACAAAAAAAAAACACAAACTATGCTGGATTTGCTAATCGATACACGCATCTCAAAAACCTTCCGGTTAAAAGCTTCAGGTGTGCTGTACCAGCAATCCTAATCGGACAAAGTAACGTTCATCTTCTTGTTACGCTGAAGTTGCGTGAAGGGAAGATGAATGCATAGTGTCGTATTTCTCATGTTTACCTAAATGAGCTAGTGTGCCATGCCATATCGCAACTCACAGATTATGTGAAACACGAGATGCAGATACGTACAAAATATGTCTTAGTGAGCGAGTCTCATGAGACCTCTCGTGAGGCTCGTCACATGTGCTTACTAGGAGTATTTTCATGCAGTTATGATTGACTGGTACAATAACCCCACGGAAGTATACGGCTTCAGTCTATGCCTATGCTTCTTCGGTGGCCATCACAAGTTTTTCAATTCAAGTGGGTACTAGATTCTCAACCACGTCAGTCCTTTCAAACTGCCTATGGGCAGTTTAATCCATAATTTAATTATTTTTCTGAAGTAGATGAAAAAAACCGAATTTAGTACTATACCATTTAATTCCACTAAAGTTTGTATCCTTTGACAGATACGCGTATTTCGATTTCAACTGTAAGGCCGTCTTCAGTGTCGTGTACTAGACTCGACTTTCTTGCTTTTGAAACTTTCGCCTGCGAGTCTCAAACGAGTTGTCACATTGAGATTTTCTCAAGAGACGACGCATGAGCCAATGCAGATGTGATCGTTTGAGCTAGTACAATGCTACATGAGATCTAAAAAAATGTGTCTCACCATAGCACGTGCTCAAGTGCGCGATTATTTTTGTGCGCTCATGGCATGCTGATCTCATTCTCTTGATATGGAGCGCGTATGGACCTGTGCACGAGTTCACGAATTTGACGTTTGAGCGGTGCCGAATTCACTCGTTGCCATGGTCACGTAAATAACACGGCACCGCTCAAATGTCAAATAGTGAACTCGTGCATCCGTCCATACATGATGTCATCATGAATGAACCGATTGCAACGAAGACTAGGATTCGATGGGCAGTGTCACGGTAAAAGGAAGCAAGGTATTATACTCAGAAAAATGACATTTGTCAGTGACGTCATTCCTATCGCAAACTTGAACGAGTGCAAAAGAAAGTAAGGCCTGCTCTCCTTTACTATCTTCAAGGCCTCATGCTTGACGATATGAATGGCGACACATGTTTTGATGGATAATCGTTGTT
This sequence comes from Aedes aegypti, assembly GCF_002204515.2. Taxonomy (NCBI): domain Eukaryota; kingdom Metazoa; phylum Arthropoda; class Insecta; order Diptera; family Culicidae; genus Aedes; species Aedes aegypti. Next base: position 451,433,106 of record NC_035108.1, read on the forward strand.
TACCCGTGGGAATAGCCTATCTTGTTGTGTATACCGTGGGCAGTGTGTGACAGTCTACGGAAGCCACGAGCTAACATGATACACAGACAACCACATGTGTATGTACACTGAACCGGCCACAGAGGATCTCCACGAGTACGACATCAAGAGTTTGGGTGTAGCTTTTTTGCCTACCGTGAAAGGTGTGGAAGAACAACGTACATACAGTATCCTGAAAGCAACCATGCGCCGGTTGAACAGCGAGAAGTTTCAGACAGGCCTGCTCTGGAAGCACGGCTATGTAGGATTTCCAGGCAGTCGGCCGATGGTAGAACGACTTTTCAGGTTTCCGGAAAAGCGATTAACTCGAGACTCGTAGCTTAACGACAACGTTCGTCAGCAAATAACTGACTTTAAAACCAAGGGCTATATACACGAAGCGACAGCGGAGGAAACTGGAGAGTTCGACCTGCGTCGCACATGGTTCCTACCGATTGGAGTCATCATCAATGAAAAGAAGCCTGGGAAAGTTCGGGTGATCTGGGACGCAGCGGCGATAGTTAACGGCGTATCATTGAACTCCATGTTGCTCAAGGGTCCTTATCTTCTAGCTCCGCTGCTATCCGGGTTGTTCCCGAATCGGGAGCGTCAAGTCGCAGTGTGACATGAAAGCGATGTTTCTGCAAATCTACAGCCGGATCTACAGTCCTCCAACAACCTCGTTCCTCGTTACCGTTCCGAATGCAAATTGGTCTGTAAAGAATCGATTAGCAGCGAACATTTCGCGAAAAAGCTATTCTGTCCGGCTTAGTGCTACGTGAAAAAGTGGATTCAGCGTTCCCACCGTGAGAAAGCGCATTTCCAACACGTCCGTAATCGTGTTCAAACTTGTTCAGCCAACAAGTATTGATGTGTGTGTGTGTGTGTGTGTGAAACATTTCACAAACTCTGCCAATTGTTCGATCCTGTTCGGCAAGTTCCTACTTCGTCGATGAAAAAGCTTCGTCGCGACGAGTGTCGTTCGCGTGTGTAAGTGAAAGCGAGAGAAAAGCTTCTTCGAGTCGACGAAAGCGTTCGCCCAATTGGACAAACATTCGTTCGCCGCGTAGTCAAAAAGTGCGTCGCGTTTCCTCGTAGTGATAAAAACAACAAAAATGGAGCAGAAATTCTTGGAGGATCAAGCAGATTATGACATCGTCGTCGTAAAGCAACCCCTTCCATGTGTTCAGTCAGTGGGAACTCTCCAGCGACCCAGAACCTGCAAAGGAGCTGTTAGCAGATTTATCAGAAAGTCATGAACATGGGAAAAAAGATTTTAAAACGTAACCCAAAAAGTTTGGCGCAGCTGAATGTCATGGCTCGGAACCTGGTCGCAGCGTATAAGGAGTTCAGCAGTTTTCATAGTCAGGTAATCGCTTTGATTCCGGATCAAGATCTTGAAAAACAGGAGGATGAATATGCGACGTTTGAAGAAATGTATAATTTCGTCTCCCAAGTTGTCGAGGAATTTTGGAAGATGCAGCAGCTGCTTCTCCACCGAGTGGCGACAGCCGTGAAAAGCGCCAATTCCTATCTTTGACGGTAGCTAGCGATATTCAATGATCTAATGTCGAAGTCTGGTGATAGTAACGCCTTGGAACTCTACCACTTGGACAAGGCGTTGGTCGTATCCACCGCAGGTATATTGAACGCAAGAACAATCAACGAAGGGAACTATGAGCAGGCCTGGCGAACGGTACGATAACGAAAAACTGGCTGAGTGTCACATTCGTGGATTGTTTTCGCCGAAAAAATGGCATCTGAATCTTCAAAAGATCCCCGACACGTGGAAAATCCTCATTTTGTGAAGCAGGAACTTCTGGGTGTGTCAGCATCGCAACCGATCAAGCCGAAGCTTACATTTGCTATCAGCATCGAAATTTCCAGTTTGACGTCCTATGAAGCCTCACAACCGGAGAGGCTTGAGAAGGTCCGAACAGCCGGCGTGTGCTTCAACTGCCTCAGGAAGGGGAACCAGTCGAAAGAGTGTCCGTCATCGAATCATTGTAAGAAATGCTAGAAGCACCATCACACGTTATTGTATGAAGATAAGGAAGGAAGCGTGGAACAAGAAGCCAAGTCGAATGGGTCCATTCCGAAGCCAGCACCAGAATCCGCCACGTCGGCGCCGCAATCAGTGCCCTATCCTCTGGCATACGACGGTTTCAACATTGTGCTCCTGCAATAACTCTCAGCCAGCGAGGACATTACTTCTGCTTACCGTGGTGATACATTTGGCGGACTCTAAGAATCAGCTCCATCCGTGTCGAATTTTGTTCGATAGTGGCTCTCAGATCAACTTTATTTCAGAAAAGATGGCTCGTTTGGCCTACCGAAGCAACACAGCTAATGTCGAAATCACCGGAATTAGCGCCATCCGGACGATTTCTAGTGAGAGGATTAAGGTGAAGTTCCACTCGCGTGATGATGCATTCCATGCCACCATGATTATTATGTCGACAGTAATCTTGAACCGTGCCGACAGTCAAGATCGATGTGAGCGATTGGGAGCTGCTTGATGCTGGCCGATGCCGAATTTCACAAGCCATCACAGGTGGGCATGCTTACTGCACATTTCTTCGACCTGCTGAAGCCTGGTCAAATCCAACTTGCGCCTCATCTACCGCAGCTTCGTGACAGCCGTCTTGACTGGGTCGTGGCTGGCGTGCTAAACGACAGAGATTCTGCAGTCAGGGCTCCTGTTCACTCCAATGTAGCATCAATCACCAATATCAAGAAGACTTTTACGTCATGGAATTTAAAATTGTTGTTGAACACATTTGAACATAATCAACGGTAAAAGAATGCTTCACAAAATCCATGTATGCTCTTCTTGATCTTCTCACTCATAACTCCGCCCAGGGCTTACAAATAACTAAACAAACCATCTTTGATCCAAGTTTTAACGGTTGAGATATACCGGTATTCTATTGAAATTGTGGACTTCAAAACGGGCCCAACATTTTTTTCTTTTAAATTTTATCCATAGAAAATAGCTGTTAAGCACAAAGTTTGATGAAGATTTTTTTCTGATAATAACTGCCAGGGTAACACCGTGACTATGTTGCTGCGATGCACGAGTGACCATTTCCGCGTGATCGATTCCGTTGTCATTGGTTGACCATCTCCACGGCCTACTCGGATCGTGCATTGTGATAAAGACAATTGACTTTTATGGTCACCGCGCGCGTTTGATAGGTAGAGGCGTTCCTAGCGATAGCGAAACTACTGTTCAGCTACAGCACCATAGCTTCTAACATAGCAAATACCGTTTGCAAACAGATATGACCCCATTCCAGTTGCACCTAGCCTCTGGACAGGCCAACCGGACGGATGATTGTTGTCGGAGGCTATCACGAGCAGAATATTGGCTCTGTCTGTATGTACACGCCGAAGGAAACAAACCATGCCAAGAGTTGTAGTGAAAATGCCGTGATTTATGGGAACTGACAACGGTGGAGAATGGCAAGATGTTTTATGGCTTTCCATGTCATCGGTGTCTCAGGAGATGATGGAGCGGAAAATTGACGATGAAATTTCCATCTAGCGGGCTTTCCACAACCGGACTGAAAATTCAGTTTTAGCACATCTTTTCCGTTTGCAATTTAGTGTTAATCTCGCATTTCACGCCAGTAGGTTTGCTAGAGGCTGCTCCAATTTCCAAATGCCCATCATTATACCGAACGGATTCTCCTTATTGTATTGTTTGTGTGTTTGAACGCCCATGAAAAACCAGCCGAAATTATCGACAATGAAAGTCAAATTAAACTCACTTTCATCCAGCAAGACACTTCCAATTAAGCTAATTATAGCGTAAAAGGCCGCGCGCGAACGTTATGATCCAATGCAAATTTAATTTTCGTTAAATGAGCTGAATCGAAAAATTGCTGCGACCGAACAAAACAGAAAAATTCCCTCACACATGAGCGCGTGCAGAGTGTATCATGAAACGCACGCTTTTGATCGTCATAAATTTATGCTTCCACTTAGCACCACTTCTTTTCCATTCAACAAGCCATGAGCGCCGCTGCATGATGAATCAACCTTCAAGTTCCTATGTTGAGACTAATTGGAAAATTGTACCCTCTAAGCGATACGAGCAAACGTCGCCTCCTCCCCGTCACCCATCGATCCGAAAGCAATTTTTCAGCACACGTTTATGCTGACTAAACATCATTAACATTAGCCTAATCCAATCAAATTTTTTGCTCTGTTTCTCTTTCCAGGTGAGTACCCCGGTTTTCGCAAGCCACCCCCACCAGAAAGGTAGTTCAAATTTCGTTCAATGACAACTGTTGAATCCATGTGCGTAGCCAAGAGGGGGCGTAGAGGGCCGTTGCCTCCGCCCCTGGGTGGCCAAAAAAGACCTTCAAAATTAACAGGTTTGGTATGAAAGATAAGTTTCTCACAATTCACAGAATATGTCGTGATAAACAGTATTAACAAGATATTTGCATCTTTGTCGGTTTTCCATACAAAATGGTAAACTTTAGAGGGTCGGTTTGAAAGATGTGAATACCACCAAGGATGATAATTTTAGTTTAGCTTAGACTGACTCAGTGAAGATGCACAAAGAATCAACTGGAAGTTCGGCTGGGATTGGCCATAATCTTCTTCAGTGTGCATAATTCAGTACCTCTATTTATACAGGGTCAATAACGGCGCCGACCACGTCCTTGCAGCCACCCAAGCAGCACATATTGTTACAAGTAGCTTACAGCAACGGCTACTTAACATATTCAATAGTTACAATATGATACATTTGCAACATCGAAAAATACTGCTATGTAACCGAAAAAGCGCAAAAAGTCGAGCCTTATGTAACTTGTTTGTTCGTTACATAAGAAGTTTACAAGCGACTGCTATGTAATTTGTTGATTACGCATGGGTTTTCTTGCGACAAAAGAAATGAAACGGCGTTGAAGTTGTTGTAACTTTCTGACAGTTTTGGAACCGAACAACCATTTTAGAAATGAATGTCAATAAAAGTAATACGTGTGATTTTCGAACGCGTAATTATTCACAAGTACATAACAGATTTAATATGCCGATTTGAATTTGTGGTGAAATCAATCATTTTACTTGCTCAAAATTGACGCGCTCATAAAATAGATAATATTTTTCTATTGAATAACACATGATACCTGGATTGTTGAGATATTATTCCATTAGAACTGACACAAAAAAAAAATGAAAATTAACACTGTTACTCTAATCAGCCGTGTTTTTGGTTTTAATTTAATTATTTGTGAAGATTGTGATTCCTAAATCACCTTGTTTCGTGTCCCGCAGTTGCATTTTCTGGGCTGCCTATCATAAATCGCCATTTAATTTCATCTTGCGGCAGATACACTTCCGAATAACTGTTTGAGGACAGCCAATCTAAAATGATGACAACTATTAAAAAGCTGTTAGAGAGACTGCAAATTGTAAATTCAACAATTTTAATTAATCACTGTAAAAATATCTGTGAAAACAATAACTTGTCATAAAATAGTAAAGTTCTTATATCAAAATTCACAATACGTATGAAAATTTTTGACATGTAGTGTTGACCACTGTCAGCAAATTACTCGATTGTTACACATTAGTTACCCAGAAATCTTATGTTATTTTGAAACTGATGTGTAACTATACTGAAACTGAAAATAAATAAGACTGCTGTCAATAGGGGAAGGGGTATTAAAATGAACACCTACACGATATCGTCTTGCTTTTAATGGGAAAAACAATTAATTTTCGATTAATCATCAAATAATGTGCAAAAATCCCCTAAGCCAATTAACTGGAACTTTACAAAAGTATGAAAATTAAATGCACCGTCCAAGAAAGCACATGGTTTATGACGTGCTTAAATGGCTCAAATAGCTCGAAAGAAGGCAAATTGCTATAATAAGGGCGCAAGTCGCGTGATCGATTTCTCTTCATCGATCCTTCTTCTTCTTCTTCTTTCTGGCGTTACGTCCCAACTGGGACAAAGCCTGCTTCTCAGATTAGTGTTCTTATGAGCACTTCCACAGTTATTAACTGAGAGCTTTCTTTGCCGATTGACCATTTTTGCATGTGTATATCGTGTGGCAGGTACGAAGATACTTCTATGCCCTGGGAATCGAGAAAATTTCCTTTACGAAAAGATCCTCGACCAGTGGGATTCGAACCCACGACCCTCAGAATGGTCATGCTGAATAGCTGCGCGTTTACCGCTACGGCTATCTGGGCCCCATCGATCCTCTCTTCTGTGAATAAAGGTGACAAGAAGTGGGTTTGTTAACAATTTTTCACTACAAGACGCTAGGAAGTAATGCAATCTTGCGCCCTGAGGTGAAACAACGAATTGAATTTAGCAATTCTCGCGTTCAGTATCATAAGGGCGTAACTGCATTGATCGATTTCTCTTCATCGATTTTCTCTTTAGCTAATTACTTGTCCGGGCGACTGTTTTCGATTGTTATTTATGGCTCAGTGGAAAGTACTTATCGCCCTTCATCGTACTGCACCGTAAAATGTTTCGAAAACCTATTAAATTTCAAGTAATAATGCAAAGAGAAAATCGATGAAGAGAAATCGATCACTGCAGATACGCCTGTATGATACTCAACGCGAGAATTGATCAACTTGTGCCAATATTAGGGACTGAGGGTAATATGCCCATGATAAGGAAAATAGCAATTTAGATGTGAAAAACATGTTTTTTTTTATTATAATCGGATATACAAATATGTTCTCCATCAAATAGTAGAAACAACATCCATCCATTTGAGTATTTCTAGGGTTAATAAATCGCGCTTATAGTATGCGTGGTTATGGGTCATCCATAAACTACGTAGTCATTTATTGGGGGGGGGGAGGGGGGTCTTTCGATTCTGCCCAATGACCACGGTCCATACAAATTGTAAATTTTGTGTATGGACAAATGACTACCAGGGGGAAGATGGGTCTAAAATTGGGAAAAAATAACCGCGTTGTTAATGGTAGCCCCTTGTGCATTTCTGTGCTGTCACTCCAATAGGGTCTAACTAACATGAGTGATTTCTCTTCATCGATTCTGCATATATAATACATACCTACAGGCGTTTGTTCTGATGTTATTGTTAGATACATGCTGATGCGTAAAAAATACATTTGTAAGGTTCTAATTTGCACGTTACTTCAGCGTGGCATTAAGCTTGGAAGAATTTGAATTCCACAGCTGTTTTGGTGTTATGAAATAGGGTGGTGGGGGTTTTGCCCCCACGAGTTGATTAAAGTTTAGGTCCTTCGATAACTTTTTCAAGGACAAATTTAACATATTCATTGCATTACGTACTATGACAGTGCATAAGTGGACCATGTGGGAGTTGGAATCCCAGAACAAATTTCAACTACTATATAAAGAAGAATAAATAAATAAATAAATAAAAGAAGACAGCCACTGACTGCTATCGTCTAAAAGTAATTAAGCTTAACAAAACACAATTATTTACGGGATTCGTGATCAAACGTCAACATCCCACCCAAAATCGCTAGTGTTTGGAGGTGATTTTAACCTCCAAAACATCACCTCCAAGTTAGTTCTAAAAACCTCCGTTATATGAAATATGGTGGCGCGTCGATCGTCGCAAGTTTATCGTCAAACAGTCAATTGACTGTTTAAAGAGAAACTTGCGACGATCGACGCGCCACAATAATTCGTGGACGGAGGGTATTAGAACTAAGTTGGAGATGTTGATTTCGAAATTTTGAAGTAAACATCACCTCCAAACGCTAGCGATTTTGTGGTGGAATGTTGACGTTTGATTACGAAATGTCTAGAGGACCCAAACACCTTAACGTTCAAGGATTCGTCATCGTAATCATCGAAACTTCAACAGCCATTTTTCTGTTCAAAACTGAAATTTACTCGTCGAAAATGTGTTCACTGTGTTTCGGTTGGAGAATAAAATACAGTGAACACATGAATATATTCATGATTTTGAACGAAAAAACTGCTTTTGAAAATTATGGGGTTGGTGATGGATCCTGCCCCCTTAAACGAATTCTCGTCATTCCGTGTTATCGGCTCAAAGATTGGCGTTCCCCATAAAAGTAGTAAAGAGAACATTACAAATGTAACTCAATGTTCTGTGATACGTCTACTCGCAGAAATTGTCCTTCATTTATTAATTTGTTTATTAATTGTAACTAGTTCTATCACACAACATCAAAAATAGAGATGTTAATTTAACGCAGCGAAACAAATTAAGACTAAGACAGCTAAATTTTTACATAATTTCATCGTCATTAAAATATTATGGAAATGTTCATTTTATGTTGGTGGTAAAACACGCGAGCAAAACAAAAAAAAAAATTGATTTTTTTATCACAGTCCTAAAAAAACATCTATGAATGATTATAATCCCTTCGAAAACAGTTCTAAAGGTTTCTGCTTCGACATATTCACCTCATTGAAAAACCTCAACATCTCCGTGCCTATATCAGTTTTAATTTCTGAACAACAAGTTCAGTGTTAATTTTACCATCCTGTTCATTTTTTCACCCCTTCCCCTATGACAAATGGTAAACAAACTTCATGCTGTTACACACATGTGACTTAGCAATCTGTATGTAACCTACCGTGTTATTTGTTTCTTTGCAACCACAGATTCAATTTCAATGTAACTTATTCATTTTGACAGCTCTAGGTTAAGTTACATGCAAGTAAAAATGCAACATCTATGTAATGTAAACAAAGCGTAAGTTACAATGTAATAGCTTAGTAACCAAAATTAAAAAGCATCAATAAGATATGCTACAAATTATCTGAAATGCAACGGCAATGTAATTTGTTTTATTTTTCTAAAAAAATGCATTTGTTACCAGTGCTACTTGGGCAGGTGGGATTGGGGGAAGGAATGTTAGTGTATAATTTCATGCAGTTTATGGGGAGGATAGTTGGGTCACAGGATTCACTTTCATAAGCGATTGGACCATGATAAACAATTATTTTGGAGTTATGGACATGCTTATAAATATAAGTTTTTCAACTGATATGAAAAATTTCCAAGTAGAAGAAAATATGAAAAACATTAATTATTTATTAATAAGAGTCTATGTCGACACTCACAGTGACGAACCATTCATAGTTTGTTGATAAATCACATTTAAGTCCCCCCATTGTAACGATTAAATGTGCATTGTGCAATCATACATATTTTAAAGATTTGAAACAAAAGCATGAAACGAGCTCACCAATTGATCCTTCATGCTTGGTTGAGCAGCCTCAATCGCGATTTTTTTTTTTCGCACTCGTACAACGCGCACCGAACACGTTTGGTCTTGATTTGGTTGCTATCCTACGGGAGCATGCAACGAAATCGAAAGACCACCCACTACTCCCAATCAAGGAAGATAATTTTGAATAAAAATCGAAAAAATGCAAACATAACTTTCTGAGAATTCTGACAGTTATTATATTTTTTTTATTATGACTCAACTGGGATTGAGCCTGCTTCTCATCCTAGTGATCCTAAGAGCACCTCAACATTTAACTTAACCAAAATTGTCTTTATAGTCTATGTTTTCTCATTCTGCTTGCATTGAATCCTGATACAAAATTGTGCAAACTCCAAAGAGACTTTCAGAGACTATAACGGGCTCATCGGGCTTCAATAATTTCATCTCAAATTACCCAAGAATAAGCTTCAAGAATGGGTTACATGCATGCCCTGATTCGCTACTCGCCACACCGTAACGCACATGCTCTAGTGTCTATGCACGAAAAATCGCTAAAAGGTAGCCCGAAAAATATTTGTGTGGCGAAATGCATCTAATGAACTATTTCTCAAAATTGGGAACTATTTTCGAAAAAATATTTGGTACCGGTTGGCGTGATGATGATGGCTATCACGCCTACCAAATATTTTTTTGATTAAAGCTTTCATGGAAGTTAGATGCATTTCCCCATACAAAAGGAAACGAGAAAACTTCTGCTGAACAACTGTGGACAAGAGCAAAGCAGGTAGTCCATCATCATAGGAATTTTATTTAGAATACTCCCAGGGTCTCCTACAGGGATCTCTCCAGAAATGTATCTAGAGATTTCTCTACCAATTCTCCCATATTTTTTTCATCTTTTTTGTAAAGGTTTTTTTAGAAGAATTTCTCCAGAATTAGCTCCAGGAGTCCTTGAAAACCCAAAAGCTACTAGCTCCAGTAATTTCCTCATGTATTACTTCGATTTTTTTTTCCAAAGCTCTTCAGGTATTTTCTACTAACCCTTCAACCGAATTCCCCAGTTGGTGCTCTTCCAATGATTTCTAACCCTGCAAGCTCCTTCCGTTTTCGCCAAGAAATCCAAAGTTCCTTAAGGGGTGCTTCGAATAATTTTATTTTCTAGGAATTATTCCAGCATTTCATACAAGTATCACCCCTGCAGTTTTATCAAACATTTCTTTAAAAGTTTTTTAAAAACATCCCATGCAATCTCTAAAAGTTTATTAAATTTTTCACACCGATCATTTCTATACAAATTTCTATAGAGACTCTTTCCAATGTTTCTCTAAAAACTTCTGCAAAATGCTATCCCGAGATGCAATTGTTTTTTTCTCGATTGTCTTGGTAAATTATTTAGGGAAACTTCTAAAACTTCCTAAAGAGTCCAGGAGTTATTTCATAGAGCCTTGTTCATTAAGGTGACTTTGAAACATACATTTCTTGGTTTTAGAATTAACTCACGGATTTATTTTTTAGAAAAATTCCTTGGCATTTTCCTGAAGGCATATCTGAAAAAATAAAATAAAAAGTTACTTGAGTCTTAAAGAGTCTTAAAGTCGTAAAGAATAACTGTAGAAATTTAAGAAGAAATACCTGAAGCAATTGCTGAAGGTATCTATAGAGAAATCTAAAAGACAATTTTAAAGGAAATTTCTTGAGAATTTATTGATTGCATTTTTAAAACGTTTTGACTGGGAATCTTGGAGGGTGTCCCAACCAGTGGATAACAACAACATTGTAGCACAACTATATCAAGGTTTGTTACACATAACAAATCTTTTTTGTTTTGTTTGATGCACATTGAGTTGAAGGAAGAAATTTCAACACAATTAATACAACATCAGTTATAACAACAAATGCTGTTTCAAATTGGTTTCAATTTGAAACATAATTATAACACAATTTGTTATAAAAATTAGAACAATTGCTCATAACAAATTTTGTTACAATTCAGTTATGTAAAATAACAAAACGATCTGACTGAGTAACAAAATCTGTTTCAACTATGTTGTAATTCACTGATCGGAGTCCCATGGAAATCAATGAATTTAAGTTAAGGAGTGAAGAATTTTCGGAGGATTTCAGATGATTTCTGAAATAATCTTTGGAGAAATTCCATTTCTGTGGTTCTCCTTGGAAAAATGCAGATTGAATTCTTGAGGTATCCGAAACAAAATTCTAAGAGAAATTCCCTAGGCAAATTCGGGGATGAATGCCTTGGGAACAGACCACCAAATGATTTGCTTTAGAAATTTCTGGAGTAACATCTTAACATTTGGGCAAATTCTTGAATGAATTTGTGATTAAATTAGAGGAAATCATGAAAAAAAGACAAATACAGTAACACGAGGGATTCTTTAAAAAAGTCTTAGATTGTAGATAATTGTCTGCTCTGGTGCTATGAAAAATCAAACTCTAATCCTCTAGCTCCAATATGATTTTGTTTCGGTTTCTTAGTTCCTGTTTGGTCTCTTTTCGTCTGCATTTTAGTTTCTTTTCCTCTGACAAAAGATTTTAAATATCCTATTTTTTGACACTCAGTCGCTACCAGCCCTGTAAAGACGAAAAGCTGTCTTACACTGAAACAAGCGTTACAGTAATGAGAACCATGAACAAGTTTTTGAATTTACTCTTCCAACCAAGATTGAGCTATGATGGATGCTTTTATTTGGGTTTTGTTCCATCTCAATCCAACCGTATTGCTAGCTGTGCGGTAAGCGTTCGCGCTTGACAATCTCCTGATCCTTGGTTCGATTCTGGCCTGCTGCAAGTTTTTTACCATGATATAGTCATTTTTACTGTCGGAATGGTGCCATGGTAAAATTGAAAACACAAACTGTTCGAAATTAATGCGAATTTAATCTGCACAAATCAAGAAGCGTTGTGTTTTTAATTTAACCCTCTGATATAGTATTTTCAACCGCAACGCTGTTCTCAGTGTAGTCTTGTGGTAAAGACCTACCTTTAATAACTCCATAAATTCCTTTTTACTTCGCTTCAATGATTGCTGGTTTCCAATTTTTTCAGGAAATTTTTCTGTAATGCAATCTGCCACTAACCAAAACAATACCAAGAGATAATGTCGAGAAATCTCCTATGAAGTCTTCTAGAAATTCTAAAAATTGTGCTGCATTCTGGTTCATGCATTTTCAAGAGTTTGCTTAGCAATTCACTGAAGATTTACACAAGTATTCTTGAAACAAATCCATCCTTAAAATTTGAACAAAAAATATAAAGCTACTAACAATCCAGTATCAGTTTACCTTTTTACATCTCTCTTAAAAATCCTGCAGAAATATTTGAAGAATTTTACCAGGAATATATTCAAGCATTTCTCTAGGCAAGAGTTTTCAAATAAAAAGCAACAAGAAATTAGAAGGGCCCCTTCTTGAACTACTCCGTATATGATTCTTCCAAAAACTTGCCTCTACAATTTCTGGGTATATCCTTTTAAATTCTCTTCAGAAAGTTGGTTTTCTCTTGAATATTTTGCATCTATTCGTATTCACTACATCTAAAGCATCTCTAGCATTGAGTAGAAGTTTTTTGTTCAATAATTTGCTGCAGTATTTTCTACAAGAATTGATCCAGCGATTCTCTTACCAATTCATGTTATATTTTTTTAGGATTCTTAAAAAAATCAATCTACCAGAAATTTCTTTAAGCATACATCAAGTATATACGCATATAACAAAATTCCTCGGAGTTATGCATCACTAGAATTCCTACACCTTCTTCACACGTTTTTTTTTCGTTTAACACGTTTTTCGACTTCTACCTAAGGTCGTCTTCAGTGTTCAGACTCGATTATTTCTGGAGTATTTGAGAGTGCGCTTCGTAAAGCCCTAGAGTGATCTTTTTATTCTGTTGCATGCTCCTGTAGAACAAGCGACGGAATCAAGAGCAATCGTGTCCGGTTCGCGTCGTGCGAGTGCCAAAAAATATTCGTGTCCAGTCGAAGATGGAATGCTAACTGGTGAGCTCGTTTCATGTTTATGATAACAATTTTTATCGTGGCAATGTTACGTTTTTTTACATTCATACAAGCTATGGATCGTTCGTCACCACAAGTATCGGCATAAACCCTTATACCTGTTTTATATAATCTATTGACAGGTGCAGTCAGTCTATGCTATGCTTCTGCAACTTTTTAAGAGTTTTTGAGAAATTCATGTATAATCTCTGAATGAACGTCTGATAGACTTTCCGTAAATATGCTGAAAACAATCTCTAGAGTCTCTTCCGAACGAGTTACTGTTAGCATTATGGAGGAATTCCTTAAGTTACCATTGGAAAAGTCCTGAGATTGGAATGATCTTATGGTATGGAAACTTTGTTTGCACGGCCGTATGAAAAAAAAATCCATGCAAAAACAGAATCGGTTGTACTGGTGTTAATTCTGAAAGAATTCCAGGAAAAACTATGTTTGGACTAACTTTTGAATGGATTGATTTCCTTGAGAGATTCATTTCATTGAGAGAATTCGGGCAGTGAAATATCCTAAGTATGATTTTATTTAATTCTAAAGATATTTTCAACAAAATCCTACATTGATTCCTAAAAATATCAGCGGTATCCCTGAAACAATTCAAAGGAATTTCTGGTATGATTCCTGAACGAGTTCAAAAGGAAATACTTTGAGATATCAGTCTAACGAGTCATTAGTGGAATTCTTTGACGAAAACTTCCAGAAGAAATCCTAGAAGTACATCATGAAAAACTATTTGCTGAAATTCCTAGAACAAATTCATCAAATTATTTAATCAATACGTTTACTTAGAGGTTTTTGTATCTAGAATCAGAAGGCCGGCTCCAAAGGCACGTTTTACGCAATGCGTGCAGAGATTCTGGAATTATTACTGAATGATTCTTTGGAATCTTTTTACTGAAGCTTCTTAAAGTTGATTTCGTGTCTCTCTTATCATTAATAAGTTTTTTATATTTGTTTATCGTTACAAAGTCTTCAATAAACTTTTTTCTTTGCCGAGTAATGGTTCACTATACTATAAAAAGAAGGATTTACATCCTTCATAGGCTTATGTCTCATGCAATATGATAAGTTAACCAAATACTAAAATGCGAAAGCTGTCAAAAAGTGTCATGCTTTGTGAAACTGGCAAATAACGTCTTCGAGGTCGTTTGAAACCCCGGCTACGCCCATGGCTGCCTCCTGTCCCCTATCCCACCAACCCACCGAAGGCAAATTATGCTTGGTCGTTCGTTGCATTTAGAACCCGCATTCGACTCCCCCGAAGGAAAACAAAGCAACCATTGGCGGCCGTGGAGCCAGACATTGCATTGAGGCTTGCTTGGATTGCTTGTAGCGCACATTACTAGTCATTGTTATGCTACTGCTGCAGTTTCTACAATGCAGCTCTGTACGTCGGCCGTCGTGTCATTTTTTTGACGTGCCCGTCCGTCTCTCAGTCAATTCTCCGGCGTAAGACGACGACAGTGAGTGGGCGCAAAATGGGATCAGAAAGTTATCCAAACACCCCGTCAAGACCCCCATTTACAAGTGAAGGATAGGGAAGACGGGGTAATACACGTCCCCTAAGAGTAAAAAAACACTCTGGAATCATGATTCTGATTTCTACTCGTGCAAGATTTAGGCAATCAAATCTGACAAATTGGTTTAAAAGAAATGACACAAAAAAAATCCAAAAACAACAAGGGAAAACCAAACTACAAAATCCAGCCAAAATTCTATTGCGTGCAACAAATACTTTTTATGTGTGCTGTAATGTTTCTTATTGTTTTTTGCGGCATAATTCAAAACCCACCAATGGTTATTGAATAGTTTGTCATCACTAAAGTTGTCAAAATCGAAATTGAATCATTCGAAAAATGTTTTTTTTTTTATGAGGGGCGTTTAAATTGATATTGATCGTTTAAAATGATCGACTTTAACTAGAATACTCCTAATCTTGGAGATATGATGGTGCATTTTACACAAAGTTCCCCTACCTACTACTTGAACTACTGCTTGGTGATGGGTTCGGTTCGGGAGTCAACTGCACTTTTGTCACACCAAATTAGCTTCTACAGGCTCGAGATTCCCATTCTTGTTCCGTTTCTTAGCCAGGATTTTGCCTTTCCGTCTGTTCAACACATCGTTGAGCAGGACTTAAGGAAATGGCAAAAGTTGTACGACAAGGAAAAGGGCTTAATGCATTTTCTCTCGAAAGATTTTTTTCTAGTGCCTCCGAGAATACCTTCAACCCGAAGGGAGGATCCCGCGAGGATAGTCTACGGTGGGAGGGTGGATTTTTTCCAGTCTGAGACTCAGCGAGCGAAGAATGTGGAAAAACGTTGGAAGTAGCTTTTTGATTTAATGCCTTGCACTGAGTATACAAGGCACATCACTATGCAGAGTATGAAGAAGTTGTTGGGGTTGTGCTTTCAGACGAATCTGTGGAGAAGTTTTTTGCTCTTTATTTCTTCCAAGCGATGGGGTTAAAGTTTCCGCTCTGCGAAAGAAAAAGATTATGGGTATGATCAAGATAATAGTAATTATCGTCACCGATCTTGCTGAGGATAAGATGGCGGTATCGGTGTTTTAAGTTTTAAATAAATTATATCTCTTTGGGGTTTTCCTTAACCGAGTGGTTAGAGTCTGGTCGGTCCAAGATTTTTCCGTAATGGAAATTTCCTTGACTTCCCTGGGCATAGAGAATCATCGTACCTGCCACTCGATATACGAATGCTAAAATGGCAACATAGGCAAAGAAAGCTCTCAGTTAAAAACTGCAGAAATGCTCATAAGAACACTAATCTGAGAAGCAGGCTCTGTCCCAGTGAGGACATAATTCCATGAAGAAGATATCTCTTAGACGATATACTGTTACAGTGAATACTTCATGAGTCGATGTTGCATAACTCGATACCGACTCGTGAAACTATACACAAAGACAAATGCTCATGGTTGTCCCCCCTCATTGAGCTTTACACAGTATTTTTTGTTCCATGATTTGATATTGACTCATGGTCCATTCAGATATTGTCTTATGGAGGACGTATACTTCGATGAACTTGTGAGATAAAATTTCCGACAATACTCTCTATATATTATAATGAACTGTACAGATAATGTTTATTCTTGAGAAAATGGAAATTATGCTTTTATCTGTTCCATTTTTATAGAGGTTCAATCGTGTTAAACGCATTATGGAACCGTACGTAATTCTGTTCGGAACTTATATACAATTTAACAACTTCTTAAGCATCAAATTTAGAACATAATGAAGCACATTAGTTGCCACAAATATTTCAAAGATTGGAATCGGTTTAATTTTCAAACAAGTGCCTTCCCATAAGAAACTTTTTTTGAAAACTTCATTAGTTTTTGAAACTGGTTTAATAATTCGTACAGATTTTTTCAGTTGATTTCGTAAATAAGTCTACTGTAAATTTCTAAAAGAAACAGGACAGAGCTTCTTACACTTGTTTCATGAGATTTCTTTGAAGTTTTCATAAAAGAGACACAATACAAGGTCTAGAGGTAGTAGGCCTTCCTTAGCCGAGTGGTTAAAGTCCGCGGCTACAAAGCGAAGCCATGCTTAAAGGTGTCTGGGTTCGATTCCGGGTCGGTCCAGGATCTTTTCGTAATGGATATTTCCTCGACTTCCCTGGGCAAAGAGTATCATCGTACCTGCCACACGATATACAAATGCAAAAATGGCAACTTTGGCAAAGAAAGCTCTCAGTTAATAACTGTGGAAGTGGTCATAAGAACACTTAGCTGAGAAGCCGGCTCTGTCCCAGTAGGGACGTTAATGCCAAGAAGAAGAATATGTTAAGTTCTAAGTTATAATTTATGAAATCAATAATATCATGCATATATGCCAAATTTGTCGCTTATTCACACGACAAATCATGTGAAAATATGAATATTACTACATTCCCGCTATGCATTGCGTCATCGATCATGAACACAAATTCATGTAAGGTTATGTAACTTTACACGATTTGAAGTGTTAGTTTTGCGATAACCATTCCCTTTATGTGCATGTGAAATTTATAATGATTTGACAACAAGGATTTTCCTGAAAATTTTAAAATTTTAGCTAGAAATCTGTATTCTATGAAGGAATCTTGAGATTACAGAAATTGTGGAATTATAAAGTTCCTAACATTTTCAAGATAAAAAAAATAATAAATAAAAAAAAAAGCAGCATGTTGAACTCCGATGATGGATATGAGATTCTTAGTATTTCTGAGGTATTCTCGTTATTCCGGTAGGTTCCCTGGAATTCTTAGAAAATAAAATAAATTTTCACGATAGTGGTTGAATTAAAGATTTTCTTTTACATTTTTACATTCAGTAGTTTGTATTATAATTGAAGATTTCCTCTGAAATCCCAACGAAACTGGAAATCAAAGGGATTCCAAAGATTCGGACCAGAGTTTGAAGGAATCTCACTGAAATCTCAGAGATTCTTGCAGAAATACCGCTTTGAAGATACCCGAATAATTTCAAAAGATTAATAGCCAGATCAAATACCGGATTTACAATATTTCCAAAAGAATCCCAGAGTGGCTTCCAGAATCCAAGAATTTTTATAACAAATCTAGAATGCATATCGGAAACCCAGAATTACTATAGGGATTCCAGGATTCCAAAGGAAATAAGTGAATCTGGGATGTCAAAATTTTGAAATTAAGAATTTCTTTATAATTAGCTGAAATCCGTCCGACCTCCGAGAATTCCTAGGAAACAACATAATTATCGTAATGAGTATCTTCGTACCTGCCACACGATATTCACATGCAAAACGGTCAATTGACATTGAAAGCTCTCAGTTAAAAACTGTGTAAGTTCTCATAAGAACACTTATCTGAGAATTAGGCTCTGCCCCAGTTGGGACGTAACGCCAGAAAAAATACCAGATCTCTCAAATAAATTCAAAATTCCTTTCCGGAATCTTTTCCGAAAGGAAATTTTTCCTAATTCTTTTCGAACTATCAAAATTTCTACGGAAATCTCAAAATACCTTTCGAAATATAAAAGCTGATATCGTTTTCCCACACGCAGCGAACTGGACTATCGAATTTAATACAACTTGTGAATACAACTTATGAAAGTTGGAACGAATTTTGCAATACGAGCGCTTTATGTATCGTTTTAGCATCATTTCACATCAAGGCGTCGATAGGCGTGTGGTGTACGCTCGGGCCTATCGATCGCAAGGTTCTTGGTTCGATTTCAGGTTGCCGCAAAAACGTTTTTTTGTTTTTAAATTCTGGTTTCATAAGGCAAATTTATGAACTTCAATCCGATTTCTTGTGGCGAATTTTCATAAACGGTTCCTATGTTTATCGATAGGCCATTTGCCTGAGTGCATTTCAATAATCTCAAAACGTGCGTAGCAACCTCTGAAGCTTACTACCAGTAGCTTTGTAGTAAATGCTACCTTTATTCATAGCAACGCGTTGTTGTAGTATGTTCGAAAATTGTAGAAGGAGAAATGACACAAACATGTTTCACTCGTGTTCCACATATAGCGTTTACTACCGATAATGTAGTAAACTTAACTTTACTACTTTTTATTCATACCGCCCAATATCAAAGCTTAAATTTTATTTATCTGGATTTTTTTTATCTTTATTATTTATTTATTGGGCTCATGGGCTATAAGCCATTACGGAGCCGAGTGCTTCTGATATTTTTTAGCAAATTCACGGTGTTTTCTCATTTTTCTATGTTTGGGGAACCGTAAAGCTCGCGGTTTGGGGTAACAATAATTTCAGGGATAGGGATAGGACAATAGGATTATTCCGTTGACATTTAGCAACTTTAAGTTGTATAATCGAGTTCAACCTGTATAACATTGAAATTTTGTATTTTTCAATGAAATGAATTGTTTGCATTTCATTTGAATGCGTTCAAATTTTCTTTATTGCAAAGCTGGTAGCGACTGAGTGTCTTTAAACTGAAAATTTAGATAACTTTTGCCTGTAAAACAGAGATAAAATAAAGACCAATAGAAAATAACAAAACCTAACAAAAACCAGGAAATAAGAGTTTAATTCCTCATAAAATCAGACCAAAGCTTTCTCCGAAATTTTTTGGATCGCAAGAAAACAATCTGATTTTTGCCAAATACAGGCGTTTGAAAATTTAACGATCCATAATTTCATCCCATTTAACCGCCTGCATTCATACAACACGCAAGACATTTATCGTTTGTTGAAGAGCCATGAACTAAAATAAGACAGGCACACACCACCCACTGTTTGGCGCCGATCACTGTGTGTCAACACTTGTAACATTCGCTGACCCACTCGCATTCAGATCAAGAAACAGAGGTGAATATTTTTTTTATTTTCTGTGCTATGTTTGCAACCAAAGGGGTGTTCGATGATCCAATAGATTATAACTAGCTTGTTAAAGGCTGCATTACCAGAAAATATGAAAGTTATTACCAATTTTATGCAAAACATATATCACCCGAATGGCTCGATACTGTTGCAGTCTGCGAGAGTTGCTGCTCTTGAACGCTCTCGTGCTACGTACCAAACGAGAGAGTGAACGTTTACATTTATAGGGCTCTCCGAATGCGATGTGCCACGAACTGCTACACTCTCCGAATATGGTTCGATCGGCTTATTCGAATCAAGAGATTCGATTAAGATTATTTTAGATTGTTTCTAAGAAAGCCCTGTGTCCTCCAGGATTTTTTTATCCGGTGATTCTTCCATCGTTTTCCGCAAGTTTTCCTCCAAGACTCTCCTTTAGAACTTCTTCAAAAATTCAACCAGAAAATTCTCCAAAGATGTTTCTAGGGATTTTTTTTTTAATTGTACTTTATGATTTCCTTAACATTTTCACTAGGAATTTCTCTAGATATCACTCAGAATTTTTGTAAGGAAATCCTTTACTAGCTCTTTGAGATTTCTCAAGGAAATCTTCAATGGTTTGTCCAAGTAATAATTAAGGATACTTTTCATGGAAATGTGAATGATTTTCTTTCCAGAAATTAGAGAAAATTTGCATAAAAATTGGTGAGGTATTTCTGAAGCAAATTTTAAAGTTATCATTGATACAACTTAGGTTAGTTGTTAGGTCACCCTTGATAAATAAAGGTTACTTTATGAACTCATAGGCCCTAGAGGAAGTTTTAGAAGAGTCTCCAGTTAAATTGTTAAAATGATTGAAAAAAAACGAATCACTCGAAACTCTGGATGATGTCCTGCACGATTTTGTTAAGAAACACCTCGAAACACATAGGACGGAATCCCTTAAAACGTATGTATTACTGTTTGCGTTTGAAATGCAAATATCAAATGCGGGAATATCAAATGCATTAAGATTTAGAGGAACTCAATGTTGAAACTTACTTATTGGGCTACAATTTGCTACGCTGAATCTGCGCCGAATGGATGAGTCTTCTCCACTGGGCTCGGTCCGGACCAATCGCTTCCAGTCGCCCTGAACGTTAAGTGCCCTTAAGTCCTCTGAACTGCAAAAATCCATCGTGTGCGTGGTCTAGCACGAAGTTGGCGGCCTCGTCCAGGTTCAATGTTAAAACACATAGTCAAATTTTAGGAATTCTTACAAAGGTTCTTTATAGATTTTCTCGAATAACCCCTCGAGGATTTTTTGGAAAAATTCCTTGGAGTTGCCGTGCATGAAATGACGTAGAAAATCTTGTCAATTTTCTTGGAAACAAAATCTCTGAAAATTTGTTTGTTCATAAATTCTGGAATTGACCTTTGCTGTTTTCTTGGAAGACATTCCTTAAAAAAAAATCTTGGAGATCTACTAGAGTAACAACTGGTTTAATTCGGTTCAAGGATTAATGTCTGGAGAAAGTCCTAGCATAGTGTATGGAAAAATGTTCAAAGTAATCCTTGCGCAAATTAGTGGAGATAAGGGCTCGATACATTCCTGAAGCAAATTCTGAATTAATTTCTCAAGATATTTTCTTTCTAAATCGCTGGAGTAATTGTTAGAGGAATTTCTAGAACAATTTCTGGAAAGATCCCTGATAGTATTCCAGATGGAATCTATGGAGAAACCACTAGGATTATTATGAACCTTTTCCTCGATAAATTTGAGACGAAATTCTTCAATAGTATCGTACCAGGGAAACATTCATCAAAAATAGAGACTTCTCAGAAACTTACATTTGAAAAAAGACCAAGTCTGTAAAAAGATACCGTCGTGAACATATTCTACCATGAAATACTGCCTCAAAAGAAATCCCTGATTCGAAATTATCTGAGACTTAATTTTTTTTTTGCATGTTTTATAAAAATTTCTAATAATTCCTATTTTTTAGGTAGTAAACTCCCTGTCGAAGTTATAGAGATTATATAAAGTATTTATTCAGGAAGTCGCCTCCAAGAATTCCTCTATCTGTATTAGAGGAGTTAAATCAGATATCGTTAAAACCTACTTTACATTTTTTCGCCCTGTCAAAGATTTTTTTCAATTCCCTACGCTTTAAAGGTTTTACATCTTAGACGAAATCCAAGTGGATAGGATCCATCATTGATTTGAGAATTTTCAAAAACAGTTTTTCACAAAATATCAAGAAATTTTACATGAAAATGTGTACATTGTATTCTTTTTTTTCGATCGAAACACGGTGAACACATTTTCATCAATTAATTTTCAGTTTTAACAGAAAAATTGCTTTTGAAGTGTCGATAATGACGATGATTACAATGACGGATTCTTCAACGTTAAGGTTAGGGTAATATGAAGCTATATGCATATCAAATTTTCAAAAAATGTAGAGGACAATCAATTTTAAAATTTTATTGTTTGGTCACCACCAGCAAGAGTCCATCGATCATGTTTTCATCGTTGTATTCTGTAGAACACTAGGACGTAGAAAACCCTTGGTTTTTCACGTTCGACATAGAATACCTGGCGATCTACATTCAATTTAGAAACACCATCCTCGACGACAATTCAAAATGAATTTTTCTCCCAAATAAATTCGAGAAGACCCTGGTTATCACTTTTCATGTTATTGATGTTTTTTCCGGTATTCGTCGAGGTTTCGTTTTCGATGAAAAACGAAATGATTAAAATTTGAACGAAGTTTATGATTTTTGCATGACCAATTTCCCAAAACAAAACACCGTCGTACGTAAAAGGAAGACCTCCGAGCAGAAATTGCAACACCATAGCCGTGATTTATGACGTCTAATTCCGAGTCGCATTCATTTTGCGTGCGGTGCCATTCTAAACCACCGCCGTCGCCGTCCAGTATACGGTCCAGTGATCCGGTCTAGCCACATGCATATCCAGAGCGTATTCAAAACAAACTGTAAATCAGCCAAATTTTTTTTTTTTTTGCTCTTATGTTGCTCCCACAAATCGTAGCATACCATGCTGTTCTCGACCAGCCTACTGTGGTAAGAGTGCTTTTGCTCTGCAAGCCATACACCTACACAGAAATTCATTCGTCGCAACTTGAAAGCTTAATCCGTCATGAACCAGCCTGCAAATCACATTGAACTGAACTTGAGAACGATTCCGCTGCGGTATTAGTGAATGAACCGTTTTCTTCATTCAAGCATGCTTTACACCGTAGCTTTGCAATGCTTCATTGCACTTCACTCCTACTGAATGCTCTTTTTACTCTAGTGGTTGTATGTTTTTCAGTTTTTCTTTTGCGCTTTCGACTTCGTCGAATAGACGACTCGGCTCGGTATGTTTTGGTTCTACACAACCAACCGCATCCAATCGGAAAGCTTTTCTGTGTTTTCTGAAGTGAATTACGGTGTAGTGGTGCGACTGTAGCAATCTTATTTCAAGTGTCGGAGATGGAGACTGAGTCGGAGTTGGCTACGGAGATGTTGTGGATGGCAGCAATCAAGAATCACGCTTTCTGCGGGTTCGCTTCGCAGTTGTCGTTCAGTGCTGGAATAGTGTCGCGCGCGTACGGGTTTGCATTGGAACGCTGCGCCGAGGGGTCTCTCAGTTGTTTTGTTGTTGTTGTTTCGTCGCGTTGCGTTCTCATGAATGTTATTGTTTTGAAAAGAAAGTGTGTTTTTTGTTGAGTGTTGATTAAGAGGGGGAGACGCGCGAAATTTTCGAAGCTGGTGAGAGATAACGACTAATGTGATGTGCCGATAGAAGAAAATGTTCGCGAAGTGAATCGCCGCTGAATGGGATATGAAGTAATGAGCGATTCTAATCGTACTAATGAAGAAAGATGAGCAGAACGCTTTGAGGAAATACAATCCAAAGTGTTGTTTAGTCATAAGGAGAAACGATGACTAGGAAGATTTTGTGTGGCTATCGAGTTTTCTTTATTCATGGGGAAGACCGGTGAATGGACGGGAGTCTGAAAGCAGAGTCCAATTGAAGCCGTTTGAGAGCATTTGTTCCAGTTTCAATCTCACTCCGAAGAAATGAGAGGATTATCATAATTTTTAATCAGCAGATATACATTCTCGGCAGTGATTGTATTGTGTGTCGGGACGTGAAAACTGGCTACTCTTAATTAATTAATTAAAATTCTACGAACGACGAAGCCACCAAAACGGAAGAACATGAAGAAATACTATGGTGTTATGATGCATCCCGTCGAGTGGTCGCTCTTCTTCGAATTCAACTGGGCCCATAACTTGGAGCGCAACGATATGGCTGGATGCACCCTCATCTTTCTACCTTCGAAATGATCGGTAAAAGAACATTCTTAACTGCGTAGTCACCATCACTGCTGAATGGTTACGTTTTTGGGCAATATACATCAGAAGGGACCAATTATCTGTTTCCTCCTTTCCGTTCGTCCTCCCGTTCATTTCTATCCGTTTCCATTAGCTTAAATCCATCCTACCGAATTGGACATCGACCGGCTGTATTTGAAGTATCGTAGCAAACACCCTGTACTTATCGGAATCAAACTTTTCGAGAGCCAGTCAGTCTGTTGTAACTCTTGAAGTGGCCGGCCTTCGTTCTTCCCCAAACTTCTTCGCTGAACCGTGCGTAATTCGCCGTGAAACGCGAGTACACATACCTTTTTCGGGGAATCACTCCCCTGGTCGTGGTCCGTGGCTTATCGCACAAAGCTATGCTGTGTGTATGGAGATTTGGAGAGGATTTTCGGCTTCGCTGATGTTTCGGTATGTTCTACCGAAATGGGTTTTGCACAAGTGGCTGGCTACACACTCTGCGGATCAAGTGGTTCCATCACGAGTGGGGAACATCATGGCTGGATGTTTCTTTTGTAACCGTGAATCTGACTAATTTCAACGAGATTGATGATTTGCGCAAACAGCAAACACTTGAAGTTTGTTGGGTAATTTAGGAGGAGCTTAAGTAGGTACATAGTTTGTAAACAAGAAGTCGTGATTCGAAAGGAATAGAATACGGGTACAGATTCTAGTAGATTCTTCTACTTCTTCTTGAGCCTGCTTCTCAGCTTAGTGACCAATGTGCACTTCCACCAGTTATTAACTGAGAGCTTCCTTTGGCAAAGTTGTCATTTTCACATTCGTACATCGTGTGGCAGCTACCATAATATGGTCCAACCAGGAATCGAACCCAGACACCTTCAGCATGACTTTTCTTTATAGATATATCGCGGACTTTAACTACTCGGCTGACGAAGGCCCCAGATTCTAGTTTACTTTTAGTTTTTAGATAAGTCAGAAGTGAAAATATTGCTCATTATTGAGAAACGCCAGCCTTTACAAAAGGTTTGTCAGACTTGGAGTCCTCATTATTAACCTGAAGTAAACTGCCCTTCTCGCATAACAGTCCCATATTCTATGGGTTTCCTATACATATGGGACTGATATGCGAGTATGGGCAGTAAAGGTTTTGACAGAAAACTTTGAAAAATGCAGTAATATATTTTGGGAAAATTAATGCTTTTCGGTACAACAGTTAAACCGTCATGCCAAATTCAAAGCTTTTTCTATGCCTAGTAGAGCAATACCGGTTAAACAGTCTTAACCGTTTTTAAATCGAATTAAACTTTATACATGTCAAACATCATTCTGTTTCAAATAACTTCTTCAAAAAACTTATTGATAGAGGAAAGCAACCTGATTAGAAGACAGTTAGGAACTTCGTCTGATTTCAAAATTAGCATATTTTTGTCATTTTTACCAGCCTCCTGACACCGCCCATACAACCCCATTGGAAAATAACGAGTAAACATCTCTGGTTTCCACTGAAAAGTGGTTCCCACTGACAACTCAATGTTTGTAAACAAATAGTCGTTTAAGGACTAACAATCAAGGAAGGTGAAATCTTTTTTGCCGAAAAAATTCTTTTCTCACAACATTTATATTAGCACAAACATACGGTTGCAAACTATTCGATTGCAGTACAGCAAGTTAATTAGAGTTGATATGGTTAGCGTGGAACACATTAAAATATCGGAGAAAAAAATCCCTAATACGATTACGCCAATAAACGTTGTTGCTCTTGAGTTTGATGCTGACCTCAAAAACATGGCTGCCTAGCACCGGGCTTGTTTTACATGTTTGAGGAAAATGTACCAACTGAAAATATTTGGTTATAATTCTTTGTATAGTGGAATATCAGTATTCAAAATTTTTGGTTTCAAATATTAAACAGAATTAATTATTCATACGGTCATGAACAATTCTATCAACTCCACCACATGCTCCATCTAGGTGTTCGTTTATGGATCATTCAATGGAATGCTACGATAAATATTAAGCTTAAGAGTATCAGTAGAGTAAGGTTTGCGCAAAGCAAAATTCTAGCAAAAGAAAAAAAAATATTTGTGTGAATTTCGAAATCCAATTGATGTTATGACAAAAAAGAGTAAATTGACAAAATATTTACGCAAAAAAAAATTTTTTTTCTGTGTTCTTATATTCAAACGATTGAACTTTTTGTACGATTCCATGCATAAGCTTTTGCACAGTTACTTAGTTACAGTTTTTGAATATAAGCTTTTGCACAGTTCTTAGTTACAGTTTTTGAATATTTGCCCCATTTTTTTTTGCTAAATCTCATTATTTGTCCCTTATTTTGTTTTTACGTGATTTTGCTTCACGATGGCCCAAAATCTTTCAATAAACTACCTGCTTTGCTCATGCCCACAGTTGATCACCAAAAGTTTTCTTGTTTTATTTTGTATGGAGAAAGGCATCTAACTGCAAATATCTCGTGAATGAAAGCTTTAATAAAAACAAAATATTTGGTAGACATGATATTATTTATCATTACGCACACGTTACTATGTGGTGAGTAGCAAAGCAGGCCTGGCATGTAACCCATTGGTCGTAGCTCTTGGATGTTTGAGGGATAAGAATCTTATGGTACAATTTTAATGCTATTTCATGAATATCTTCTCTGAACAACTTTTCCGTAATAGCATGACGCCAAATCAGGCCAGAGTAATACAGAACCCGTGGACTTGTGATTAGACGGCATGAGTCAGTTCTTCAGACACTTTGACGTACCGTTACTGATCAATTGTGCAGGTGATTATGGAGATCATGCTCTTTATACCCCAACCACATATAGCTTGCCAAACCATGTAAGTTTTAGCAAATTTCGGCAACTATTTGGTCTTAAAATGATCGTCAACCTTGCCACGATCAAGTGTAGTACAAAATGCAAGACCTAGAAGCTGTTTGAAGTCTGCTTTTACGTTTGTTTGCGTGGTTATGGCAGCGTTAAAATTTTGTCAGAAATTTCTCACACAGCTTACGTGCTCGTGTTTTTACTGCTTCCGTTTCTGTTCGGGGTTTCGATAATCTAGAACGACTTATACCCTGCACTATTGGTGATCAGGTGGACAATACTCGAAAAACTGATCTTCTGATGGGTTTTTCTTGCACATCATTACATAGTAAATACTTCTATTAAGGTATTCCTATAATATAATAGCAAGACCTTTCGTAGATTTGTTGATACATGTAAGTCAATAGCTACAGGAAGTCAAATATATAGTATGTCATGATAGTATGTCAAAGTTTAAGTTTTTAAGAAAAATATGGGATTCAATAAACATACAAGGTATAATTTTAATATGATTTAATTACAGGAGGGCGAAGCATTTTGGGCGACTTTTCTATGTCACGATGCCTATGATTTTTGAAAATGTCATTATGTCAGACGACATTCATTTCACAGCACGGTGTATCTGGTAGAAAACATTAATATAAAAAAATCAGTATCGCTGAAACACCCACCAAATGAAAGCTTAGGCTTTCCCCTTTCATTTGAGACTGATTTGAAAATGTTCTATCGGGGGGTCCTGAACATTTTTTTTTTAAATTTTTAGTAAGAGATAGGTACCATAGGTTGTATCATACTCTTGGTGGAAGAAGATCTTCTTCCACCAATATTATGATACAATGACTCACTTGTACCATATGTTGACAACTCATTCGAATCGTAGAAGGCCATGAGAAAGATTTCTGGACAAACATTTAAAAAAGGCTCGAGAGGTCTTGAGGCTTTTTTTCAGAAACGTTGCTATTGAGCCCTTTTTAGCTCGCCCACGCAAACTAACACCAGTATCAGAAAGATTAGTGTTAGCTCTTCGTGATAATGGTATTGGTGAGCGTGATCGAGTTGAATTGGGCTCAGCAGCGTCTCACAAAGCCATTGTTTACCAATGTCGTATATTATTAATGAAAATTTATTTATTTATACAAAATTAAAATGTTTGTAAATAGTATCCATAATTATATAAAAAATTATTGTTTATAGATTTAAAAGATTTTCAATTATTATCCCTTTTTTAGATTCAGTTGAATGCTATCGTCTTAAAATTCAAATATATTTTCATAAGATATTGCTTTTTACGATTAGTAATAAACAAAGTGTTTGAGAAAACATTTACTCATGGATCATTACATTACACATGGTTTCACAGATTGCACAACTAAATTGGCATCAATGGCAGGGAAATCGGCTGAAAAGTAATAACATTGCATTGCTTAAGTTGTCGCGTTCTAAGGTGGTATAGCGAAAAATTGTTTCGCGTGATAAGTTTAGTACATATTTATTGTTTTGGGTCAACATTTTAGTTTGCTGATTAGAGATATGCCTGTTGATAATTACAATAAATATATCCCAATTTCACACCTATCAATAAATATATATTTACACTACACTCTGTCAGGAGACCTGAAACATGAAATTATCATATATTATCAGCAATATTGGTTGATATTATTGAACAGCACATTCTTCACGACATCAGGATTAAAGACTGGTATTGTCCAACAGAAGCATGTCGACCTTGTACGTTGTAGGTTTATTCGTTCAGTAACCAATTTAAACTTTTGAATGTAGCACTGTACAAATATAAATATAATTTAAAACTACCTATCAAAGCATGTAATGATGCTAGAACAACAATCTCACCAAAACTAAAGGAAAAACGTGGTAGACACAGTACTACCGATAATGCAAAAAGGAAGTGCCAATTGAATTGGTTGCATATTGCACGAGTGCTGCAACGCAACGCTATGTCAGCATTATGCAGACTGCTCGCGCTGAAGAATCCGCGGTTGCCAAATATTTGAGACACTAACCGACAGATGAAGAAGGCCAGGTGCAGCTGTCGAATCTACATGGTTTACCACCCAATTGAAAATCGACTTCAACATCTGTGCAATCTAAAAAAAGCCCATTTGTCCGCTGATGACTTGTTTTTGATAAAAAAAAACTTGTGATTTGAGCACCAGGTGAACGTAGCAGTTGAGCAGCTGTCTAAGGTTTGGATGTTGCAATCGCGCCAAATATCGCTTTCAAAATCAGCAGACTTAACCAATCAGTTCAGGGGTTTTTAGAAGTAACACATCTACACTTTGATTTGAACGATAATTCAGAAACTGTATTAAAACCTGTAATATACTGTAATAACGTTCAAAACGGGGGTTGGCCTGGGTAGTTGGATCTGCAAGCGATGGAGGAGGATCGTTTAAGGTTACCCTGTCGATTATCGAGCATAATTCCGACGTCATCGGGACTCAAGGCCGGTGTAAGGATACTGGCGTAAAATACTGTTGCTGCTTGCTGTAGCTTCTGGCGTTTCGGAAAAATATGGCAATATTTAGAAAATCTGGAAGACACTGTTGCTTTTGAATAATTTTAAGTGCTTCATTGCTGGAGATTTGAAAATTGTCAATATGTTTTGCGTAATAATGGAAGATAGCTCAACATTTCCTTGCCCATACTGTAACATACAAAAAAGGTCTATCCAATGTAGCTGGCCATCCACGAATACTTGGTCACATACGCAAGATGTCCACGAAATGGAAAAGTCTCGGCTAGAACCATAAACTGGCGTAGCAGTTCTTCAATTGTATTCTCGATCCACTGTTCAATGGATTACCCAACGAACAAATTGCCTACCACCTTGCTTGCATACAACACAAGGTGTTGTAAACGCAATTTACAAAAAGGATAATACATTAATCCAAATAATGTCGAGGAATGGGTAAGCACCAGCAGTTCGATTGTGTGATTCATAAAGATGACCTTAAAACTCATTCTTTTATCACAGGTAAGGATCATCAGTTGCCAACGCCACAGCAAATGCGGATTCACCAACTGAAACTGATAGAAGCTATTGAAAAATCGGCATGAAAGTGAAATGGGATCTAAGTTTGCTAGCAACTGTAATTTATCGTACTGTTCTGTAAATTATCTCTTTTCAGTGGAAACAATGCATTTCAGGCGCTTGATCATTTTGATCAGTTACATAAAAGTTGTTTTCAAATGAGTCTGGCTGATGATTTTGCAGAAAAGGTTGAGAACTTTTCAAAAACGTGGATTGAAGCAGGCTTACCCAATATCTTGAAGTTCCATATTTGCGCTATCATATCCCGGAGTTTTGTAAAATCACAGCAAGTGGTTTGAGCAAATAGGGAAACAAGCCAGTGAAAACGTGCATTACAATTTTAAAGTTGCTTGGAATCGTGTTCAGGTTCCGGAGAACTCCGAAGCATATGATCGACATGCTTCTTAGAGTTGTAGTAATGTACAATAGTGAGCATTTGTAAACCGTATTAACAGTATTTACTTTACCGATATGTCGTGTTTGTAATTGGTTTAAATAGAATGGTAAAATGCTAAATCCTTTTTATTAATTGGTTAACGATTTGAAGTAAAATTTTTCATGGCTACCTAGATAAGCATGAAAGAAAATGACTGTGTGAACCACAATTTTGAAATCAGTAATGAAAAAACAGCATTTTACTGTTTTGAAAAAAATGTTCAGGACCCCCCGATAGAACATTTCCAAACAGGTCTCAAATTAAAGGGAAAAGCCTAAGCCTTCATTTGGTGAATGTTTTAGCGATACTGATTTTTTATATTAATGTTGTTCTACCAGAGACACCGTGCACAGTTTTTGCTGTCCCGCTGGTGCTGTGTGTGAGAGGTGACGGTAGCGGATTAGTATAGAAACATCAATTGACTTCTGACCATGGAAGCGAGACGAACGTCGCGAGAAATGTCGACTGTTTACAGCACTGGTTTTGACTGCATTATGACAAAATGAAAAGATCTAGCTCAGGCCTGCCCAACCTTTTCAAACCGCGGACCGAATCTCAGCAACATTCTTTGATGGCGGGCAAAACTTTTTGTAGTCCCAAAAACAACCATCTGTGTGAATCGAACCAAAGTTAGTCTCTAAGAAAGCTCTTTTTGAGAAATTGGAAAGAGATACTTAATATAATACACAGGTTTCTGAGAAGCCTGTGCACTGGTTTATGTCATCTACCCCCTGTTTTTAAGGGGACACATCTCGGAAGTCAAAGATGGCTGTCACAATGGACGACTTGTGCACCTTCTCGCGTTTTCAAAGGCACTAAAGTGAAGAAATGGTAGGCAAACATAACTAATCTTCTTATTTTAAGCTTTCTTTGACCAAATTGTGCCATAACTTTTGTTAAAGCTTGATGAATAGGGGAAGTGGTGGCAAAATGAACAGGGGTGGTAAAATGAACACCGTGCCTTTTAGCGAGAAAAAAACAAATTTGATGAAATTTCTATCACGCACGGACGATTTATAGCATAAATCGGAATGTTCGGAATGATACGGAGATCAATTGAAATGAAAATATCAACAAAAACTAGAACTTTAGAAAACCACGTTTGAAAATTAGATCTGACGTAACTTTCAGCTCGGGAGTGTTGAGGTTTTCAGTGAGGTAAATATCGTCATGATATGATGTAAAATCTGATCCTTTAGATTTCTTTTTGAATGGGTTACAACAATTATCGGATATATTTTCGGTAATTCAATGAAAATTTTCAAAAATATTTGTTTTGCTCACGTTTTTTGCATGATGTTCATTTTACCACCAACAGTTGTTCATTTTACCCACAAACTGCAGGTAAAATGAACATTTGTATCGTTTTTTGCTAGTGATAGAAATATGTGAAAATTTAGCTATTTCAGTCTGAATTCGTGTCGCTGCCATAGATAACGTCCATATCTTTGATGTTGTGCGATAGAACCGTACAAATTCCTCGTTTTTCTATTCAGTTTTTTCTATCAAGTTGTGTAAAATGGGCTTTCATATTACGAACTGCAAAAAAGGTCTTTTCAATTTTAACGACCTATCATTCTGACGATTATTCAAATTCGGAAAAAGACTAAGCTTCGGAACATTTACATATTTTCAAAATTCATAATCCTACAACAACGGGCCAGACATGAGGCGATTCTTCATATTCTTCGCGGGCCGCACAAAATGAAGCTGCGGGCCGTACGTTGGGCAGCCATGATCTAGTTAATATCTCGTGGCTAGATTTTTCTGTGCGCAAATCTAACAATATAAACCTTTTATATTTTAGTCAAGCTCGCAAAAGACATATCTCAGAAGGATCAGTGATGCATACGACGAAAAGTCATGATGACTTCCTTTAGCAGTCTTAAAGGAATTGCTGTACACATATTAGGAAAAATTTTTTTAATTAATTTTCGGAAAGGCGCGTTAAGTTATTTCAATGAAACCTTTTGGAAGAATTTCTGAAGAAATTTTCAAAAGAACAACTGAGAAAGTTGTCTGTTTGGTTTTGCATGATGTCTCCTAAGTTCGATATTGAAAAACCATCTAGTTATGAAATACAATACCAGTGTCACTTTGGCTCATTGGGGTAGTCATGAAAACCAATTTTACTATAGTCGATGTCGAGGTACGAAATATAAAGCTACGAGGAGTTGATAGTAGTTCGCCAAATTAGAAGAACACTACTGTTATCAGTTTTTTGTGAACTACTCTCCATGCTAGTTTAATAAAATCGGTATCGGTTATGTGGTAATGAAACAAAAATGAAAGGTATACCATTGGGGCACTCAATCACTGATGTAACTTATCGGGTTTGAACCGTTCATAAATCGGTACAGATAGGAAACACATGCTTCGCTTGCTTTGATTGTGCTTCAAAGTAACCTAATTCTGCAATCCCTGCAAATGATGCAAAATCACCTAGAACTTCGTCTCCATCGTAGATCTTCCTTCTCACCGATCATATCCGGCCTCGTTGAACATATTCCACAAATCTGCAAGCAGATTGTAAATATATAGAATACGAGAATGCATCTTAGTTGTTTACGATACGGTATTTACCAAGCTGTCATTGCTCTATCAACTGCACATCGCACTGCGCGCCTACTTCGATCAGCTCCGTTTTCCGAAGTGAAATGAGCGGAAAGAAAAGCAAACAGCTTCGGCGGTAGCAGCGAGCAACAGCTGCAATATTTCGATACTTCGAGATATGCCTTCCGAATGCAGCGCGGCGTCCTGCTGCAACCATTTGGTAGCGAATGCAGCACCGTCCAAATAATAATAAGAGTATTCTGCGTGGCATCAGAGTGCAGTGCAACTCCAATGTGGCTCCCGACGAACAACGGGTGAGAGATAGATTGATTGTGGTTTGTGCAATCGGACTTTTCCTTGACGTCTGAATCAATGAGAGCGAGCTGCTGTATGCATCCTGCACAGCAAAAAATAATTTGTAATATTATGTTTTATTACATCTACAACATACGCTTCGCAAACAAGGTGTTTAACTACAGTTTTTCAACGTAAAAAAATCAGCCGTCGGTTGCTGAAAATCGATATGACCAGGTTGAGAATTTATCGAAAAAGGTATACAAATTTGAGTGGGATTTGAAACCTTACCTAGTGAGTGAGAGCCGAGACCGTTACCTCACGGTCATCTCATCCGAATAGGAGAGGGGTGACTTTGTTTACAGTTACACCGGAAAATTGTTGAAAATGGATGTAACGTTATGCTAGAATTTAAATTTGCCGATATAGCATTATTTTATTTTTTGCCGTGTATCCTGGTAGACTATCTAACTTTTTAATGGGGAAGTTGGGGTGGAGCAGTCGCACGACTCCCCGATATCTCAGCCCAACGAATAGGAGTAGTTTATTTATTTTTACAAACGATTCCGTTTCCACCGGCGGACAGAATGAAGAATGAGGTGGAAAATGGAAACTGTACAATTTCCATAGTTGCGGTGGCGGCAGTTGCAACTTGCGACGACCATCATTAGCCGCCGGCAGCAACAATAATAATGCCGATAGGGAGACAGAGAGTGCGAGAGACCGGGACAAGGGGCGGGACAGATAAATAATTTCGCTCCACAATGTGCGCGTTCCCCTTTTTCGGGTCACCACCACCGCAAGTGATTAGCCGCAGCACGAAGCGACGCGCGCGCGATCTTCGTGGCTGTGGCTGCGATGCGACGCGTGAAAGTTTCCGTGGGGAAGAAAAGTGTAATTGCTACCTATGGACGCGGTGTCATTGTGCAAGGCAGGCAGGCAGAGGCCCATGGGAGCGCTGAGAACAACGATCTGCTCTCGGCGGCGCGGCGACGTCCGGAAAAAAATGGTTTTTGTTTTCGTATTTTTCATTAAAACTAGCACAAGAGGAAGTTAGTTTCGAAACGTTGAACAATTGATGGATATTGTTGCGAAAGCTGGAAAATAACTGAAAGGAGGCTAGTTAAAAAGTATCTTTCAAGGTCATTGATGTACATTAGGGTGGTCCATAGTCGTTAAACTGCAAAAATATCAAGTTCTTCTTCTTCTTCTTCTTCTTCTTCTTGACATTAACGTCCCCACTAGGACAGAGCCTGCTTCTCAGCGTAGTGTAAGTCAGTCACTTACGATTCACTTTTGAAATTGGATTGTTTTGCCCATATCCACCGTATAAGAAATCATTAGAAGATTTCTTAAAGGTTCTATGAAGAAATCCATTTAATAGTTCCATTTTTAAAAAATCCTATAAGGGCATAATAAACAAATTTCAAAGTAGTAAGTTCGTTTTTAGTACATAAATGGGCCACCTTAATGTACAAACATACTTGCAAGAACTGCGACTGCAAAGACAATACATTACGATGGAACGTGCCTCTTTCAAAAACTTCAACAGTCATAGCCAACTGTGACGGGAGAGTCGTAGGAGTCAAATACTTCTGAGCTCTCACTGTCGTCGGCGTAACTAACCAAACTAACCACATACATGATAGGCGGGTGTCAAGCGATTCTGGCAGGAGAACCTGCTCTCAGTAGACAAAGAATGCGCCATAAAGCCCTATTGTTGTGAGGCTCCGGTGGCGGCCTCTTGCCGCCGACCAACCGCACTAGAGAGCTACTTTTTGTTATTCAAACAACGCTCGCGCCTTTTGCCTCAGAGTGAACTTCTTTACTGCGCTATTTCCTGAGGCGATTCCGCCGCTTTTGTTCGCCTTATCTTCTATTGACTGCGGTGGAGATGGGCAGGGAGCAAAAAAGTAAAAAAACAAAAAACTTCTGCCAAATTACTCATCATTCCGCGGTGTGGTTCAAGTTCTCTCCCAAGGCAATCCCACTGGCGCCACGGAGGCTTCTTAACTGGATAGTTTTGTTTGCCCATCGGATTCAAGTGGTGCTTTTAGAAAAATTAAAGCAATTTTTACATTCACCGCAGAACTTGAGAATTCGGAAAATTTTAAACCATGGAATGTCCAAGCGCAACGGAATGGTCACTTATCTTTGAGTCTGGCAGCATTCCAGTGGTAAACGCATATTTCTGCCACTTGACCCGACGACGAAGG
This sequence comes from Aedes aegypti, assembly GCF_002204515.2. Lineage (NCBI taxonomy): Eukaryota > Metazoa > Arthropoda > Insecta > Diptera > Culicidae > Aedes > Aedes aegypti. The sequence continues at coordinate 451,468,382 of NC_035108.1, forward strand.
CACGCTGTTTGTGGCTGCTTGGCTTGGCGGCACACGAATTTCAGAACCGAACCGTAGTCTTGTGTGTGTGTGGTGAGAACAAGTTGCAGTTTGTAAGGTATTATTGTTTGTGCGCAAAAAAAACTTCCACTCTCAGGCGTCCATTAGCAGGTACAAATTATTCCGAACCACATGCCGCCTATGCAAGCTCGAGCCCAATTGCCGATACTCAAAGCGATGCGAAGTCAACCGCCGAGCGGAGAACCACTTCACCAATAAGGAATTCGCATCTTGTCCACTCTCAGTAGGTTGTGCCTTATTGAATAATAATAATAACGTTGCCATTGGCAACCCCCGACCACGCTGCTGAATGATGAGGGCGGACGAGCAGCGCCTACCTTGTTCGGGTGCTGGTGCCTTGGAAGCTTATTAACAGCTGGTGCTTTCCAGCCACCATATGATCACTGCGGATCGAGGTTAAATTGCGACGACAACGGTGATGATGATGATGATGATGATCGAGTCAAGTTCACTTTACATGGTTCACCTGCAAGGGGTGGTGTGTGGTGGCAATCATATTGATGCACTGAGAAAATGCCTACATGGGGAGAAGATTTCGGTGTGATGTCATGTTTTAAGTTCGAGCTGTGAGTTGGCGAACAAGGCTTGAAACGAACCGTGGTTGGTGGGTTTCAATTGATTATGAATGAGTGGATAATGGCGCTGTGTGCAAGATTTCGATGTTGACTGTGTTTCGAGAAACATTGATCTGCAATAGATCTGCCATGAATATAATTGGCTTTACTATTTTTGTGTTCGTTATTGGCCAAAATATGAGAGTATGAAATGATCTTATTGGACTAAAAATAATCATGATCTCAAGATAGATGAGAGCTAATGATGCGTTGGTTAGACCAGAGACAAATAGAGACATACTAGTCGGGTTCAGAATGGGTCCACTTCTAGTACTGCATTTGGTCCCTTGATACTGCAAAAAATAACCAAGTTTGACAGATCACAGTATACTTTTCACGGCTAGATTTTGCTCTATTGCCTTATGTGCCATAAAAATTTGGGTCACTGCAAGGAACATGGAGGTCCTTATTTTGTCTTTGATAAGACTACATCTTCTTTCTTAGTAAGAAGATGTGCATCTTCCTTTATTGATATCTCAGTAGACAAAGTACAGTTGAACTGGGATGTGCGAATAAGATATCAACAAATGGCCAGGATTTATGTCAAATTAAAGTTTTCGTAAAATTTCTTCGCCTATACATAGGAATGTGTGCTCATTATATTGTCACGAAGCGTTATGTAAATATTACCAAAGTCAGTCAAAACATAACTGAGATTTGGCTTTCCAAAGTTTATTATAGTTTGATTAAAGTGGCTTATTTCAAATATTAAAATCCTACACAAAAAGTGCCTTAAAAATGTTAACATTGTCAAAATCTCTAAATTTACTAGAGATACTACATGACATAATGACTATTCCCGCACTGCATACTTCAGTGCAGGAAAGTAGGCCTTTTCATGACAGATTGGCGTGATGAAACCCAGCTTATTACGATGAGAAATTGCAATTCTGATATAATTTCTGATACCCTCGAGTGGTCTTCTACGAAATTGCAAAAAATGTTGTACGCAACTCGTTGCAGAACTCGATTTTTACAGCACTCGTCGTAATTATCCTACTTGGCAAGCCTCATAGGATAAATTAACGACTGGTGCTGTAAAAATCTTCATTCTGCAACTTGTTCCGTAAACTATTATTTCAGAACTCTGTTACAAACTTATCGTTGAATTTTGCACTGCTCCCATCAGACTGTCGAAATGTCCATCATTACAAGTATCTTGCGTTATTTTTTTTCCATTGGTAGCATATTTTTACATTTAATATTTCTTTTGAAGCTTCTGGAATACGTTTATCTTTCTTTTTTTATTGAGATCAGCAATGTTTCGAAACATTTTTGATAGTTACCACTTTTGATTTTCTCGAACTTGTTCCATTCAATGATTAGTAGTTTGTAGTTAAAAAATTAAGCACTAAACACACTATAGCAAATTATTACCGAAGGTAGCCAGTAGATGCCAATCGTATAATAAATAGTTTTATTCTTAAGGGTCTCTTATATTCCATTATTCAATTTATTTGAACACTTAAGCTTCGAAAATCATACGAATATACTACGACTGTGATTTTCATCCGATACTCTTATGAAATACTTTCGATGTGGCCACCCAGCAGTAAAATACTATAAATGGCTTAGTGGGAGTTGGAAATGTATTTTGCCATTAGTTGTGATATTGATTTATGTTTCCAAACAATTAGTTTGATTTTGTATAAATAATGTTATTATTAACATCAGCAACAACTGCATCTTCTTCTTCCAGTCAACCCAGAGTAACGTGAAAGTCATTGCTAGAAATAACTTTTTCGACGACCAGCAAACGACCGCTTCTTCACCATAAACTGTGTTTTTTTTTTTTGCAAACCTGTTTTTTTCAGTCAGCCATCAACATTACTGTCAAAGTGATTATCATTTAATTTGGCATATCTACCGCCGCCATATCCATCCGAATGCGAAACAGGTTGACATCACTCAGCCGTATCCAGTTTCGCTGGAATTCCGCACAAGAACCAAACCCATGTTTTCCTCTGCGGTGAATCGGACTGTTAGTTTTCGATATTTGTTGCGAAATAGTTTTGTTTGTTCCGACATTTTCTGGATTTGTCTTCGATAGAACTCGAATAACAGCGGGGATCACCCTCATCAGCAGAAAAGTCAAAAACACAAGTCACCACCTATGTATTTAGTGAATGAAAGTCAAGTGGATTCCGCCTCTTTCGATGAATCAAGGCGAGGTGGGTCCCACTTGGACCCATTTGCTCAATCGCCTACAACCAGTCGATGAATCGAAACATAAAGGTTCCTATTATCATACATAATCCCACTTATTAGCGAAATTTAGACATTTAATTATAGATTTACGTCGCGTCAAGCATCATAGATGACGGACAGAGTTAGTGGGAAAGCTCAAGGATCAGTTGAAAGTAGGATGGCGAAAATAAAATGAATACTGGTTATAAATATTTTGAAAGCACTATTTGCCAATATCGGTAATTCTGTGAAAATGAATACGGTTTTTTACAAAGTTATTAAGGAATGACGTGGAGTATCAACCCAGTGAAGTCAAAAAAGTTTCCATTATAAAAAGATGATAACCTATTCGGGAATCGAACCCAGAATACCTGTAGAACATCCGCGGACGTTACCACGAAGCTAAAGAAGGGCTCATGAAGTATAACACTATCGGTAGCGTAATTAATGATCTCTTCAACTTATCATTTCTAGGATTCGTAATATTTGAAAGGGAGTTTTAATTGAAAATAAAAAATGGTATTCTGGCACTACCAAGAATCTATCTAAATATTATCATTGCAGTATTTCTATTCTGAGCTCCGCTCTCCACCTCAACCCAAAGTTCTCATCCATCTGGACGTAGATGTGTGGGAAATTCAGTGCACCCAACCGTCGAATGGCTTTGATCCAGTTTGACTTGTCGGTGGACGTATCCAATCAATCAATCTCGCGTTTGTTAGGTGATTTTTTTTTCCGATTCTGTACGCAAAGCCACAAATGACATTCCGATTTGCGTTTTTTTCTGACGCTGGATATCAATCTGTGCGTGTTGAAGTGCCTACATTCGGTTCACTCAACGTGCGGCTTTCGCGTTCAATGTTTGCTCAACTGGGCGTGAGAAAAATGTGGCAAACAGGTTGTTGTTGGCGGATCCATGGGACACACAAAAAAAATACGGTTCGGATCTATTTCCAGATTGGGGACAGTTGGGCGGCGTTATCACATGAATTCTTCAAAAGGTATCAAATTCACCGAACAGCTTGACGTGCTGGACCACCCAATTAAAGCTCATGTTTTTGTCCGCATACTAGTTGACTAATTAGTATACTTGTAACTAAAAAAAAAACCGCACTCGTGACCACTTCTGGGGTCACGTACTTTCCGGAATCAGACGTGTACCGAGCGGTAGAAGGTAAATTTGACCATTTAGCCCAGAGCAAGCGTTCGTCCGTAGATACGTACGAATCGTTTGACCCGCAGTGCTTTCGAAATTGAAACTTTTCGGTACATGCTCGGCATAACAACGGCGAAAGAGCGCCGAAAACGTTTCAATTAGATGACGACATCCGCCGGATCGGCAGAAAAATGGAGCGCGGTGACACCAATCAATTGACACTATTTTTTGCTGTCTGCATAAATGAACGCGTCTGTTTAGTTAGTAAAAAATCGTACTGTAAACCGGGGTAGCATTGATCAGATTTAGGATGTTTCTTTGAAATTTCATTTAAAAATTCAGAACTGGCGATCGGTCCAGGAACATGGATGTAAGGGGAAATTTACCTGGGCATATAGTATCATCCTACATGCCACACGGCATACGAATGCGAAAAGGACAACTTTGGCAAAGAAAGCCCTCAGTTAATCAGTGGAAGTGATAGGGGGGTCTGTAGCCTTGAGGTTACGCTTCCGCTTCATATGCGGAAGGTCATGGGTTCAATTCGCAGCCCCTCCACAAAAAAAACCCGTCCAACCACCAGAAGACGCCTCACGGAGGATCGTGCTTTGGGGAGCACATCCATCCTCCGTCAGTATCAGATGGTGACTGAGACAAACTGACCCTCTTCGCAGGCAGCTAGCCTCACTAACAGCAGAGCTCTCTCCTACCTGCTCCGTGTGAGAGTAAAAGAGTAGGAGAGAGTGAAAAGCAGATGTAAATATAGATAAGTTGAATAGATCTGTATCGGTAAAGAAGCTACAGATCAAATAATTCCGGCACAGTAGTGGCCACAAGCACAGAGTGCCTTAAAAAAAAAAAAAAAATAGTGGAAGTGCACATTGAACACCAAGTTATGAAACAGGCTCTGTCCCAGTGAAGACGTAATGTCTAGAAGAAGAAGTTTAGTGACCAAAAAGTGACCTAAAAATGATTTAAAATTACAAGTATTAGTCATAAAAATAACGAGAAATTAAAATACGTGCTATGCGTATATGAACCTATCTACATAATTAAGAATGTGGAGAACTGCAGTAATTCGAAATAACAGTTATCTGGCTGTGATACAAATCTAAACAATTTCACCGAGCTCCGCAAAACGAATCACCGAGAACCCAACTCAGTATTTTTCAAAACCGAATCTCAGTATTTATTTTACTGAGATTTCGGAAATCCTACCTTTTTACAGAGATCTTGGCGAATGTTTCCGAGATTCGGTTAAAAGTAACAGAGATTTCAGTAAATGTTTTACCGAGTTTCGGCAAATATTAACCAAGATGTCAGCTGTTGGATTCTCGGCTAATCTGTTCTCCGAGATCGATTTCTAAATTCAAGTGTGTAGGACTTGATTGTCATACATGGGCAATAAGATGACGCATTGGAGATTTAACTTCTCTTTTCTTAACTACACGAAAATCAGCTTGGTATAGATACATTTTTAATATTTCTTATTTCAGCCGAAAAAAATTCATATTTTATTAAATACTGAAAACTGCGGAAACTGAAAAAATGAACTGCGGAATATAAGTTTTAGCAAAATTCCTATACATGAGGAACTTACTCTCAGAAATGCATTGAAGATTTTAAACTAGTTCGAAGTTTTTGATTGTCGAAAGCATCATGGTGGAAATTGTGAATAAATTTAAGAACATTCTGAAAAAATCCTGTCAGAATTTAAAAATTTAAAAACAAGTAGAAACTCAGCAATACATAGTTATTTGTGACATAATTTCTGTAAAAATAAACGCTTTCTTCCAAATAAATAATAACTTCAGATCACAATTGGTTATTGATGAACTTGAGTCAAACCGAATCAGATGAATTTTTTAAATATTCAAGCATTCATTATAAGCACGAGTTTTTGGCATAGAAATAGTTGGCCAAAGTCCCATGAAAACTGTATCAAGGATTAATCAGTAGAAAAAAAAATTAAAGCTAGTTTGTTAAAAATTTTCAATGTAATTTCTGGAATGATTCCTAGCAAAATAAATACTCGCTTTCGAAGTCCTGACAAACTGTATGTTTTTTTAAGTTGTTTTCCAAACCGTCTTTGGCATATCTTCCGGAGAAGTTTGGATGAGGTTCTTTCAGAAGACAGAATTAACATTCTTTCTATAGCAGCAGATTACTGCAGAAAGTTCACTAGTAATCTATTAAACAGGTTTGTCACGTATTGGTCCTCGTTTTTCGCCAAAATGTATTAAGATATTTCGGCCAAAAAATTCATCCCAAAGTCATTTTCTCAGTTTTGTCAGAATCTTGTCATTTTCCATTGGAAATGTTTACAGAATATTCACCAGAATTTTTCCAGGAAGTTGGCCAGGAGTACCTTTATTTTTTGACAATTTGATTTCAAAATAACACTATTTTTGCCATTATAATAACAAATATCTATTTCTTGCTGTTTCTTTGTGAAAAGTTTTTGTTTGATTTTGGAAAAAAATATCATTTTATGCGGCAAAATTTTAAATGGAAGAGACTTTAGTTTACGTTTTCAAGTTGATATGGAATTTGATTGTACTTATAAAGACTATTATGCCTTTATTTTTTAATGTTGGACTGCACTTAGGGGGGCCAAAAATTCGTGTGCTCTACTGAATTCAAATCACATGGAAAGAGAATCCTCAAAATCTGAGCCAAAAATATTTACATTTAGGGGTGGCGCAAACGCCTTGAAGGTGAATTTTCAAGTTATAAAAAATAACCTTCAGTGAAGTAAACATAACTAGCATTTTTCGTTAAAAAATCATGTTTTTGTGCAGTTTTTGCTGAATAACTTGTTCAAGACATTTATTTATTGAAATGTGTTATATGAAAAGTTTGAAAACAATTGAATTAGCTTCAAAAGCATGTAAAAAGATTTGGAATCGGTTGAGTAATCATGAAGTTATGGTCAAACAAAGTTGAAATTTTTAGCAAAATGAGGAAAAATTTGGAATAAATTACTTTTAACTAAAACTTGTTTTGATTTTAGACAAATTTGATGTTCTACAAAGTTTTCATAAATTTAATTTTAAAGATAATGATGCTAAAAGTTTTAAAATTGGTTAGAAAATAAAAAAGTTATGTTTACTTCACTGAAGGTAATTTTTTATAACTTGAAAATTCACCTTCAAGACGCTTGCGCCACCTCTAAATGTAAATATTTTTGGCTCAGATTTTGAGGTTTCTCTTTTAATGTGATTTAAATTCAGTAGAGCACACGAATTTTTGGTTTTGAGAGCTTCTGAAAAATAAGCCGCACCCTAGGGGGCATGGGGCAAGAGCGACACCCGGGGCAACAGTGCCACCTCTAATTTCACGTAGTTCAAATCAAATTTTTTATGTTAAACTCAGGATAAGAATAAATTGAGTACTAATTGAGGGTTGTGTAAATATTACAGTTAAAAATGCGTCGTACAAAAAAAATAGAAAAATGTCTTTAACTCACCAACGCGAAAAATGCGAAATATTATAAGAATGTAATGCTGGAAAACAAGGTTTGACTCCCAATAAATACAAAACATATTGATTTTTCCGCACAGTATTGATGGTTTTCAATTGTTTAATATAGCTGTGAGGTTTTTTTTTTCGAAAAAGTCCTTTTGACATTAAGTTTTACATATGTAAAATCAGTATGTCTTATGGGGCAAGAGAGACACCGCAATTTTCTCATATACAATCAAATGAACTTTTATTTTTTCTTGTTAAATATTGCATTAAATCAATGTTTCCTACTAAATTAAATCAAAATAAACCATTTTGGACATTCAAAATAGTTTCTGAAAATTTTTACTATTATTGTTACAGTCAAATAAGATGAGAACTAAATGAATTGCGTAAAATTACTTTTTCACTATAAGCCAACTTTTATCCCTCAGTTTTTATCTTTACTTATTCTAGAATTTATCGTTTAGGCGGGAAAATAATAATATACAAAATTTGTGGAATTTTGCTCTGGTGGTCTTCTTGCCCCATACGAGTGGCACTCTTGCCCCGTGCCTCGTTTAAAAACCTCATAAGAAGGGACATTTTCAAAAATCTCAAATCATCATGTGTTTCTTATATTTTTGAAATCTATCGATAACATCATTCAGAACAAGAGATGAGCTTGCCCCTACACTGGAATAATCCTCAAAAATTGTGCTAATCAACCATGATTAGAACCTATATATCTTAAGGTGTCCTACTTGCCCCCAGCCCCCCTACTTCATATTTTTCCTAAAAATTTTCATACGAAGTGTGATAATTTGCGAATGCATAGTTTATTACACATTAAAATAAATGTTTTGCGATGGAAAATGGGTTGATTCGGTTATGCTTTAGTTATCAGTTTTTTAATTCATAAATCTTGCTGAATTAAACATACTTATGAAATGTTTGGTACCCCGGTCCAAGGAAGAATCTTGGGTACGTGGAACCTGTAAGCATACCTCGTTTATGGTAATTTGTTGAAACCACAATGACAAAGGTCAGACACAAAAATATTGTTGCTTCTACTGACTCCTACTACGTTGTACCGTATGAAGTGGAAGTAAATTTGATTTTTTTATTTTTCAAGTAGTCAAGAAATAGTGTTAGTGGTTGGAAATTATTTCATTTTTGGCGTCTTTTTTTTAAAGAAATGTTTTTCTTTTTATATTTTAAATGGATTGCTGAGTCAAGATTTTTGTTCTACTTTGCATGGTTCAGGAGATATGAATTTTTAAAGTTTGAGGTATATAGGAAAATCGTGGAAATTCAACTCGAGTTTTCCGGGAAAAAAGGCCACTATATTTTTTTTTTGAATTTAACTTTTGGTCATATATTCACGAGCTCAACCTCAACCAACCAAAATTTCATACAAATCGGAGAACCTTCAGCCCAAATTGTCCGATAATTAAAAAAAATCCCCAGAATACAGATTCCATGAGGATTAGTTAGCATTGTCAGCAAAATAATATATCACTTACCCCACAATATAGTCCGAATTGCGTAGGTTTTTAGCAATATTCGATTCAAAAACTGCTTTTTTATCGCACTGTACTATTCTTTATTCGATTTCCCAAACAAACACTCTCTCTCATCACTTCACGAACACATGCTTCTGCCACAACACACAAGTTTCAGCCGCTATTTTAAAAACGCAAAAAGTTAGCAATTAGATTGGGTTATTACAAAATCACAAGAAAACTCGCGACAATGTCTTTAAAATCGTGAAAACTGCTTCGAAATCAAAAGTTGGAACTTGCCAACGTCAATCGTTTCCCGCCCGGTAGCACACATCTACTCTCATGTTGTTCAATGTAGGATAATTCACTTCTGATCTAAAGGAAGTTGCTAGTATTATTTTGCTGTATTCTCAGTGAAACATGAATAAATGCGCGAATTTTGCATACATACTCAATCGAAATTCAGAAAGATTTTTCCTATGATAATCAATATTACATCGTATATTATCACTTCAACAAACGTGACTGAATAACATGACAAACCGAGTTAAACATGTTTACATAGCTTTCTTTTGGCACCACTGGCAATCAGCTGGGACATGTAAACAAGTGCATTCAAAATCTGCTATGCCGCGCGATTTAATATATTTTACAACAGGGCCAATACTCCGTCTTATTTGACACGGGAAGCAATTGGAAGATGAACGACGTGGTTTTCGATTTACCGTCAAGCAACCATTCACTGTAAATTAATGAAAAATCTGCACCTCATAAAATTGTATGACCCTTCCAAATATAGAGGCGATTACAATACTCCCATACATTATGAGAATGTTCCAAATTTTGTACATGCATGAGTGTTTTACCAACGCATATGCATTCATCACTAGATTTCACTCATACAAGCAAAGGGATTACCACCAAAACAGTTGTCATTAATTCACAATAGCACTTTCAATTTGCATGAAAATTTGCGACACACTACACGTCTTGTGTTGCCCTGAAGTGCAATAATTCTCGCGTAACTTCTCAAAAGGAATTTCAGCTTTGTTTACTTTCTGTTGAATCAATAATTGAGCCACTGTAACCACCTTCTGTTGCATTTTTTTGTACGAAACGCTAGCTAAGGACATTGTACTTCGATCCATAGTGAAAAGCTTCCCAGAAACTTTAGTATTGCACTGTTATAATCGGGATAGAGCGAGAGAGGAGAAACTGTTTCAATAATCAAACAATCATTATTGCTAAAAGAGTTCATTCACTTATTCCGTTATTATTCAAAAGTGGAAAAATGCCATCTACATTTCTACAATGGAACTGCTTGATGCGAAATGCCTATTATGTCAAACTTCCGTATTAATCGCGATTGATCGGAACCGTTATAAATTGCACTTCGATCCAAATGAATAGGAGATGAGAGTTTTCGCTTATTCTGCGCGTATTTCAATCAACAAAGGCGTCGGGCAGGTCCTTACAGTCGGTTGGGATGGGGAAGGAATGTCAGTGTGCAGTGATTACTGCTACTTAAGACCGATAATACCTCTGCATATCCACAATCACCACAGAAAGGGAGGAAGGAAACGGGATGAAGGAGTTACTTTTAGTTGATGATACGATCCATGGATATACTCTGAACTATTGACTTTTTATGCAGAACCCGAGATGTTTCTGTTTTCAAAAATTCTAAAACGGTGCATTAGCATACAGTCAAACTAATCGATTGATTTAATACTTGCTTACACATGATCAACTAATGCAGTAGCGCAACCAGAATTTGGTTCTGGGAGGGGGGGATGAAAATTTGAAAGTAATGCTTTTTGAAAAGGTATGATTTAATGAAATAAATTGAGTTATGCGGTTTTGCGTCGTCTTGTGATGTTTTCCCAACAGTGTTGTACAAAATACTAAGGTCTAAGTTTTTCAACAATAAGAATGATCTTTTAGCTTAGAAATTGAAAAAAAAACACTTGAAAAATTTCCATATACTTCCACTAGCATTTTAAGATTTTGTTAGTCCGTTTACTTTGAAAATCGAAGAATCGCTTCTAGAAAAAAAAAATGCTCTGAAAGTTGTAAAGCCTGCCTAAATCAACATTTAACAAAAAAAAAATGATTCTTTGAGTGCTGCATCAAGCTGTTCTAAAGGTCATTAAACTGAATCTTTGGAAAACTTCAGTTTGTTTTTCAGAATAGTGAGGTGTTACAAGTGCTTGAGAACTCGCTCTGAGAAAGCGAGAAAGTAGAAAAAAAGTATGGAGATATTCAGATTTGTACCGAACAGGAGAAATACAGATAAATCAGAAAATTAGCAAGACGTGTTCTTATCAAAGTCCTTTAATTGTTTAATCATATTCCTCCCATTTTGACAGCTTCTTCAGAACAGAATGAAATTTATGCTGTTTATTAGCTTTTTATAGTAACAATTCGCAGATATTTTGTTCAAGAATTTGAAAAAAAAACACAACTTTGAAGAACATAACTATAAAACATACCGAAAATCACAGTGGTCATACGAACTAAACTATAAGTAACTGATCCGTAGTTGTTGGCAATGCTGTCTTTATTAAGATGAAACGAGGTGATTATTTGCCCGACGTTTTGACACGGGTATTGTGTCTTCCTCAGGGAGTGAATATATTTTTCGTTTTTTTTTCCCATGTTTTGTCTAACTAATCTGTATGACGTGGTTTTTTTTGTACAAAAATCATTATTTTTTATGCACATCTTGCTACACATTACCAGCACTGTGCATTGCGCGATTATTTATCGCGACGGCGGTTTTAAAAAACTTCTTAAAATGCCTGTGGATCGTCGCAGCTACTTCAAATCGTTTTGTTGTCTTCTGCGCGATCATTCCTAATTGTCCAAGACATGATTGCGCAGAAGACACCAAAACGATGTGATGTAACTGCGATGATCTACAAGCGTTTTTCAAGATCTCCGGCCTGAGAATTTTTCGCGTCACGCATAATACAAGTTGTGTATAGAAAAGACAGTAAGTTTTGTAGTTATGTACAAAAAAAACACACCAGACAGTTACAGTTAGACAAAACATAGGACAAAAAACCTCCCTGAAGAAGACACAATACCCGTGTCAAAACGTCGAGCAATTATCTTTTTTTATCTTAATAAAGACTGCATTGCTGGAAAATTAAGATTGAACTATGCAGTCGATTCTTCACAAATAAAATGTAGTGAAAACATTCAAAAAATTGTTGATTAGCCTTACATTCCCCCTCGATCAAAAGAAGCAATATTTTTGCTGTGCAACAAACTTTACTCTCAATTTGCTCTATTCTGAGTAAAAACGAATAGTAAAAATCACCCAATAAGAGGATTTCTGCGAAGCATAGCAACAATAACAGAACATGTTTACGATTGCGGTCGTTATGAAACAATTTCAAATTAAATTTTGAGTAACTAACTCATGAAAGAAATATTTTGATCATCTCGTATTCCTCATTACACCTTTCATTAAATCCCTATGTGACATTAAATCCAGAACAATTTATCCTAAAAGCGTAACATATTTTATATTTGATAAGTATCCAACATGAAATATTATAATTGATTTTTTTTTGTTCAATAGCAATGGTCAATTTTTTCAGGTCGGTTACATGAATGAATTGAATTTGACCCATTTGTCAAGCAAGTCCAATTTCAAACTTAATATTTTAAGTCCTATTTGCCTCGAAGTACCTTATATAATGTCCAGAAATTATTTGTGGCATAAATCAGTGGTTTTCATATCGTGCTCCACGAGGCCTTGGCAGGTGATCCGCGCCAGTTTTTAAAAGTGTTACCAATGCTTCGAAATATCTCAAATTTTTGCGTCGAGGACTTGGGATCAAATCCCATTCCCGGGTTACTCACGAATGACGTAAAGGTTAAAGTGATGACTTCCTTCGGAAGAGAAGTAAAGCCGTTGGTCCCAAGATAAACTAGCCTAGGGCTTAAAATTTCGTTAATTAAAATAAAAAAATAAAAACTACCTTTTAATTATACCAAACCATGCTATATCTAGAATTTTCAAGACTTTAAATTTAAAGAACAAAACAACCGATCGCGCTAAAAATTTGATGAATTAGTAACTTGCTAGTAGCGACCAATCGATCGCATTTTCATCTAAAACAAGTGTTTTGTCCTCTAGATTTATGCTCTTGAAAATTTAGACATAGTTTTAATTCATCTTCACCTTATGATGATTTCGACGTTATGATGGCTGACGATCTCTATTTTTATTGATCTTTCATGTACCTCAGATATTTCAACGAAAACTTTCAGCATCTGGGCTAAGATTTTGTAATTGGAAGGTTAAATATATACTGTCGATTAAAAAATGGATTATCTTGAATTTCATATAGAAAACAATTTAAGGGTTAAAGAAATCCTTATATCCACAACAAAAATATTGAAACTTTCAGAGTATGAAAGTTTTGCTGGGATTCTTATTCCCGTCGAAAAAAAATCTGAGGTGCATGCAACTTCGATAATAACCCAAATTTTGACGCCGTGATACAAAATTAAGAAGATTTTACGAGTTTCATATTTCCGAAAGTGAACTTGCGACACATAGATAAAAGCTCAAAAAAAGAAACATTTCATTACAACTAGAGCTAGTCTAGTTGTTAGAAATAACAACATAAGTAGGAAAATTTCGCAATCAAAGCAATTCTGCCGCTTTCAAGCCAAGAATGTTACAATGTTCGAAAGATTTGCCAACCCAAATCTCACTTCATGATTTTTGTAGGAATCATAGGGACTACTAAGGCGTGTAAAAAATCCAGATTTAAAACGGAGTAATGATGAAGAACAAGTGCTCCGCGCAGTAACTTTATTTCATAGAGTGCTCCGTGAACCAAAAAAAGCTGAAAACTCCCGGCATAAATCTTCATAATAATCGAAAAGTAGGAAAAAACCTAGCCTCGATCAAAACCTAATTTTCATAAAAACCTTATTTGTGATAAGCTCATTAATATAAGAAAGAAAATCACCATTCATATAAAAAAAATTAACGATCAATATTTCTACGAGGACGCTTATTCCGATCCCATTCGACGGTACCCAAATGGAAAGTGCGGAGAATTGATTTAGATACACATGATGACGGGATGTGGTGTGGGTGCCGCGTGCGCGCACATTTCAATTGAGATTGATTGTGATCTATGAGTATTATTGAAATCGCAAACACAAAATCTAGTCTAGTCTCGTGGTCCTCGTGCCTGATTGTTGCGCGCGTTCGGGTCGCTGAACTTTCTCGCCGACAATGCGCCTCGAGCGGATCGTTTGCAAAAAAAGCGCCGAGCGCCGGAAAATTAAAAGTCATCTTTCCGCTTTCAATACTTTTTCTCTCTGGAACTACTAGCTAGCATATTCAACTAGGCTGGTGTCCTAGGTAGTGTCCGGAGCGGAGTGGTTGGAGAATGAATTATGTGAGAATGCACTATTATGTCGGTGTCTGGTCTAGGATATGCGACTCGACACGGTGGTGCAAAACTGAACGTTGAATTTGGCTGCAGGGTGAGATTAATTGCTTTTCTTATGTTACCTAGTGCAGAATAAATGCTTTCATTTATGATTTCATATTTCAATAGCTTTTTATCAGCTTCTTAGATTGTATCGTCAAGGTATACTTTTTATTCATCGAAAGTGGACAAAGGATTCATAATAACTTCGAAATGTGAATAGCTAGCTCAATGTCTATCTGAGCAGAAGTACACGACTTGGCCCATTACGTGCTGTTGAAGTGCTGATTTAACTCCACACATAAGAGCAAATGTCTACCGGTTGAAAAACAGTGAAGTGTCTACCAAGTGAGTAAAACTGATTCAGCCTTAGCTCACGAGAGTATACACCAGCACCAGCCCTACCTTCAGTTTAACATACTATATTGTTTGATATGATTCTTTCCAAATAGCCAGACGTCCGCTCTTCCCGTGAATGGAACTGTGTGGTAAATGTCCTGTTAGGAAAGTGACAAGCAATTGTGAGATCACTTGGAATAGCGGAGTGTGTATAGAACTACAAATTACTGAATTTTTCCCCAGTAGATCCAGTACCCATAAACGGTAAGAGCAAGTAGGTGCTTCTTATTTAAGATGTATGTGTAGTGGTGCAATTTCAAAATCGAGTGCTGTCGTGGGAGTCGTAGAGAACGTACCAGACATCGCCATTAAGCACATCCTTTGTAGATGGTCAAATTTTGATTGGGTTGTTCTCACTTCACCCTTTTGCCACCACACATGACATCCATATGCCACTGACCGAAGACCAAGCAAGCTTTCATAATTCAGAATTCAATGTGAAGTGTCCAGGATAGATTGGAATCTAGAATGACTCCAACATACTTTACTTGATCAGTCACATAAATCTCAGTGCCAAAAAGACGTAAAGATCGAATTCCATCGCGGTTTTGTCTTTATGTAAAGAGAACTATGGATGTAAAAGAAAATACCAAAAGGTTTGTATGTGCATATTACGTAAACAAATTGTGATTCTTCCTCATTGATGATAGCGCATAGTTGGGTTATTTCCGTCAAGCTCTTCTCTAGCAAAAAGAAATTAGAGTTGGGCTCTCTCAGCACGACGTAATTCAAGTGAAAAACAACATCAGATATATAGATTGACAAACTCTCAGTCTTCCATTTATGCTTACGAATCAAAAAAGCACAATTAATGTTTTGACTCTTTTCCCATTTATCTCGTGAAAAAATCACATTTTTTTCCACCTCGAAGTTTCGACAAATATCAAATCAATCCCATTGAGATTTGCCATTTAATCCTTACTAGATGGCTTCTCGTTTCTCTATCCACAAAACTCCAACAGATATTTTCTTCTCTACAATGTCCAATTCAACCAATTCGTCATTTCCTTGCTGCGGTAGCTACTACATCTTGTCCATCCTCCTTCGGTACCCGTTCCTCACCACAAACAGAGATTGACGGATTCCGATAGTGCTCTCCTATCCCTGCAAGCTTGTAACGCCTTGTTCCATCAACCCTCGCCCAGTGCACCAACCCAGTGCAGTGGAATTGAGTGATTAAAATCTTTCGAATTAAATGGCTTTCATTTGTGTTCCACTTCAGTCCTCGTCTCCTCAGTTAGGTTGTTCCAATCACATTGAACAGATGCTCAACAGGGTCCAATAAAGAAAAGGGCATCTGTCTGTCATAACCAGGAACCGGGAGAGAATCGTCCATCTATCTTAGTCACGCGAGGTTGTTTGAGAGACTGCATCCATGTCCGTTTGCGATATAAAATTTGATACAACCTAATTTTGGTTCCAGTGCCATTACGATAAAAACAAACAGTCCAGTTGCCATGTTTCCGCAGCCCACAGGAAAAAAAGAAGTCTCGACGAACGACCAACCACTCGACGGACTATCATAACATGTATAATTTTTCTTAATTGATTTCAATTAATAAATTGGATTCCGCCCTCGAGCAGCAGACTGCAGCAGAGCAATAATGGTGTGCAATCCCATCGACCAAGCAGGAAAAGCAAAAGTGAAACGAACTTCGACCGAATATGTGAGATTGCCAATCAAGCGAAAATCAATCAATAAAGTGTCATTAGTGGTGCTCAAGTTTTAGGATGTGTGTAGTGAAATTTCATAACCATGTCGGTGGTGAAATCGCAACTTCCGGACGGGTTCGCAACTATTCGAACCCGAGGCTCGGTCAGGGCCAAAAGTCGCACCGAGCAACAGCTAGGTGCCCGAACACTCAAATCGGCCGGATCCGGCCCTCTGTTTGAAAACAACAACGACCTCTACTACAAAAGTGCCTCTACGAGTCTGATCAATCTGCCACCGCCGGTGCCTCCTCGGACCTCTTCAGAGCTGACGATCAACAGTACTTCCAAAGATGATCACCCCGTGGCCAACGTTCGTTCCTTCCGGGATGACGATGACATCTACTATACCTCTTCGCTTACCTACGAAACCTTCAAACCGCTTAAAAGCCCCACACTTGCCTTGAAGAGCGATTCGTCCAACTACATCACCCTCACCCAGTCTACGGACTACATCGATAGCTTTAACTATGACTTCTCACTACCGCCACTCAAAAGTCCGCAGTACATCAACGAACTCAATCTGATGCGATCGCGAGCCTCGGAAATGGGGGTTGCAGCGATCTACACTCGTTCGGAGAGTCCTCCGTACAACAAGGTCCGAAGCAGTTACCGATCTACCACTCCGGAATCCCTAGACAATGGTTCGTCAAACTCGTCCACCTATTCGCACCCTGCCCATGCCAATGGGAAAGCCAACGGGTTCGGGTACGTGATCCAAGACACGGACCTGGTCACGACGAAACCTCCACTGAATACCAAATCCCACACCCTCCAATACCGGAAGTCCTTCAATCACTCCAACTCTCGAACGGATATAATCTACGAAGAGCCAAAGAAAGTACTGCCGAAAAACGGCAGCCACTCCAGCGATACGGACTCTGGTTACGATGGAAACTACCTGAAGTCACAAAAGATCGCAAGCTCCGAACTGTTAAGTCTGGACGTAAGCATGAACTACGTATCGAATCGACCGAACGGGTACATCCGAAGGTACGCAACCTTGGGTCACCCTTCGTCGTCCCGAACGATGAACGGTGCGAGCTTGATGGGCCCGATGGGTACAGACGGTAGTGCTGGCGCGGAAAGCAGATCGACGACGTCGCTAAACGAGCGCGAGTTGCTGAAGGTGAATTTGTTGGACTACAAAATCGGCTGTCAGTCTACTTTGCGCAGCAAACCGGTGATTCCGTGGTACGAGCTTGCGATCAAGCGCGATCATCGGCAGAGCTGTCCCGTGGTTGGTGGAGAGGTGAGTAGATTGTTGGTTCATGAAGCATTCTAAACAACTTAATTGTATAACTTCAGTGATGACAGTTGTAGGCGGTTGTTTATGATTAGGGTTCCTAAAATCTTTGAATAACCCTTTATTTTTATCCAGTGTGAATTTTCTTTGCCTACACAGCGTAACAAATATAACATTTTTGCGTGGCTTAAGAATTAAATTATGTGCCTCTAGTAAATTTAGGATTGCTGAATATGATGCCGTTTCTAGAAATGTTCAAGCTCATCATTTTTCAAGTACAGGCCGCCAAAGTTGTATAAACGCTAGTTTCATCGATGTTTATATGAAATTTAAACAAAATGTAACAATCATTTTACTGTCATCAACCAAGCATGTAAAATAAGATTTCAACTTTAATTTAAGAAAAAAAAAAAATTAGTGAAGATTTCTTAGGAGAGTTGTTCGGCATAGAAATTTGTGAAGGCTAATGTAGAATCTTCGGTAGAGACTTCTGCGGAGATTTTTGTGGAGGATTACTAACCATGTTGTTCCTATCATTCATTTTTCCTTACAACCAGTGGCGCGGGAAGCGGTAGGACATGTACTATGCACTACAAAACCTGGGTAGGACAGTCAAAGGGTTGTCCTACCCACGATTCAACAAAAACAAGATCAGCAGAAAAATTGAAAAATCAATTAAACTATTTATCATCTGTTCAATATACATACAAACTCGATCAACGTCGTACTTATTCTTATGGAGAATGGAAACCACAATTGGGATTTATGGTTTCTAATGCCTGGTGACGCGTGACCTGAACTTCTTGAATTGTTAGAAAAAACTAATGTAGCAATCATCTATGGCATTTCGGAATGAATCAATGGATGTTTTCTTAAAAGTATCAACGACCAATCCTGTATATGTTCTGGGACAAATTTCCGTGAGCATTCGTGGAAATAATGCATGAAAAGTTTTTGAAACATCCAAAGAGAATCATCAGATGATTATTGAAGAATCTCTTGAAAAAATAATGAATTAATCTAAGTTCAGTTGTATCGTGTTAAACAAAGCACGAGTGTGGTGGTGCTTGCGATATCTGAACATGCGTTCACTCTTGATATAATCTATCAAAACATTGCTGAATCTCTTGATGGTTGTCAGAACAATTCCTACAGATCTTCTACAGTGTCAAGAAGTCTTAGCTGATTCAGAATTGCCGTAGAAATTGCTGAAAGTAATTCTTAGTTAATTCTTGAAAAATGAATGTATGGGGACGGACCTGGTGTAGTGGTTAGAACACACGCCTCTCACGCCGAAGACCTGGGATCGAATCCCATCCCCGAGATAGCCACTAAAAAAAAAAAATTCAGTGACGACTTCCTTAGGAAGGGAAGTAAAGCCGTTGGTCCCGAGATGAACTAGCCCAGGGCTTAAAATCTTGTTAATAAAGATAGAAAAAAAATGAATGCATCAAATTTCTACTTATATTTTCCGGTCTCTATTTTAATGTAAGTCTGTAAATGTATCTACTTTAGTGGAAAGTCTCTTAAATTGAATCCAGTTGCGAAACTGTATAGGCTCCATATAAACCTTCAGAGACTTTATCGGGTTCACAGGCTCTTTGAAAGTTTCGTCTTTGATTCCCCGAAGAACAACTTAAGAAATGATCCTAATGATTTTATTTAGAATAATTTCAGGGTCTCCTGGAGGGATCTCTCATGAAATTCTTCCAGAAATTCTTCCAGCATTTTTCCAAAGTGCGCTTAGAAGAATTTCTCTAGAATTAATTCTAGGAAATCCATGAGACCTCCAATCCTACTGCATCCAGTAATTTCCTCAGGTATTATTTTGATTTTTTTTCCCCAAAACTATCCTGGAATCCGAATTCTCCAGTTGTTTCTGTAGGAGATCTTCCAAAGATTTGCAGAATTCCTCGTGAGGAAATCCACAAACGGTTCATTCCAGAGTTTTTGGTAATGAAATAGCCAAAGGTTTTTTTTAAAGAAAATTACAAGAATTCTCCCGTCTGTTCATATGGATTCCTTCAAGAATTCATCCACGTTTCCTACCAGTGTTTTTCGAACAAATATATTTTTTATCGGAATTTCTACAGCATTTCAACCAAGTATTCTGCAGCATTCAATCCAAATATTATCCATGCAGTTTTCCAAATATTTCGTGAAAGTTTCTCAAAAAAATCGCATGCAATCTTCAAAAGTTTGTTTAAGTTATGACACCAGTTAATACAACAGCAATTTTTATAATTCCTTCAATCGTTCCTGCACCATTGTTTTCGAGATTCTTTCCAATTTTTTTCAAGAAATTCCTGCAAAATATTTTCCGGAGATTCGATAGATTGTTTTTTTGATTATCTCTGCAAATTATATATGCAATCTTCTAAAACTTTCTCCAGAGGTTCTTTCAGAGGTAGTTCGTTAAATATGACTTTAAAATTTACACAGGTTTTATAAGAGGTTACTGGAGAAGTTATTGATTGAATATTAGAAGATGTTCTGACCAGGAAACTTGGGGGATAATCCCAGGGAAATCTATGGATGAATCACTGGATAAAATAAATCACGAATTTCTCGACAAAAATCTCAATGAACTTTTGGAAGAATTTTTATGATTTCTGAAATAATCTATCGAGAAATTCAATTTCTGTGTTACTTATTCAGAAAATCCAGGTTCAGGAATATTCGTGGAGGAATTCCTTGGGAAATAATAGCTAAATGTACACCTTTAGACATTTTCGAAGTAATGTTTGAACCAGTGCTGTAAACATTCGACACTTTGAGCGACGTTCGTTTCGTTGCCATGGTCAGCAGTCACAGCAAGAGCGGTAGAATGAACGTCGACAAACACAAAAAAGTGTCAATTGAATGTCGTTTGATACGAGAAAATTTGCATAAATCATAAGTTTTGCATAGAATTCAGACATCGTATCATAAACAACATGGATAATTTGATCTTGGCTGTTATGTCGAATGTGGCATACATACAGTGAAAGCAGAACAGAAACAAACAACACCATGACGCTTCCTAACATTGCTATCGTGGTCAGTGGCATTTAATTGACATTTTTGTTTTCGACATTTGTTTTATCGCTCGTGTTTTGAATGTTTAAGCGAAGCGCTGCCGAATATCAGCGAAAACGTGTCGACTACCGTGATTGCTTACAACACTGGTTCGAACATACCTGAGATTTCTAGAGAAGATCAAAAAATACCCAAGCAGTAATACGAAACATCATGAAAATACACATGCAGTAATATGAGCGAATCTCGAAAAAAGCCCTAGATATTAGAGAAATATGTGCTCTGATGGTATAAACAATCGAAATCAATATCTTATTTCCTGGCTCTTATTAGGATCCGTTTTGTTTCCTGTTTGTTCTTTTCGGCATCTTTTTGGTTCCTTTTAGGTCTCTTTTTTTTCAGGCAACAGGTCTTTAATATCCTATTTTTAAGGTACTCAGTTGCAGCTAGAGCTTCCCGGGAAACGGGAAATAATATTGTCATTTCCAGGGAATTCCAGGGATCTCGAGAAATCCTAAAAAAAACATGTAAATTAAGCTAATTTGATGGAGTTCTTTGAATTTTTTTATATTTTATGTAAATTATATTTTAGAACAGTAAATTGGCACGGTTATTTCCCCGTTATTTGTGAGTAATTTATTTACGTTTCTCCAAAAATATCTGTTGGCTTCGTTTTTTGATAGTTGAAGTCTTCATAAAACTAAGCACTCCATGAGGTCATGCTAGACAAATCATCATAAATTCAAATAATACTTGCCAACATTTAATATCGAACACTATAATAAAAACCAACTAGAGTATTTCGTTGAAAATTGCGACTGTTACATATAATAGAAACCGTAATAGAGATGGATCAACGAGGTCCGAGCTCGTGAAGAAAGAAAAAAAAATAGAAACCATAAAAAGTCTATAAACCTACTTAAAATCATGGAATAAATCCCTCGAAAGTTCCTTTATATTGTATTGCATATAAACTTTCTTAGAACAACATGTCGTCATAAATATAGAGGGATTCCACGGAGGCATGCAAGTCGATTCTGATCGACCATTTCAAAAATATCTGAAACTTTGCACAGTTTTTCAGTTCCATCTAAATCGTCATTTTCCGATATCAAATCTTCAAGTTGAGTCACGACTAACTTTTCAAAAGGGTGTATGTGAAAATGGTTCAAAAATATTCAAAAAGCTGCACAGCAAAAACGGTTCGTTCGATTGTTAGACAACTAAAGAAACAAAGTTAGACAACTAAATAAAGATTCCAAAAAAAATACACACAGTAAAAACATTTTTTTTTTGCATTAAAAAACATCGTTTTTGTCACAAAAACTCAAATATCTCAAAACCCTATCGGAATACCAACGTAATTTTTTGAAGGAGAACGGTCCATTATATTAGCTATCTACCATAAAAATTTGGTGATGGTAAGCCAATAAACAAAAAAGTTATGACATTTCAAATATTTCACAAATTTGACACTTAGTGAATTTTTTTTTTTTTTCATTGTTAATTTTTTTCAGGACCGCAGTTTGTTGCTGAATTTTTTGTTAAGGGTACCACATGAGGTTAACAAGTTGTTTTCATGATATTTTATTTATTATTCATAACTATTATAGCATCTATTAAAAAGTTAGACGCGATCCAGTGTTGTGGTCTAAAGTCTTGATAGTGTCATATTTTTTATTGTACGTAACTGAAGAAAAATTCTCTCAATAGTGTTGAAACCTTTTGATAAAAGAAACCTATAAGAAATCTAATATTGAAGACAAAAGCTACAAAAAATGTTTTCTATACAGGTATACGACTAGTTACCTGCAAAAAGTTTACCTCGTAGAGAACAAGGCGGGTCTATACCCAGGTGATCTAGTATACGTAAAGCAGGTCGGTTTTCTCGGCGCTGGTTTTCTGGACCCGCCTTGGTAGAGAATAGACTTTGTTAATCATATTTGGGAGAAAGCGAGTAACTTCAACAACATCAAAAACATGATAGGTACATACCATGAACATACTCACGAAAAAGCTAAAAATATACTACCACTATGGTTATAAAAGATGTAATTGTAAAATTTTTCTTCAGTCAAGCAAACGACACCAAACTAGTCAGTAAAAACTTAAAAGTGATTTTGTTTATTAAAATCTAACGAGCAACATGAGTAGTCGCTTTCTCAACTGTTGCAGGCCGTTTGCAGAAAAAAAGTGTTCGAAAGAGCTACGAAATCTCACCGAAAGCACCATAGATAAACTGAAAGCGGCTGGTTATGCTCCAATGTCTACATTGAATACAAATTTACGCATTTGTACGTCCTGCCGTTTAAACGTTGACAAACGGGCAATCTGTACATCATCGGTGGATCAGGATGCAGGAAGTTCGAAAACAACAACAACTGAGGAATTACTAGATGCACCGACAACAACTGAGGAGTTACCAGAAGTACCAAGTGCAGATAGTCTTGCCACGGTACCATCAGCGACATCTGTTTCAACAAATCAATCAGAAGATGAGTGCATCCAGAAGGTCAACATCGAACGCTTCAACGAAGGGATAGCTGGAATAAAAGTGAGACCGATTAAATGGACGAAGATGGGTTACGTCAATTATCCCGAGAAAAAATACCGTGAAATCAACGAAGCTGTACGAAGAAACCTCTTCAAATTAGGACCTGAGGATGTGGAAAATACAGACTACGATGAGGTAATTATGAATATGAAGGAAGGGTTCTCGAATCTAGCCACGACAAGGAAAGAAAAATTATTGATTTTGTCGATGCTGCCAAGCTCGTGGTCTATTCAAGACGCCATTGATGAGTTCAAAACCAATAGAAATACAGCAAAAGAGGCAAAACAATTCAAAAATAACTGTCTTGCAACCAAAAATGCTAGGTCGAGTACTTCATTAACAGATGAGACAAAAGAAAAAAATAATTCAATATCAAAAACCGTAAGAATTTTTCGAGCCTATGTCAATTTAAATCAAAGTACGGAATTGATGCAGAATGGCATTTCTTTGCTACGTCACATGGCAAAGGTCCTTGTGATGCTATTGGAGGAACCATAAAGCGCATGGCCACAAGAGCAAGTTTAGCCAAAGAACGTGAGCATCCAATTAAAACTGCAAAAGGACTATTTGATTGGGCGAATCACAGAAAAGAAGAAGATTTAACAAAATTATCATTTTGTTTTACTACTACTGAAGAGTACGAATTAACGGCATCAGAGCTCAGCGAGCAATATAATAACGCGAAAACGATCCAAGGAACCCAAAAATTTCACTGTTTCATTCCATTGTCAGAAAATAAAATTAAAGCAAAACTATACTCGAACTGTACTGATAATGATGCAAAAGTGTTCGATATTGTTAAAAAATTGAATAACAATAAATAAATAAATAAGTATTAATAAAATGTTTTCATGATCTCATAACGCATACCCAAATCTAAAACTTTTAAAGTTTATATATAACATTTAGAAACTCATCGATCATACAATAAAATCAGCAACAAACTGCGGTTCCCGTAATAATTTACACCGAAAAAAATTTATTTTTTTTTCTACTAAATGTGAAAATTGTGACATGTTTGAAATAACTTTTTGTTTATTGGTTTACCATCACCAAATTTTTATGGTAGATATCTAATATAATGGACCGTTTTCCCTCAAAAAATTACGTTGGTATTCCGATAGGGTTTTGAGATATTTGAGTTTTTGTGTCAAAAATTATGTTTTTTAATGCAAAAAAAAATTTTTTTTTACTGTGTGTATTTTTTTGGAATCTTTATTTAGTTGTCTAACTTTGTTTCTTTAGTTGTCTAACAATCGAACGAACCGTTTTTGCTGTGCAGCTTTTTGAATATTTTTGAACCATTTTCACATACACCCTTTTGAAAAGTTAGTCGTGACTCAACTTGAAGATTTGATATCGGAAAATGACGATTTAGATGGAACTGGAAAACTGTGCAAAGTTTCAGCTCAATAGAAAAAAATGAATTAAAAAATTTACCAAATTTTGGTGCTGTTGCTTGGAATCACTCTATATGCATTTGTTAATAACTATTTGATTACGAAAAAACACCAATAAACATTAAAATATAATTAGTAACCTAGTGAGGACATTTTTCGGTATGATATGAAAAGTATATTGTGCGATGGTTTACTTGAATATAGATGCTCAATTCTTTATTGAGACAGAGCTTCCCGGGAAATACGGCAATCCCGGGAAACAAAAAATCATTTCTCGGGATTGGATGCTCTAGTCGCAGCCATGTAAATACTAAAAACTTGCTTATTTTTATGAAACCCTTTGCGTTTGAGCCTATAGTATTTCAGTTTCGGGTTTCTGTTAATCCTTAGAGTTAACTATTTTCTTAGCTTCACTGTGCTCAAAATATTTGCCAACGTTTGTCCTACCCATGGTTGCGAACGTGGACGTGCCTCTGCTTACAACCTTTTATCGTACAACTGTTCAAAGCGTTCTATCTCGTTAGGCCGAATGCCGTTACATCGAAAAGGCTGTTAGGCCAGAAGGGTTATTAGGCCGAAAATGGTTGATAGTTCTAATGGGTCGTAAGGCCGAATGAATTTTTAGGCCAAATGGGTTGTTAGGAGTTTGGTCAAGCGTACTGCTTTGAAATATAACAGAAAAGAACATCCTTTTTTGAAAGAAGGGAAAACACCGATAAATGAGTTAGCCTTTTGAAACAGTTGTTTGTGTTTCTTTCCCTAAATAGTCAAATGTTATTTCGGCCTATCGGAATGCTCTCGTTGCAACCAGTGTTGTGGAAAACTCAATTTTTTAAAAACTCAAGCTTGAGATTTTTCATGCGTGAGTTGTCAATCACGCAACTCAGCGTCAAACTATCATGGATGAGTTGGCTCACCTTCTTGATTCATTGTCTCGTTTTTCCACAGTTTACTTACACACGGCAATAATTTCTATTTAGGAGCGGAATTAAAAGGTACACGGTACTCCATCTACTTTAAAGTTTCTCTATTTGAGATTCTGCTCAGAGGATTCGAACATTCATTAAAGAGTAATAATTTCTTATTAGTCTGGTAAAATTATAGTAATCCTTTCAAACGTAAATAACAACATTCGTGTTTCACGAGTTTTTGACGGGTATTTCGACTGAGTTAATGGAGTGTTTTTGCATCAAAATCTCAAGCGTGATATTTGCGAAGCAGATCTCTATTGAGTTTGTTCACATGGGAGAGCGTATTGATTGAGATTTGAGTGTGAGTTTATCAACAATGGTTGCAACACCACTTCTTCAAGAATAGAATCTGTTCCAAGAGCATTGTCAATATCAGATTATCTGCAAAATAATGTCTACGTCAAGATGCCTATCGATATAGGATAACGATCGTATTTTTGACCCCTAAGGAAGTGATTATTAATTTTTGTTCCAATTAAATGTTTACATAGTGTAACCCAGTCAATGAACATGCCTTAATGTTGGAAAAAACTTCCTTCGTGAAATAAAAATACTCACATGGTCATACATAGTCGAAAATACGTCGAAAGTAGTTTAGTTTTCTTCTATTTTGGACCCTCAGAGTATATATTTTGGACCTCGGCGATTTCATTTGATTGGAGACTAAGTCGAAGAGACTGTTGGCTTAAACTTTTTTCAGTTTTAAAACTAACGAATTATCTTCTGAGAACATTTTGACAAAAAAGCTTTTTTATCAACTTTGAAAGTGTTTTATGATCACTGATCTGTGGGAACGGTTTCCCGATTTAAATAAGAAGAAAGAAAATTTATTTTCTCCCTTTACCAAGATTGCATTAATTTACTTTTGACATCAAATCTCAGATTTATTATAGTCAGCTGAGCAATAATGTGCACTGCCCAATTGTGTGGTGCCTCAAATTTAGATTAGCTGATTGTTTCGGGTAGCCTAAACGTGAATAGTGCTAGGACCACCAATAAACTTTTTCGATGTGGGTCCAAATTACGGTCTACATTCACCACAGACCGAAACTTATTCGGACAAATTCCGTTGCCATTATTCAATTATGTTCCGTTGGCTCTCCAACTTATGCACTGGTCTCCATCCGGATTAGAGGGGATGACGAAACTGCAGCCTAAAGTAACCAAAATGACCTGACATTTGAATAATTCGTTTGTTTTTGTCACTTCAAGTCAGTCTGAAGCAAACAAATGAACCTAGAGGGTCAACTTAACATCTTTTGTAATGAATTAAGGTTATGTCATCTCGTTTACGACGATGACTTTCGACGTCAGTTTAGCCTCTCGGTTGCAAAGCGCCAATTACTCATTCTCTTGGGGAACTGTGGAACAAGATAACAGAATTTCCTTCAGCTTTGCCTACACGTTGCATTGCTTCTCGGCTCTAATAGAGTAGAAAATTTGCATCCAGGCAATTCATGTGTAAGGGTCTTACGCCATTAGGACGTTGTCAACGACGCAGATCGCAGTTTCATAATTAAAAGCTAAATCGTTGCACGCACTTGCTGCAACCGGCTCATGGTAATTGAAATGAGCTTTTTGCCTTCGGGACAGATAAGTGTCTCTTAAGGCCGCAGGCAACAGCCGAGGAATGATAATCACAGATATTAGGTATCGCGTTGCGTGTTCTGGCTCCTGTCGATTGCTATTAGTGATTGGTAACTGACAATCTGCTGGAGTCCGTAGAAGGTGTTGTGTGTTTACAAGTGATTAGTTTATTCCCAATAATTGACGTGCGCTGAGACATAAACTCGGTCGTTTCGTTTCTCAAGGTTTCATCAGGCACCACCCATGTTACGTCATTCAGACTCACAATGTAACAATCCTAAACGCCA
Source organism: Aedes aegypti (assembly GCF_002204515.2). Classification (NCBI taxonomy): domain Eukaryota; kingdom Metazoa; phylum Arthropoda; class Insecta; order Diptera; family Culicidae; genus Aedes; species Aedes aegypti. The sequence continues at coordinate 451,495,985 of NC_035108.1, forward strand.
TTTCAAAAAGATTGCCCTTCGATCGCCTTCATCATAGGTACACAATGTCGATCGCCTTCCGAACTCCCACGCCAACTTTGCTACAAAATTTTGACAAAATCTGCTCCGCGATCGAGCGTAGGCCCTACCACAAAGGGCTACTTCGATGTTCTCTGCTGGTGTTGTTGTGGACCCCTCATTTGTTTAAGAAGCGATCAGGGCGAATCGCTTTTTTGCCTTCCTCAGCGTGACTGAACGACCTCTGCTCGTTTCCATTCACACATTGCAGCGGCCCACCCAATGCCGTCGTTATTCAGATGGAATGGATGTAGGAAAGACGTTCACGAAGTGTCGGTCGTCTAACGATATTTATGACTTTGTCGTCGCGGATCTTATCTTCTCCCAGTGACTTCAACGTGGTTGTATCCCTTGGCCACACATCAGAGACCCACAAACAGAGAGAGAGAACGAGTGCCACAACTCGGATAATTGATAATGTGACAATTTGAGATGCAGAAAATCGTCCCACTTGACGCCGGGACCAGAAGTGGTTGAACCCTCTGATTTCACGGCTAGAGTTGTACAGTTGGGATGCATCGGTTAAATTCCTGTGCCGTTTTAATGGAATCATCAGCTTAGAACGTATCAGATGGCGACTGGCGATCGTCGTGTGGTTGCATCATGTCCATGGGAATAGATCGATGAGCTGGTCTAAGATGTCTCTCGTAAAAAAATGTTTTACAGTTGGCGTCAACAAATGGCATTTCAATCAGTCCACCTTCGGTTTCGCTTCTTCGAGTTGACGTACACATGCAAACTGCGTTCGACGGCTTGGATTCCCTATTGGCGGTTGTGTTTTACACATGACAGTTTTTACTGCAATGGGCTAAAATGTCTAACAGTAATATAATATGGGCAATTAAGGAACTTAAAACACATCATTATGGTGCGAGCCTTATAATTTACGATTTTACATATAACCATGCAAACGCAAATTATGTTTTTTTCTATGATCTTGCGAAAAATATTGTTTTCTCTAATTCTCTAATTATCTAATTATTCTCTCTTTTCTATATATTTTTTTAATTTCTTTATTAGTATCATTTCAAACATTACACTCATTTCTTATCTCTAGGTGTTCTATGTTAGATAACACTATCATCCTAATTTGGTAAAACAAATTTAAGATTTTATTAACATTTTGTTAACAACATATTACATTTCATTTGCCGTAGCAGTTCAGATTTTTTACAGGTGAGGTGATTTCACCTGCTTATAAGAGAAAAAAAACGTTTTGAATAACGATTTTTGCCTGAAATTATTGATGATTTTATTTGACATTTGTTCCAATGTTTCAACATTGGATATTCTATGTAACTCATTGGTACTCTACCAGGGAGGAAGTCTCAGAATCATTTTCAAAATTTTATTTTGAATTCTCTGCAGAGCTTTCTTCCTGGTATTACAACAGCTAGTCTATATTGGTACAGCATACAACATGGCTGGCCTGAAAATTTGTTTGAATATCAAAAGCTTGTTCTTAAGACAAAGTTTTGATTTTCTATTAATAAGGGGATAGAGACATTTTACATATTTATTACATTTGGCTACATTTACCCTCAATGTGATGTTTGAAAGTTAAGTTCTTATCTACCATGAGCCCTAGATACTTAACTTCATCTGACCAATTTATTGGAACCCCTCTCATCGTGACAACATGTTTACTTGAAGGTTTCAAATAAAGAGCTTTCGGTTTATGTGGGAATATTATTAGTTGAGTTTTGAAAGCATTAGGAGATATCTTCCATTTTTGCAGGTATGAAGAAAAAATATCCACACTTTTTTGCAATCGACTACAGATGACACGCAGACTTCGTCCTTTGGCGGAAAGGCCTGTGTCATCCGCAAACAAGGATTTTTGACATTCCTGAGGTAACTCAGGTAAGTAGATGTGAAAATATTGCATAATATTTTCCCAACATGCTGCTTTGAGGAACACCAGCTCTTACAGGAAGTCTTTCAGATCTGGAGTTCTGATAATTAACCTGAAGTGTACGATTTGACAGATAACTTTGAATTATTCTAACAATGCATGTTGGAAAATTAATTTTTTTTTTAATTTTACAATCAAACCTTCATGCCAAACACTGTCGAATGCTTTTTCTATGTCTAGAAGAGCAAGACCAGTAGAATAGCCTTCAGATTTGTTGGAACGGATCAAATTTGTTACACGTAAAAGTTGATGAGCGGTCGAATGTCCATGGCGGAATCCGAACTGTTCATTGGCAATAATTGAATTTTCGTTGACCATCATTCTGTTCACAATGACCTTTTCAAAAAGTTTACTGATGGAGGAAAGCAACCTGATTGGACGATAGCTAGAAGCTTCTGCAGGATTTTTGTCTGGTTTTAAAATTGGAAAAACCTTAACATTTTTCCATTTGTCAGGAAAATATGCTAATTGAAAATATTTGTTAAATATATCAACTAAGAATGATAAGCTGCTTCCTGGAAGTTTCTTGAAGAGGATGTAGAAAATTCCATCATCAGCAGGAGCGTTCATATTTTTGATTTTTTTAATAATAGTTCTCACTTCTTCCAAATCAGTCTCCCAGGAATTTTCGAAAACATTTCCTTGATTGAGAATATTCTCGAAGGTCTGAGTAACTTGATTTTCAATTGGACTAGTAAGTCCTCAATTAAAATTGTGCGCGCTTTCAAACTGCATAGCAAGTTTTTGAGCTTTTTTTTTAGTTAGTAATAATTTGTTTTCCTCTTTCAATGCCAGTATAGGCTCCTGAGTTTTTTTTTTCAAAATTTTTGATTATTTGCAAAATGGCTTAGAGCCAGGGTCCAATTGAGAAATTTTATTTTCAAAATTTTAGTTTCTTAATTGTGAAAAACGTTTTTGATTTCTTTCTGCAAATCCTGCCAAATAATTGTCATAGCAGGATCGTGAGTGCATTGAAATTTCCTTCTTCTCACGTTTTTCAGACGGATCAAGAGTTTAAGATCATCGTCCATAATCACAGATTCAAATTTTACTTCACATTTTGGAACTTCAATGCTCCTGGCTTCAACAATGGAATTTGTTAAAGTTTCAAGAGCATTGTCAACATCAAGTTTTGTTTGTAAAGAAATGTTAACATCAAGATTAGAGTCAATATATGTTTCATATTTATTCCAGTCGGCTCGAAAATACTTGAAACTGGAGCTGATAGGATTGAGAATCGCTTCATGGGATATTTGAAATGTAACAGGGACTTGATCAGAATCAAAATCAGCATGAGTAACTAATGGGCTACAAAGATGACTAGAGTCGGTTAAGACCAAATCAATCGTTGATGGATTTCTAGAAGAGGAAAAATATGTAGGTCTATCAGGGTATTGAATTGAGACATATTTTGAAGAGCACTTATCAAATAAAATTCTGCCGTTGGAATTACTTTGAGAATTATTCCATGACCGATGTTTGGCATTTAAGTCACCAATAACAAAAACAAATTTGACTTATTGCGATTCAATTTTTGAAAGTCAGTTTTGAGCAAATTAACTTGCTGTCCAGAGCATGGAAAAGGCAAACTTTAGTTTCAGATGAGGAAAACAGTTGATGTTTTCTATGCCTATGAATGATGATTGCAACTCCCCTAAATGCCCCACCAAGTCGATCATTACGATAAACAAAAAGGTTAGGATTTTATTTTAGTTCGGATCCAGGTTTTAAATATGTTTCAGTAATAACTGCTATATGCACGTTATTAGCTGTAAGAAAATTAAACAGCACGCCCTCTTTACCATTCAAAGAACGAGCATTCCAATTTAAAATATTTAAATTATTATTTATTGGATCCATTAAAAAAAACTTAATCCAATAACAATTAGATTAGTAAATTTAACTCCAACTTGGGCTGCTTCAATTATAGTGGTGGTTTTAAACATTGCATCAATCATTTGATTCAATTGTTCAGTTAGAAAATTAAAATCAGAGGCCGACAAATCACTTTAAGTGGGTACATTATCTGATGATTTTCCGTTAGAATTTTTGGTAGACAAAGAGGCGGAGTAGATGTTACCTGTGGCGGCAGGGTTTTTTTTTTCATTTGATTTGAAACAATTATAACGGGCCCTCGTAGTATGAACAGGGGAGTTCAAATTACCTGCTACGATACCGGCAAAGGATTTTCCTTGGGTAGATACATTCGAAATTATAAGATTCGAACGGCTACCCGACGGATTAAAATAAGTTTGTGAATGAGCATGACTTTAATCCACCTGATGGGTTTGATTCCTATTCAAGCGATCGTTAACTGAAAAATGAGCATTATTCGATACTCTTCTGCCTCTGCCTGGCACGAACCTCGACGACTCTCCTACGCGAAGGGCAAGCCCAAAAGTTTGACTTATGATTGCCCCCGCAATTGGCGCATATGAACTAATCGGTATCTTCCTTTACTGGACAGACGTCCTAAGCGTGAGAAGAACCTCCGCAAATCATGCATTTAGCATCCATGCGGCAATTCTTTGTACCATGACCCCACTTTTGGCGCCGACGGCACTGAGTGGGGTTCTGGTAATTTCCTCCAGGTTTCTGGAAATGTTCCCATGTCACACGGACATCGAACATAAGTCTTTCGTTTTCTAAAGCTTTAATATTATTTAGATTTTTTTGATTAAAGTGAACTAAATAATATTCGTCAGAAAGCCCTTTCCGAAGAATGCCAGATTGTATTCACTTGTTAATAATGATTACTTGAACTGGGAAAAGTCCAAGTGAACCATTTATTCCATTTTTGATCTCTTCAGGTGACTTATAGTCACTTGAGAGACCTTTCAAGACGACTTTGCACAAACAAACAAAAAAAAAAACAAATGTGCTTCTTCCTTTCAAGATGTTTGAGAAGAAGTTCGCGATCTTTAAGAGTTTCCGGCAAACCGCGACAGTCTCCTTCCTTTGCGATTTGGAAGGAAACCTTGATTCCCATAATGGAGTTCAAGATCTCCTGCCTATATCCCCCAGATTCAGAACAGCTGACCACGATAGTCGGCACTCTTTGCTTGCTCACTTGAATGAAAGAGCCTGGGCAAGAGGCCGCTTAGATTTGGTGTTCGGAAAATTTGTCTAGAGCACCGAACTGATTGCTCATTTCGGTACAATTATCAACATTATTTATTTCGCCCTTGGAAGAAAGTTCGCATTCCGCAGAAACGTCCTTTCTTCCATTCTTGCCACGTTTAGTGATAGTTTCAAATCCCACTTTTTTGGAAGGAAGTTGTGAATTCAGAGATTCACCCTTCCTTTTGTTTGTAGTTGCAACCATGTTTAGTGAATAAACGAAAGAAGACGAGATCTCCTAAGAGGTTTTTTTCCCAAGACGGTGTCCAAAAAGGATTACCTCCGCTAGCTTTCGCTAACGGGCCCAACGAAAAATCGAAGGCACGGATCCAAACAAGGATTATAAAGGGATCAATAGTAGAAAAAATAGTACTGAAAATAATTGTTTTAATAGTACTGCGAAGTACTGTTTTATTGCTTTAGGTAGTTTTTTAAAAACTTCCAAGAGCAGAGAGAATTCGTGTACGCACGGAATTTCGAAAAATGATATAAATGATATCTTTGGCATTTATAGGTATCTTAAAGTAATTGAAATGAAACAAAGATCAAATTAATATAAAACTATACCTTCCTACCAAAGTTTCATCATTCGATTCTGAAAATCAATGATCAAACCGGAATTAATAACAAAATCATTTCCGTGCTTGTGACAAATGGTTGAAGCCACTTCTGATGTTTATCTCATCAGCCACTGACCCGAAACTATCAATTCCAAACACTCAAACTCCCAAAAGTGCCCACAAAGTCCGTTTCTATACGGAAGGGTTCCCCACTAAGGGATGCCATAAATCTCCGCTCCGCTCATTGCAACAAGAAACATCTGGCAGAGAGTAGCAGCAGCAACTTCAACATAGAAACCACGATCCGTCAACCTCTCTGCAGCAGCATGACTTGTTTCCAAATAAACAACGCGCCAACATTGCCCATATGGTTGGTTATGGCCAATAATGTAGTGACGGCGACCTCTCTTCCTCTCGCTTCGAATTTGCTCGCCTTCGCCGCACATGATGGATGTAATACGATAATTGGACCCTCTCTGCAAAAGGAAACCAAAAACGTCGTCGACGAAGAGGTACACTTTCGATTCGAGGTTGTTCGGGTGACCTTCCTAAATTTAATGGCTCAAAAGTATATCTACAGCTCATCGCCCGAAGGTTGAAAGTCGAAAGATACGACGCACAGGGTCGTAAATTTGTGTCTCATCCTGGGTCGCTCGAACGGACCTCTCTTCGGTAATGACGGTAATTTATGATGAATATTTGGGCATGGGTTAGCAGCTTGGAGAAATATTTTCCGAGTGTTAAGGAGGCATAAATGTGTCTTAAAAATTATACTTGATGCATTATAATTATGGTGTAGAGGTGGCTGATAATCAGATGGCGAAAGCCACAAAATGTATTTGATGACTTTTCAACGACCATTTGATTTATGTTTTACGAAGGTCGTGGCATACGAAAGTTAATTGTAACTTGGGAAATGCGTCAAGCCAGTCCAGCAAAACCCCGCTAGAAACGACCGTTTCAACCAGAAACTCCGATCTCCCGTAGGCAGTCAATCTACAATTCCAACTAGATCCCAATCGATGGCAATCAAACCAAGTGATCTTGCTGCAATCGTATCGACATCTAGTCTCTCGGTGGCGGCGGCGGCAGCGGCGTAAGTTATGCCTTGCTGCGCGAGCCGTTAAACACCCCATAAAAGTACAGTTTCACAATTTCACATGAATAAAAAATGCACCCAAGTCAATCCCAAACTCCGCAGGCTACCACGACGAACTATTTTTTCCAACATTCTAGAGTTAGAGCGCCAAGACCCGTAAGCTGATCGCTTTTGCTTTTAGTTTTTCGTCCACCCGTCAGCTTTCTTCCTCTCCAACAGTGCTCCAAAATATTTGACTTTTAAATGATATTGTTTTACTTGATATGGCCGAGAGCATAGCTTCTCAAAGTCAGTGAGTGTAATCAATATGACGATTACTTTTGGTTCAGCGCGATCAAAGAATAAAACATTCCCCAACCGAATAGTGCGCATCTGATGGATAGGGAATCAGCATTTTACCACCCGTTGGATCAAAGTTTTAATTTTAATTTCAAATCTTGGCTTCAGAGACGAACCCAAGCGAGTAACTACAGAACATGCCCGATTTATTTTTTATGCAACGACATTAAAGCAACTCTTTCGTTCGTCAGTCGTTCGTCAGCTGTGCCAGATCAAAAGGGGTCCCTGACTCTTGGTTCGACGCGTCGGAGTCAGACGGTTCAACAACTGATGTAGTTTTATTTTTCATAGAGGGGAAGAACTCCGATCGCTGGATGGTGTACCATACTGGAGGCGATCATCTTTGCTACTGTAGGGGCGGATGCTGATGTTTCAGAGGAAGCCTTTCTTCCGCCTCGACTCCAGGTGGGTCCAAACTCTCTCACACTAATTATACTTCCGTTCTTGGATTTTCTTCTTCTGCATCACCGTAAGCCAAAGCAGCCAGCCACTCAACAAGCGTAAAGATGGGATAATTGTGACTCGGTGATTTGATGTTTGCGCGATTTATGTTCCTGTTCGCTGCGCCGTAATTATCCGCGGGAAATATGAGACCGAGCTAAGTACCAATTATGGGTGCGTTTAAGAGTAATAATTTAATTACCGGTAGAGGTAGACTTCCGCGCAGAGATGTTGTAATTTTGTTGGCAGTGAGAACCGTTTCCTTCTGCTGATTGGGTTCTGCATATGGGCGAATTTAAAGATAATTCTTGCGCAAGGAAACGGTTGAATTCAATTCGAAGGTTACCTTGCCCTCGAATTTTCATTTGTAGATCACTTTATTCGGGGGACAACTGTGTCACCTCGAGCAAATTGTTCCCCAATTAAAAAATGAAGTGCTGGTCCAATTTCAATCATCGAATGTTTGACAGTAATAGCGATGGAGTCAATTGTACAAAGCGAAGCCAAATCCTCTGTCTTTTGGAGATAATATCATGTTCACAATAATATCTCCAAAACGTTTGATGATATAAAACAGGAAGCCCATTAGACGATAGCTAACGTTATACGCTAATATCCATCGTATTCAGCTTTGATCAGTGAGAACCTGCAACTTTCTCAGTATCGCAGTGAATTATGCTGATACAAACCGATGCCAAACTATTCGTTCCCTAGACGGCTTTCACATTGTGTAATTTTTTTTTTACAAATCTTGATCATTTATTGGAAATAATGCAAAGAAGTTATTACTTACCGTTGTCTGGCTTCGTCGTATCCATTTTCATATCGACGTAACCAGTTTTGATTCGTATCGTAAGCAACGGTTCAGTGTGGTATTTGAAGTGGTCAAAATACACTACTTAAACGTTATAATAAATTGTTTAACTAGATTATTTAGATCTTCGGTCAATCCCAGAGCATGATGAAGTGTGTGGTTTTTCATTAAAATTCATTAACTCCTTCAAACTACAGCCTGAACATATAAGCATAATTACTTCTGACCGAAAAAAATCATGATGGCTCGCAGTGCAGCGAAAACAATCGCAATCAAAGGAACCGTTTTTTTACGCCGAACATCACCCACACTTTGATGAGTATAAGTTTCTCCCACAACAGACAGATGAGAAACTTTGTTTACGTTCTCATTTATGTACGGTTGTTGAGTAAATTTCTTAAAATATCTTGCATTATAGAAGTCTTAAGTCGTGTGATTGGGATGAAATACTTTAGTGACTGTGTACGAAGGGTTTTCATAGTGTAAATATGTACTCGGTGAAGTAAGTCACACAGGGGGGCGGGAAGAAATTTGTGGATCGCTTCAGGTTTCGATAGGATCGTCTTCGTCCATGCAATTTCGGTGAAATAATGAAAAGTGGATAATTGAACTGAAGTTATTTATCGAAATTTTGTTGCAGTTTTTTGTGTACAAGTGGACGAACCAAAACAGCATTCACAGAATTACACTTGGAATATGAATCTACATTGTAGGTAAGAATATCCGCCGTAGTGGATCATTTCATGTTTGGTATGACGAATAATAGTCTGTCTGTTTTAACCCGTATAGGCCTGAGTGAAAGCAAAAATTCTAAAACCTTTACCACTCAGCGAATTCTTATCGGATTCGAATGATTTTTTGTCAGTATACTGGCACACATTTCTAGTTTCTAGAAGTGGACACAGCAACGCGGAAATATTCCTGTGATCGGAGTTATATCGGTGGAACACTGGGTCAGGTCGGGTGAGAAGAGTACTGTGCATTTGTGCCCCTGGAGATAGGCAAATTTCAAGTCACAGATAATTTCTGGAATCGGATATAATGTAGCCACTACATGACGGAATTTGAAGAAAATTGCATCAGTGTAAATCTTTTTAAAAACGATTGAATTGGATAACTATGAGTTTTGCATTTGATTAATCCAAATAATTACCATTTTCGGGTCCCGGGACGCCTCAAACTTACGATAAAGTGGCAAATTTTTAACGGAACATATGTGCCAAACTTATGGGAACGCATTTTAGTGCACAATTATGTTTGATTTTTACTTTTCGAGAATTGAAACGGTTCAGTATCCAACAAATCTATAGCCGATTCCTCCGGGCATTACGTCCGAATGGCCACATCCGGTATATTTTAAACAGTGCAAAACAGTGCATTTATAATGTTGAATATTAGATCTTAATGATTTATGCAAATTAAAATGATTCTCGTTGCAAATAACAAAGGTAACTTAGCATGTCCCAAAAAATAGCCCTTTTTTACCCGACTTGACCCAGTGAGCCACCGAAATAACTCCGGCCACAGGAATATTTCCGAGTTCCTTTGGCTACTTCTAGTAACTAGAAATGTGGGCCAGTGAACTGACAAAATATCATTTGAATCCGTTAATAATTCGCTGAGCGGTGAGGGTTTCAGTATTTTTGATTTCACTCAGGCCTATACGGGTTGAAATTGGTACAATCTATACATTTGTTCCATCTTTTAACTATGCTTCAACCGTTATGGTTATTCGCCCCATGTTTTGGGTGGTTTCATTGTTTTTCATGAAACAGGGAATATGTGCAGGGTGGAAAAACCTGGAATTATCAGGAAATTTGATGAAACCTGGAAAAAGTTGAAATTATCAGGAAATTTAGATAACAATCAGGGATTTTTTTGCTGCTGTGATTCATGGCAGAATTTTCGCGTCAACACCTTCCAAAAAATTTCAGCTGCGCCGCTATCAACACGCCCCTTGAGTCTCAGAGACTGTTACGAGACTTACAACTAATTCTTCACAAACTTCATCTCAGATTTCTCGAAGAAAAGCTTCAGTAATTAGCCCATAGGTTTCTCCAGAGATTTCATCTGGAATACTTTCAGGGGCTCCTACAGGGATCACTCCAGAAAATCATCTAAATATTCTTCTACCAATTCTCCCAGATATTTTCGCAGCGATTTTTCAAAGAATACCTTAAGAAATTCAATCTAGAATTTGCTCCATGAAACAGGGATTACAGATTTTTTTTTCCAAACACTGTCTTAGGACTTCCTTTAGATATTTTTCCACTAATCTTCCACCCGAATTTTCCAGTTGTTAAGCTAGGAGATCTTCCAAAGATTTTTACAGACATTTTTTCCAAAAAAAAAATCCGCGAAGGTTAATTTCAGAGTTTTTGAAAAAAAAAAAATTTGCAAGGATTTTTTTCCAAGATACCCGAAAAAAATTTCAACGTTATTTCATCCACTGTAACTCCAAAGAATTTCTCCAAGAAATCCCAGAGGGGTTATACGAGAAAATCTATTAGGATCTTTTCAAAGAGCTCCTCAAATTCCACAGGGTCGTAAAAGAGCGGTTCCTCGCGAAATCGTCCATAAAATGCTGAAATCTGACATGTACCATTCCAATTTGGATGAAACTTCGCAGATGTATTAAGTATATGAGACGAAAATTATCTCATATAATTGGGGATCGTTTAGAATCGAGAGTAACTTCTGATAAGGGCGTATGTATTTTTGGCACCACCATTTAAAAAAAATTGTACCTCGGAAACCGTTTGTTATAGAGAAATAGTGTCTGAGGAGGGATGGTAGACAATCAAATAGGCTTTGTAAAAAAATATATACTGAAAAAAAATACATTTATTTCCATGAAAAAATCGAAATTAAACCTTAAAACACAAATTGCAAAAAATAGGTATCTTCGATTTTTTTCAATTTCTTTCTGTAAAATTTCAATGTAAAACCAGATGTTTTAAGCACAGTTTCAACATGGTGCAATCTAAAATAAAAAAGTTTTTCTAAGAGCAACTTTTGGTGCATTTCTGAAAATTCAATTTCTGGCCGTAGAAAAGACGTTTTGATGCTGTAATATGATTCTTCATCCAAAAACAATTCAAAATGCTGATAACAATGATCTTCCTTAAACTAGCCGTTTTCAAGATATTTAGGATTCAATTATATTAATATCATAAAACTTAAGAAAATATGCCCGTTTCATAAGTTACTCCAGATGCTCCACCAACAATGTTAGAAAAACTTTTTTATTTTAATTGCACCATGTTGAAACTGTGCTTAAAACATCTGGTTTTACATTGAAATTTTACAGAAAAAAATTGAAAAAAATCGAAGATACCTATTTTTAGCAATTTGTGTTTTAAGGTTTAATTTCGATTTTTTCATGAAAATAAAAGTATTTTTTTTTCAGTGTATATTTTTTTTTACAAAGCCTATTTGATTGTCTACCATCCCTCCTCAGACACTATTTCTCTATAACAAACGGTTTCCGAGGTACATTTTTTTTTAAATGGTGATGCTAAAAATACTTTCGCCCTTATCAGAAGTTACTCTTGATTTTAAATGGTCTCTCCACCAGTGGAAAAAACTTATTCTATTATATCGAAACTATGTGCAAAATTCCATTTGAATCCAAGGTAGTCGAGTTTCATCGTTTACCGATTTGGCGTGGAACCGCTCAAAAAGGAAAATCATTTCATCATTGAGTTCATCTAACTTTTATCGAATAATTACAACAGCAATTCTTCCAAACATTTCTCAAAAAATCCCATGGAATCCACAAAAGTTTATTTAAGGCTCCATAGTGATTAACACCGCAGTTTTTTTTCAGAAAATCCTCCTACACATTATTTAAGAGATTCTGCTTGATGTTTCTCAAAAAGTTCCTTCAGAAAATGCTGCAGGTTATGATCCAAAGTTTTAATTCATCCGTTTTTTTTAATCATCCAATTTAACTAGGAACTCTTCTCAAATTTACCCGAGGTTTTTTGAGCTCTTCTAGTAACCCTAATTCATCAATGGTGACTTAAAAACTTTCACAAGTTTTATCAGTGGTTACCTTAAAATTTGCTTTAGAAATACCTCACGATTTTATTTTTAATATTTTCTCGAATGTTTGAAAAATATCATTCACATTTTCATGTAGAAATGCTTTTTCCATGTAAAAATTCTTTGAAGAATATATGGACAAATCTTTAAAAACTTCCTTGAGAAATCTTAAGGAATTACTGTAGAACTTCCTGAAGAAATCTCTGGAAATCTCTGGACTCCTGGAGATATCCTTGGATAAATATCTAGTTAATTCTGAAAGAACAATTTTTAAAAAATCCCCAGAGACATTTTTGGAAAAACTTTTGGTTGAATTTTCGAAGAAGTGCCTAATGAAAGTCTTGGAGGATGTCCTAGGAAAATCGATGGAATAATCACCGGATAAAATCCTGGAGGACTAGAGTTTTCTTTTTTATCTGAAAGAATGTTCAAAGAAATTCCTGATCTATGAATTAATTTCTATTGTAATATTTGGCAAAACCATCTATTGTAATATTTGGCAAAAACCAGATTGTTCTTTGATGAATACCTTGGGAAAATTCTCGAAGGAATACCATGGGAAAAAAACCCTAAATGAACTCCTAATATTGAGCTTCGGGTTGCAAATTTCTAAAATAAAGAAATCTTTCCATCTATCCTAATCTGAGGAAATCGTTGAATTTATATCTGAATCTTTGGGCAAAAACCTGTAATAATTTCTGATGAAATTTCATGAGAAAATCATTGGAAAATGTATACAGTAATACGATCAGTATTATTTGTCGTAAAGTCACGAGGAACTAAAAAAATAGAAATAATCCTGTTAGCTATTGTTTAGTTTGATTTCACTTTGGTTCCGGTTTAGTCTCTATTTTGACTCTTTTTACAGATAAAAGGTACTCAGTCCCAACTAGCTCTGCAATTTAGAAATAATTAATGTTTTCGAATGAAATGCAAACAATTCATCATGTATCACAAATACAACAATTAAATGCTATGCATGTCGGTTCCATTCAGTTCGCAATGATGAACAGAGCTCTTACAAATATAATAATGAAGTCTTCTTATAAAATACAATTCAGTTAAATAGAACTTCAGCTTTTATGTTGTTACATAATTTTTTTCTATCTGTCATAAGAGATTCAAGAAATAAATCTGGAATTATTTTGCAAAACCTGGAAAAATCTCTGAAAAATCAGGAAATTTCATTTTTGTTAACGTGTAAAAAGACACCCTGATTTGGAAACTGTAATAACGCAGAACAAGAAGCTATTCTCTTGAAATTTCTTTGATTTCTGGAATTACTTCGAAATATTTGTCCTGTCATTTTACAAAGCATACCTCCGTGCTCAGGGATTACCCCAGAAATTTCAAAACAGTCCTGAATATTCATCCGTGAACTAGCACGATTCTTCCAGGGTTTTGCCCAGAAAATAGTCTCGCACTCTCTCCAAGAAGCTGTTAGGATATTTTACATAGAAATTATCCTCGATATTCAAGAATTCCTACAGGAACTCATCAAAGAGATTCTAAAACATTCATCTAGAGCTTTTTCAAAAGCCTTTTCATCCTGAAGTTGTCCTAAGAAATCCTGAGAGACTCCTTAAGTAATTCAGGAATTTCAAGAGTTCATTTTGTTCTATTTTCCTAAAGCTCTTGGGAAAATTTGATCAGAAATATTTGAATGTCTTATGACTCTCCTGGTAGAATGCCTAAGGGAATCCCAGAAGAAGCTTCTGAACGGGTTTTGCTAATATTTTGGGTGAGCTCTTTGAAGCTATCTTTGAAGAAATTCTTGGATGATTTTTTGGAGAAATGCAAGTGATTTTGGAGAAGTACCTTCCTAGTAATTCATGGTTAAGAAGGAATCCCTATATAAACACTTGAAGAAGCTTTCGAAGATATCTCAGGGCTCATTTTTGGACATGTTACAATACATTCTATAAAGATGAAAATGAGTAGAACCAAACCTTAAATTTTCAAGAGCTGAGATCCGGTTCAGCTGAAAACTTGATTGATTGGTCATCACTAGCATGTGACAGTTTCAAGTTGTCAGATAAAACGGATTTTCTGTTTTGCAGATTTGTACTCTTGAAATTTTGAGCTTTAGTTTCGAATCATTTTATGAACCTCTTGAGAAATTCATTAGGTATTGAAATGAGGAATACACGTAGTAATTCATGACAGGTAATTTAACAGTAACATCTACTTAAAGAAATATCCTGAGAATTTCTAAAAACGACGTATAATTCCGTTGCAGTCTGCAGAAATCAAGAGTTTTTTCTTTTCAATGTCCCACGTTTCGATGTATTTAACATCTTTTCCAAGGACTCTGGAACTCAGGAACATAAATATCAAGAAGTCAATGAATTTCACAAACTTATAGAAGCTCCAACTGTCGAGCAATGGTCATAAGCAAAAAAAAACATTCAAATAAACTTCCTACAAACATTACAGAAAACATTGATTATTTATTCTGGGTGCAAATATACTGAATTCTTATAATCAATGGCACAAAAACATTATGGTTCAAAAAATGGTTCTAATTTAGTTTTCTTTTTCGTAAATCTACTTGTCCAACTGTCGTTTCGTTCTTATTTTATTATTCAATATTGTATGCAAGCTGGCTGTCAAGTGTTGTTTGTTTCCGATCTTCTTCGAGCAAAATTTGCATTTAATGGCGTTCATCTCTCTCTGTGTCGTTGTGTTCTCTTCTTTGGTTGTTGATTGTGCTTAAGACACCACCATACTGTGAAGGTAAACAGTCAACAACTGATCGAGTTTTTTCCGTATGATCAGTGTTGACTATATGGTAAACTTCTAGTATGGACAATGCAGAGGAACGACGATGTTGATCAAGTATTTTGACTTTGTCAAATGCAAGCCGATGGTCCTTCTCTATAACATACAGTTTTCTCTTTCAAACGTATAAGATCTTAGGATGTATTCGGACTATCTGGATTGCGTCATTTATTTTCAATTCGTTTACATCTGATTGGTGATTAGGAAGCCGTTGTTTGAGAATGTTGGTAGACAATCCAACGTAGCTCGCATTACAGTAGTTGCATGAAACTTTGTATATGATGTTTGTTTTGATGGGAGGTGGTCCTAAGTGTTGGTGAAAAAAAGATTCAACAGTCCGTGTTGGTTCTATGTGTTGGTGAAAAAAAGATCCAACGTACAAAGATTCCGTATAAGATGTCGTCAAAAGGCCTTATGCGTACAAAATTGAAGGCGATAGATGTGCATAATTTACATGATGAAAATTGACATACAATGCGAGTGTACAGATTTTATTACGAACTAATCTGTAACATTATACGACTTAGTTTATACAGTTGAAGCTCGTTATAACGACAACTTTTATAGCGACCAAAGCTCTCTATAGCGACATATTTTGGTCCCTTGTAACAAATGTTGATGTTTTATTCTCTGAGGACTGTTCATTTTATAAAGTGGACACCTTGTTTATGCTATATCTTTTTTATTTATTGATGAAATCGTAAACGGTTTTCTGTGTATCGTTCAACTATTATTCTACAATGTTATGAAAATACAGAAACTTACAAAATGCTTTCGGTTGAAGAACTAAATAGTTTTTGCAAAAACTCCTAAGAAAAACTGTTCGTCAAGTTTAAGCATTATTTTTCGCATGAAAAAAATCCTAAACTTAATGAACAAATTGTATGTTGGTATCCTTTACTATTCAACTTAAGGTAGAGTTTTTTAAAACATCAATAATATTCCATCAGTTCCTGACGCTGAGTCACTTTAGTGATCTATTCCTTATGGTCAAATTTGCTGATACACCATCTTTTTACTACCAGCAAAAAAGTAAAGTA
Organism: Aedes aegypti; assembly: GCF_002204515.2. Taxonomy (NCBI): domain Eukaryota; kingdom Metazoa; phylum Arthropoda; class Insecta; order Diptera; family Culicidae; genus Aedes; species Aedes aegypti. The sequence continues at coordinate 451,512,198 of NC_035108.1, forward strand.
ATAAGCGTGTTCAAAACTGGTTTAGATTACTAAAGAAACTATATATGTATGAAAAAAGCAAAATCTTGAGTTTTAACCGCATTCTTGGGTACCAAATTTACTCTTTATGGTCGTTTTATTGAAAAATCCCATACTTTTAAAATTATATACGCATGTTTATCGATCTAGAGCAAACTGTAAGCGTTTTTCTCAAAATATTTTGATAGGTAGTCTCAGAATAACACATTCTGAAAATAATACATGCAAAATAAATTTGATTTAATTCAAGCAGTGTTCCCAATCTTGATGATTGTCATTGTGCTTTGAGTGGTCTTCTGAAAATAAATTATTTGTTTTTCTATTGTGCTTAAAATATAACGTGGGGACTAAATCAGCAACTCTATGAAGGCGTAAGTTATTTTTATTATACATACTATATTATTACTTCCGTCTGGACGTACTTTAAACCTTAAAATTCTACTCATATCAGTTCCATTTAAATTTAAGATATTTTTCTTTAAAAAAAATTGATAAAAATGATTTTATGATATCTGCAAAATTGCTTCTCCAAAAATAACTTGATATTTTTTAGCAAGCTTCTAATTGATGATGGTTTCTAAGTACAACCATTTTTTGAAAATAAAAAATATAAATTGTCGAGTTTTCCTGCCGATTTTTAATAATCCTTGATATTGATAACCTCCAAAAATCGACCGTTCTAAACGTTGTGCCTTATTAGTGTGAAATCATATTATTTTGGTAACTTTTTTATTACCACAGCATTGTACAATATTTGTCGAACGATGTACAGAAAACCGATTTCGATTTCATTGATAAATTAAAAAGATATTGCATGTCCACTTTATAAAATGAACAGTCCTTATAGTGACATTTCTCTATTATGACGGTCCCTTGCGATGTCGTTAAAACAAGCTTCCACTGTAATAACAAAGTTGATTTGACAGCTGCTACGGATTGATTCGATTTCCTAAATGGAGAAAAATGGAACGAAACTAAATGCTCTGATGAACTCAGAAAATGGCGTTCTATGTGATGAAGTTCAACAATCGAACGATTTCATACACCATGTTGTGCGGATGTGATGTAATTCGCACAAGTAAACGACTTTTTACGTAAATTGTTATGCAACTTCTGGTTGTCTGGGATGAACTAATGGTTTTTACAACACTTCAGTTGTACGTATTTCAGACAATTCTCTATATCGTCTGCTTGTTTGATTGATTAATACATGTCTGAGTGAGTTAAGGTCATGTTGCTTATCGATGATTTTGTCAACTGCATTATCTGTTTGAGTTTGTGCTTAACACTCGAGCTCGTTTAATACAATTGTTAACCTTTTTACATTTAACCATTGTTTCTACAAACTGCAACGACAATAATATTCAGGGGAAAAAATGTTGATTTTCGGTGAAGATAGTGAAGAGTAACTAGGAATTGATAAACAAAAAATGTTAAGCAATACTTGGAAAATTCCAGCAAATATCTTTAAAATATTTGAATCTTTTTCGAAATTTATGAAAAATTTCATAAAGTAATTCAATCAATAACTTCAATTGAATACCTAAAGCATTTTGGACCAAGAAGAGTCACAAGTTTCTGGAAAGATGTTATACCTAATAAACCCTGAGCAATTTCGGATTGATTTTTTAGAGGAATCCTTAAATGAGCTCTTAACTCTTTGCTTTCCTGGAGATTTTTAAGGATTGGTTTTGTGTTCCTTTTGTCTCCAATCAAACCTTCAAGGTTTTCTGCTCCGCCCAAAATTCACTCGACTTCGCCCACTACTGTAATAGAATAGAAAGTGTTTATCGTCTTCATAGGGTTACGTTTCATGCGAAGTTTAGAACCACACAAAGTGGATGCGGAAATTGTCAGAAAGTGTAATTTTCTGAGAAACTGGTTCAGTTATTATCCATCGGCGCCCTTTGCTTCCGCACTTTATTCGAAGAGCCTGGACTAAAGGCTACTTCTATTTGCTGTTTGTAAAATTTGGTTCCTTATTTCGATACCAGCTTAAAAATTTTCAATTTTAGAAGTGTAAATTCCATAGAAACGTCCTTCCCATGTTTTGAATTCTTGAACCATTAAGTGTTAAGAATGCTTGTTTTCTGGGGAAAAAAATGATTCAGAGATTCATCCTACTTTAAGTTTATCACAGCAAGCATATTCAACGGATATTCGTAAATCACCTACGATAAAGCGACCAGAAGTGTCCCGAAAAAATTCATCCCCAATGGTACGCTGCCCATACCGAATGTGTAATTTTCATTCATATTCATTCTAAGAAATGAACTAAATAGCAAGTTAATTGTAAAAAAACGCGCCAATACGCTGTACTGTCAAGTTAAAATTTGCTATTTCCCGGATAATCCGGGACATCTTGTCACTTTTGGTATAAAAATACCTTCGCTAGAATTAAATGTAATACTGAAGAGTAATGTTCCACTGAGTACTAGACTGACATGTGAAATGAGACAAACAACTTTTCCAAACTGAAGCTTTTATTCACAGTAGAATTATTAGGACAAAAACTTGTAAACATACACCATTCACACAAAAACTAATTGATCGAAGTTGGAGTCATGTTTCTAAAATCGCGTATTTTCTCAGTTAGAAACTTTGTGTTGTTTATCACATTTTCTTTTGTTCACATTTCTTTGGTAATTTCATAATTGAATCATGAAGCCTTGTCATTCAAAACATACATCAATTCTACGTTCGCTCATTCATCTCTTCCACCAGATCTTACAATCCGCCTCCCTTGTCATCATAACTAAGGCGCCGTCCACAAATTACGTAACGCTCTAGGGGGAGGGGGGGAGTACAAAATTTTTGAATTTTTCATACAAAAAGCGTTACGGACGGGGAGGAGGGGGTCTAAAAACTCCAAATTTAACGTTACGTAATAAATGGACGCTGCCTAAACGCTTTTCCGCTACCTTCATTACGCGAAGTGACTCACAGTCGTATATCTCTGCTTCGCTAGATACTGTAGCAAAACGACAAACGGAAACAGATGATTAAAGATCCGCTCGATTCTAGGCCCGGAACGAGTAAATACTCGTATATGCAAAGACGCACGCAATTCCCCCATTCAGACAGATAATAAGCGTCTTTATTTCGAGTCCAGCGCGGTGCGGTCAAGTCGACAAAGAAAGACATCGGTGACGACTCTTACCACCGATCACAGTTTTGCCTTCCGTGATCATGTGCGGAGCACTCAATTCCCAACAATTAATAGCCATAAACGTCTCACTAATCATGGGGGACTGAGTTTGCGGTTGATTGTTGGTAATTTATCCAAGCAGTTCCACCACCGTATTAGATCGATATCTACTGGTGTTCGATCGAATGGCTTCTGGTTCTACGAAGTCGTCACCATCGCCGACAGATCGTATCACCACCGTTGAAACAATGCATACGTATTCACCCCGAGGGGCTGCGGTGTGCTATTAGGCATAGATGGATGGAAGAATGTCGTTCCCAAAAAGTACAGGATCGCATTCTGGCGTCGAATGGTTTCGACGGGATCGGGTAGGAGAACGTGGAGAGAAGGGGAACATGCACTGAACCTTGAGGTCGGATAGTTCAATGCTTGCTGCGATTCGGTGCCGTGCATGAAACTCTGTGGGTCAATCTAGTGCTTCGGGCTAAATGACTAATCTAAAAGTTTATTGTTTCTCGATCGCGATTAGGGCAGACAGCGCGCGGCTCAGAAATGGTCGATTGTTGTCCCGCGCCGCGTTCGTGTCGTGAATTCGATACACTATCATAAACCGAAAATTGATCCTACATCAACCGAGTACTAATAATATTGTTTGTTTCCTCTCGTTTATTTCCAGGTGAGTTTCTCAAATGTCATGATCAAACCTTGGCTCAACACACGCTTGCGTAAGTTACAAGTCCTTCGGCATTTATCCGTCCTAAACGACACAAACCATTGGACCAAACTTCCTAGATTAATTGTTTCGTCATCGCCGTCACTTAGTTCGAGCCACCTGGTTGAAGTTAGTCTATAATTTTCAACCTACTCACCGCCAAAGAAAAACCCTCCGTTGTGACATATGCGTCTTCGAACCAACCAACACCTCGACGTGGAGGTGGCGGTGCTCATTATTTGCTGATTGAAAAGATAGTGAGCTCCCACCGCTCTGCGAGAGATCCGAACCGAATCGAACCGTGCGAACAAATGCGCATTGGGTGTAGCCAGGATTTCCATTAGGGGGAATGAGCGATCCCAAAAGTTCATACACGAATTTCAAGCAAAAACGATAATTTCTTTGCACCATTTTTGCATGGAAAGTTAAACTAAATGCTGAGTACCGGATTGAATGGCTTTGAAAACTCTAGATTGAAAAAAAAGCACAGATAGACACCCGGGATTATTTTGCATGAGCGATGGATTGAATTACCTAGAATTTTGAATTAAAGTATTTAACATAGCATTGAAGCATCTATTAAATCAGTTTTTCATAGAATTCTCACGTACTGTTGCACGAAATTGAGACGTGCTGAATTATTTCTAGGAGCGGCAATGGATTCAGCGTAACCCCAAATTTACTGGAGATACATAATTTGGTATTGTAGACGTCCGAAACAGTTGTGTTATGTGTATATTATATATTATATTATACACTGTATAAATATATCATACAGCAGTAAGTCCAAGAAATATTCCATCAGCACTTTTTTCAGGAATACCTCACGAATTCCTTAAATTTTCCGCAAGGCATTGTCTCTGGACTCCTGTAGGGCTTTGCAAATGTTTGCCATTTACTCATTCGTCAACTTTGCTTTCTTCTAAGATTTTTAAATTCCTCGAAATTCCTCGATGTATTCTATGAAATGCATTGTTATTATTATATTTTTTTTGTAAAGATTCGTCTGCAAACTACTTTATGAAGTGTTTCCAAATATTTTCTTTTTCAGGATTCCACTAAGTGTTTATTTTAAATTCTACTAATGACACATCAAAGAATTTCGCAAAAGATACCTTCAAATATTTTCTAATGAATGTCCTTTAGAATAAGATTCGAAATTCCTTGTCGGATGGATCGAAATGTCTTTTTCCAAACTTCTTTTACCATTTCTTCCGTGATATCGGCAAGATATTTCTACAGACGTTACTCCTGGTAGTTTATCCAGGATGCTGTCATTAACATGCCAAGAAATCTATTCAAAAATTCTTACTAGCATATTTTCTGAGGTTCTTTCAGACTAAACACTAACAACTAACCCAAAAAAATTTTTTTTCTCAGATTACCGTAATTTTTGCAAAGATTTGTATTAAATTATCTAAGAATTTCAAAAGCGATGAACTAAGGAAAGTGTATCAATTATGATATGTGAAATCTCGAAAACATCCACATTTTGAATCATCAAGATATATTTAATATACTTAAACACACAATTTTTCTAAAAACTTATCCAGAGATTTCCTCGTTGATTTTAACGTTAATTGTTTGCAAAACATCCAAAAGTTGCTAAGAATAACTTAGCATAATTTAAAAATAGTCCTATCCTACGGAAAATTTACTTCCTACTTCGAAGTGGACCGTACGGAAGTCTGGTCATGATTTGGTTCATAATGATGATGGAACAACGTCCGAATGATATTCTTGAACCATAAAAAATGGGTTCCGTTTTCGGAAACTGAAAATTTCAACTTTGTTGCTAAAAACAGAATCCCACTGTATTTTTGAATTGAGCTTAGGCCCTGAATTAAGCAAACAGCTTGTGACAAAAACATATTTCGTAGGGGGTTTTCAAAGGATTTCAAAACAACTGTTCTACATTAGTCGAAAGCTAATGTCAAAGTATTCTGTTAAGAAACTACTTCCAAATGAAAACTACATTTTCCTGAAAAGCTTTGCCTGAAATTGCTTTACTTTAAAAATGTTCGCTTTCAGAGATTTCTATGTATATTTTTCAGAAAATTTTTCACAAAATCATTCAAAAGGTAATAAATCTTCGAGCTGTTTTGTAGAATACCTATAAGTAGATGAAAAAAACGAATTTAGTATTATACCATTTAATTCCACTAGAGTTTGTATCCTTTGACAGATACGCGTATTTCGACCTCAACTGTAAAGCCTTCTTCAGTGTCGTGTACTAGACTCGACTTCTTTAAAAGGTTCTTATGGATTTTAATTTTAGATATATTTACATATTCTGAAAACAATTGGAACTCTATCCAGGATTCGTACACGACTTTCAAAATATATCAGAGTAGACAATCGTCACAGTCAAATGGAAAAAGTCGTCGACGAAACTAAAAAAAAGAATCGACATCGTCACTCAACCAGCGTTTGATGACGATTAGCTGCAGTGTTCCACCACAAAGGCTCGGCATCATGTCGAACAAATAAGCCTCCTTCGTTATAGTCAAATCTTCGTTCGGGAGCTCTGAGCTGACTAAAGATATGAACCGTGGCGTCGATAGATTATGAGCCTTTTTTGAAAAAAAAAAAACAAACCGTGTCTGGAATTTAACAAACGATCTCTGAATCGTCAACGTCACGCGCTTACCAACAGAGCTATTGTTGAAGCTTGAGGAGTACGGGTTAAATCGCCAATACAAGCAATTCTGGGATGGCATTCGCCGTTTAGTGCATAGCAAGCGAATATACAATAAACGCCTCCTTCGTTTGAGAAAGGGGAGCGAACGGAATGAAGACAAAGTTGTTCGTTGACGATTTTGGATTGACGTTCGTCGTGCATTCTTTCGTCAATGACGAGACGACGACCTGCCAGAGTTATTATACTGGATGACGATGTCTTTTTTTATTTCGCAATCGCACTGTGACGAAGCTGACGATTGCCTGCTCTGAAATATATCTTGCAGTAACTCGAGAAGTCATATTTTCAGAAATTTGTTTGGAATTGTATAAATTGTTTTGTGGCATACTTTAAGAGGCATTCATGGATAAATGACAATAATGTTTGAACAAAGCATTGACTGAAAAATCGCTGAAATCACTGAAAGACTGTTATGAACAATTCCTGAATTAGGAATTAGCTTTTTTTTTAACAAAAAATACCTAATTTATGCTGAGAGAAATCACCGTAAAAAATATTTAGATGTGTTTTAGCTGCTAAAATTCCTGGTGAAAAACGAATAGAATAGAATGCTAGAATATCTGAAAAGGAACTTACACGAGCAAAATAAAATTTGCACGCCGCTAAACTACAATCGAGATTTCTTTGTTTTCCGGGTTCTAAGTGAAATTGATCCAGTGGTGGAAATATTCGCATTACGAAGCACTTTACGAGACAAATACGACTCGCGAACAGACTTAGTGTGAGTAAGTTCGCACCCGACTGCTCGGGAGAAAATACCAAAAGAAATAGCAATAGCAGCTGATCACGGGTAACCGAACTAAGTGTGATTTATTATGATTTTGACAGATAAATCAAATCGACAGTAAACTACCATTTTGTAGTCACAACCTCTTGAACACCAGAAATCTTGAAGGGGAAATAGATTTTTTTTTTCAAAAGCGTAATTGACTCTGAATAGCTCCGAACACATTCACGACTCGCTTTAGCTTCGTTTACTTGCGAGCACGGCTGATGCGAGTTAATCAGCCCTTCCGGTTCAGAAGACATGCTCGCCACTTTTCATCACTGTTGATCATCCGTTGATTTTAAGATCATTTGTTTTAAAACCAGCTCTGAGTGCGTAATTTGGGGATTGCATATGCCGAGCAAATGTTAGGATTTATGAAAAATCCTGAATGTAGGCATTTTTATAAAACATGAAACAGTAAATTAAGTACCGTACATTCGGGTTAAATTGACCGTTTTCACGATTTTCAGAACGGTTTTCCATTATGTCGATAATTTCAAACATCTAGATGCTGTACGGCAATGAACCTTATTGGCTCATACGAAGGTATTTCCTAACAAATGTGTTTTCAGTGCTTAAACTCATCTCTAAAATAAAAAATCGGGGTGAAATTTGTCAATACAATGATCATTACTTGCCAATGCGATGATTGTGAGTTTTGAAAATTACTTCACATACTTAATTTGGGCTCCCTTAATCCTAATATGCTTGGTAAATTCTTAACAATTCAATCTCTATGGAAATATTGAAGATTTTAATTGCAAGAATACCGCGGAAAACGCCTAAAGGTAGACAATTACCTAAGGAATTTCATTTGATGATAAAATATGTTTTGAGGATATATTTCAAGCATCCTTACCATGTTTCAGACTGACACCATATTCAAAACCTTGCATAGAACTAGAAGTTCATGGATGTCTGTCAACACCATAACAAGCATAATTTTAGAATTGTACATTATTTTTGTAGAAATAAACATTCCATAACACAGAAAAAAAACTTCTCAACACACAATTTAAAAATAAATCAGTCTAACAAAGATCATTTATTTCGGGTTACATTGAGAAATAGAAACATGTGACCCGATGATCAATTTCACCCGAATTTCTATTCTATGCAACTACTTAGGTAAGGTTTAGATTCTAAAAGTTTATGTTTGTCTTTCTGTGTCACACTAAATATAATTGGGTCCTAAAATGGTTAATGAATTCTTGTTTTTATTTAATAATACGAAAGAGCATGTTATTGCAACTACTTTAGCAAGTTTTCCAGCTCAAATAACGGCTATAACATTTTTAAACTTCAATTTTAAAAATGGTTCCAAATATGAACCTTGACACTTGTGATCTTGTTTGACATTCACTTTTTCGACAAAAATGCCACAGGGCATATAGTTTTAACACTGGGGTTGTTCCTATATGACATTTCGGATGGAAAACGGAAAACAAAAAATACCCAACATTTGAGTTTAAACCAAAGGGTGTGACAAAATCTCAAAAATCATAAAAAAATGTTATTTTATACTTAAACCAATGAAAATCATTTGAAACTTGAGTAAACATGTGTTTCTGCCCTAAACTTAAGCGTTAGGTACTAAAATTGAGACAGGGCTTTAGGACCCTATTGAGGAAAATATTGATATCTGCAAAGATATGGACAAAAATCGATGATACTTACGAAAAACTACACTTATTTCCCACAAATTACATATTTGAAATTTTATTTGATATTTGATCTGGTATGAAATTTTGTAATCCATTTGTACGAAACGAAATCTTGTCACACATGGATCAAATTCACCCTCCTTATCAATTTAACCAAATTATTCGGTAACGACTGGAAAACTTTCCAAGAGAAATTCCTTGAAGTTTCAATTGTCTGAGGTATTTTGCAAACTTCCTAAGAATTCAACTAAAGAGTACTTGAAGCAAATTAAAAGAAAACTATCTCGAGGAATTTTAGAAACCAGGACTGACGAAATAACTTGAATGTTCTTAGTGGTGGAGTTCTTCAGGAACTGGTGAGACTATTTCTGTAGGAACTCAATATGAATCCGTTGTTAGCAGTTCTGTTAGAATTTCTCAAAGAAAATTTTAGGAATTTGTGAAGAGAATTCTTGGAAAAAGTGCAGATATATTAATGAGTCTCACGACGCATTTCATTGGGAAATTTTTTCTCAAGAAAAGTTTTAGGTAAAATACCGTTTCTATTCATATTATGGACAGTTTAAATTTCGGACACTCTACTTTGTATGGGACACATTTCAAACGAAATGTTTCAATTTTTGCCGTTCAAAAGTTCTCACTTTCGAGGCTCGTTTCGACATTTTTGATAAATGTCTATAAAAATTTGTAATGTCGAACTGCCTAAGATCTCATTTTAGTGGTTTGACAAATCCAATTGAAGATTTGACTTTTCTATCTATGCTTTTCAGAGGTTGTCCGGAATTCGAATCAAAGTATCCGGAATATGAGGCAAAAGTAACGACAGGTCCGAAATAGGAATCATGAAAAGTCCACAAATTTATTTATTTAAAATTATTCATGTTGCGGAATCAAAATTTTCACTCGGCATTCGAAAGTAAATGTTTTTGAAGGTTCGGTTACGTGGAGGAATCATACAGAATGGTTTGTTTTATATGCTCTATGATAAGTTATACTTCACTGAGGCCTTAAGTGTCCGTGATATGAATCGAAACGGTATTTTAAAACAGATTTCTATGGAGTTTATGAAATAACACAGCGCAACAACTTAACGTTGTCGCAAGGACTAATAGATTTGGGTTTGCTGAATCTGATACCTGCATGGAGGTTCAGATAGCCGTAGCGGTAAGCGCGCAGCTTTTCAGCAAGACCAAGCTGAAAATCGTGGATTCGAATCCCACCGGTCGAGGATCTTTTCGTAAAACGACTCTTTTCTCGCCTTTCCCAGTATCTTCATGATTTACACACGATATACACATGGAAAAAAGGTCTATTGACAAAGAAAGCTCTCATTTAATAATTGGAAAATACAATTTTTACGAGAAAAAGTGACTTAAGAGCATCGAAAACATAATCGACAAACAAGTGTTCAAGAACACTTATCAAATGTCCCGATAGACAAAAAAGGGCTACTTTGGACATTTTCAGAAATTTTCACATTTTGATAATAAAATGATTTTTTCTCATACATTTCAAACTGATTCTATAGATCATCGTGCATTGTGATGTTTTTGAACGTTTTTTTCATTGATAATTGCAAAGCTCCAAACAATTATACATATATAACAAATTTTAGTAAAACACGCTATTCACAATTTTCAGTTTTTCAGTTTTATACTTTCAACTTCCTCTTAAATGGAACTATCAGTTATAAATGCTTGATACTAAACGCAATATATGAAGTAAAGTTTTGCAAGATCGTAAAAAAGTAAAAGCTTGCTTTTGTAATATGCTCTCAGCTTCTTAGCAGTTTAGAGCTGACTTGAGTAGTTTGTTTTGGCAATTGAAGGATGCAATTGTTTTGTACTGTAAATTCATGTAAAATATGACGGATTTTTTTTATAGATTATGTTGTAAACTTGCCATTGGTATTTATATAAATATGAGTGTTTTAATAAATAGACTTAAAACACTCATAGTTCAATAAATACCAATGGTCCCAATATTTATGTTGTAAAATATACAAACCAAAACATTATAATTAAATTCGATAGTTTTGTGATGCTCACAATAACTTTCCACATTGGTTAACAAAAGTGCTGAAGACACAAAATTGTTCAGATTAATACTTATGATGCAAATAAATTCAAAACGTGAGTGTCTAAAGTAGCCCCTGGAATCAAAAGTATCCCCGTCCGATGGTATATAAAATTGGAAACCCAGCTGGAATTTAACGAGAAATAAGTATGTGGAACTTCCTCTAAGAGATTTATCGACTAATTACTCGATAGGGTCATTCTAAGATATGCTTGGCAAAAATCTCGATAGAAACTTAAATCAAAACATATTTTTGGCAGATTCCTTGCAAGATCTTTGCGGATAAAACCACCGCATAGTTTTAGGTGATATCTTTTTCAAACGGCTGATTATTTCGTGGACTTGGAAAATTCTACAAGAAATTTATTATGGCACCATTATTTTGTGCTGGAGACAAAATCTGAAAGATTTGAACACAAGATAAATTCTCGCGTTTTTGTAGTTTTTTTGTTCTTTGCTACGAGGAGGGGGTGTTCATTCCCCCCTGGCAACGCCCATGCAAATGCCCCTTCGAAAGATCAATCGCTTCCCGTTGTCGCCCCGCCCGAATGCATCCATCGAACAAGCGGTCGCGGTCGGGTACTTAATTCACTGTAATTTATTTTGATTTGGTTAAATGGATTCGTTTAAAATGTGCCGTACCGGTGCGATGAATTGGAATTCAGGTGGGATTTGTGGCACCTAATCGCGCCTAATGCAACCCCCCGTTTGCGTTCATATATTCCGAACGCTTCTAACGTTGAGTGCTCTGTTTGAGGCTAAATAGAATCGAATACGTTTACATGCTTAAAAGTGTGTTTGAGCTTCAAAGTGTCACGCCAGTCGATCGTTCACTTCGATTTGGAGTGCATTTCAGCCAAGTTCAGGGTGATCGCTATCCCGATCGGAAGATCATACCCAATTGAGATACATTACACTGACTTATTTTTGATATGTAATTGTTAAGATAAATTTAAAGACTTATTAATCACCATAATTATTATAACTGAATGAGGTCTTCTTCTTTTTGGCATTACGTCTTCACTGGCACAGAGTTGCTATTTTCGTATTCATATATCGTGTGGCAGATACGATGATACTGTATGGCCCAAGGTGGTCAAGGAAATTTCCATTACGAAAAGATCCTGGACCGACAGGGAATCGAACCTAGACACTTTCTAGCATGGCTTTGCTTTGTAGCCGCGGACTCTAATCACTCGGCTAAGGAACGCCTGAAGTCTTTAAAAGATGCATTTCATATGCTGATTAACTTTCGTATTAAATTTGTTATGATCCTCTAGTCGGATTGTTTTATCATCACCAATCGTGGGCTGCCCACTGTGGGGCGTCTCGAGGATTTCAGCTTCGCTCCGGTCATCGGGTATTGCAATTTACAACATTGCAATGTTACGCCCTTCGGGCCGGATTAAACAAAAGCTGGAAAGTTGAAACCGGCAGAAACATGAATGGGTACAAGCATGACTCCCATCATCGGTTAGTGCTTGTCAGTAAGCTCGTCAGCAAACGAAACGAACCTTCCGATGCGAGGATTTGCCGGACGAGGGCTGCTGCTTCAGGGGACGCGTCCCACATTTGCATATAATGAAAGGGGGTTTTGCATTTTTCTTCTAACAACGACGATCCGAGTGATGGATCATTTGCAAAACAAATAATCGATGATGGTGACACAAATTCCATTCAGTACCTAGCGATTATGATAGCTGCTCTTACTATTTGAGTTTCCGTTCTTCAAAAGCGTCTTTAAAAGGAGCCCTTCTCGATGTGCGACTTCATTTGAATTATCGTTGATTTTGAGCGCTAAAAATAAGACATGGTAGCCCCTATTTTACATACCTAATCAATGATGTCAATTCAATTTTTGCTGTCAATCAATCAGGCTGAGTAAAAACAAATCGTCATCTGTCGATTATATCTATGCCATTTGAAAAGGATTTCCATCCACCACTTGTGACCTTGTCACCGAGTGATTAGCAGCTCCACTTCTAACTACTGGATTTGTTGTATCCCCTCGAGCAATATCAACTGTTTGAACTGCATACGACCGCCTCCCAAGCGACCAATCAATCCCCAAAACCAACGCAAACTCTTCCAGTCAAAAAAAAAAAAAACAGACACCAGTTAATTGACATCACCAAAAATAGTTAAACCAATTTTCGGCGCAAAACCCGAAATGCCAGTGATTTATGACGCCCGTTTTTGGCCGCGACCGAAATCACGCGACCTCACTTAATGGTCGAAAATTATCGACATCAAATTAATTGCAAACCCCCCAAAAAGAAAACACACATTTCAAAACTGCACAGAAGCTCAATTTTGAAGCCAACAAAAAAATCGAACAAGGCTTCTCCATCCGTTCTGCTGTTTGCATGCTGGTAATTGCCATTTATATTTGAGGTTCATTAGCGAAAACGATTGGAGTTCAATCGGAGAGGATTAATGATCAGTGAAATGACTCAGATTAACACCTGGCGTTTAACTTCAGACGTGATCAACGAAATAGACAATTCTTCATCGCCTAAGATTCAGTTCAGACAATGCGATTGGCACGCACATCGTACTTCATCATCATCAAAGTCTGCTTCTGAGCACTTCCATAGTTTCAACTGAGGGCTTTCTTTGTCAAAGTTTTCAATTTTCGCTTTCTATGTCGTGTGGCAGGTACGATAATTAAAGTCAAGAAAATTTCCAATACGAAGAGATCCTGGGCCCGCCAGAGAATCGAACCCAGACACCTTGCTATGTAGCCGCAGACGTCACCACTAGGCTAAGAAAAGCCTCTACTTCATCACATTGATTGAATAATCAGTGTCGGAGGGGTGACACCGGCCAATAACGTCTAGGAAAGTGAATGCGTGTTGAAAGGGATAAGTGACCCCCTCTGATCTTGTTTGGGTTTGATCAACATCCATCCTGACTCACTGAGCAATGGCCGGGAGAATAACACGCAAGTGAACCGATTTGACTGAGGTTGGGTGTACATACATCAAGCTCGCTCAGACAGACAGATAGACAGACAGATAGACAGACTCGGTGACAGACGGGGAGCCAAATAGAAACACCCCCGGGAGGTTAAGTGGAGTGATAGCTTAATTCGTGCTTAACCAATAACCAGCCACTAGCTGCTGCTACTCACTACTGCACTCATTGAAACGACCGTACGCGTGCGAAGATCGCAGATAAGGTGGACGCTGTAGAGTTCGAATGGGAGCACTTTGCTCCAACGTTCGTTGGTTGCCCTAGAAGTGCCGTCTTGGATCGGTCTTCATGTCGAATCGGTGTATATTTTTATGGTTTATCTCCTATGAAATCTTCTTATACAGCCATTCCATGAAAAACCTATCTAGTGGGTCACCGAATTCCGTGAAAACTTGCTATTTTGTTCCTTATCCGAGATAAGGATACACATGTTTTTTTGATTTTTTGATTAGGGTAACCATTTTCAAAATAAGGTGACCAGAAAAATCGTGACCTTGCAAATTTTTTATTACTTTTTTGAATCATAACTTTTGAACAGCTTGACCGATTTTCAGTTTTTTTTTTGGAAATGAAAGCTTAATATTTCAATCTTTAGCTTTCATTTTGTCCAAGAAAATTGAAAATCGGTCAAGCGATTCAAAAGTTATAATATTCAAAAATTAAAAATTTTGCAATCGCGATTTTTTTGGTCACCGTATTTCGGAAATAGTCACCCTAATCAAATAATCCAAAAACACGTGTATCCTTATTTCGGATAAGGAACAAAATAGCAAATTTTCACGGAATTCGGTGACCCACTAGATCGGTTTTTCATGGAATGGCTGTATTTAGGAAGAACAGCCTTTTATTAAAAGGAACATTTCTGCTGAAACCGTTAGCGACTGCATAAAAATATTAACGCAAAAATTCTTCAAAGAACTACCTTTGATAAAAAAAAGACGAGACTAAATTTTAAATTGTCATTACTAGACAAGTAAAATAAGGAAAAACAACCCATGTTTTAAAGAAAGGAATATTTCGCGGCATACAAAATTAACAAGGCAGGCTATTTACAAGTGTAAACATCAAATTTGATTGTTAACATGTGACGTCATTTCTTCACTTATGTTTTTTGAAACACAAACTACCAACGTGTAGGCATTGGTCAAATAATAACCTGGGCACAATGTCACAATCTCTGAGATGCTTCCCAAACAAACATATTGATTTCAGGTTCTTATGCATCGATGATCATGATGTCCTTTTTGGGTCACGCTTTTAAATCCTGCAAAATGTTTCCAACAAGTTAAACTTTATTTCATAATTCTGCCACTGTTCGTTCGGCACAACTTCTAAATGACATAATTCATCTAAATGAAATCTGATTTAGATGAATTATGTCTTACTTTCTGAATATTCTTTCAAAACCAATCCTCTACATTTTCTGCATTTTATGACGATTCTTAAATACTAAACCTATTTTTGACATAATTTTCAAAGTAGACTTGTCAAACTAGCTGAGTTCGGTATACTGTGCCGATAATTAAATGAAATCTGGAACATGTCTATGGAAAACCCTTTCGGGGAAATTGTACATTTAAGGAAACAGTTCATTCGGGGAAATGTCGGACAATCGTATTTCCATATTGCATTAGAAGCATTCAATTATATTTGAAGTGCTCAATAAACTTCTTTTTTTAATTAAAGCATAATGGCTATAACTTAATGGGTAGTGCTTCGTGAAGCCCAAGCAGGATGGTTCGGTTTTGCGTCGTCGGATAGATTTTGCTCACGGTTTCGCGCGTGTTTTCGTCGCCGGAGAATTTTTTTCCCCGTTTTGGAGCGTCTTGCTGGGTAGTGCTTCGTGAAGCCCAAGCAGGACAGTTCGGTTTTGCTTCGTCCGATAGGTTTTGCTCACGGTTGCGCGTGTTTTCGAAGCCGGAGATTTTTTTTCCCTGTTTTGAAGCGTCTTGCTGGGTATTTGGGAAAGCCCAAGCAAGACGGTTTGTTTTCGGGACGCCAAGAAGTTTTGCTGTCGTGTCAGTTTTGTGTTCAGTCGAGAATGGATTACCAACTGGTGAGTTCGTTTCATGCTAATGATAACACATTTTTTCTTGAAAGCGTAACTTTGATATAATATTAAAACAAACTTTGTATGGTTCGTCACTATAAGTGTGGGCATTATGCTTTTTCATATACAATTTCAAAATACATATATTTTTCTCTTTTTGACATTATTAAAAATTATCTTTTGAATTGTTCGACATTATACATGTTGACGTATTTTTTAATGCCTCTACCAAAAACTTCTCGAGACAAAAATACAAAACTAGCTTTAAATATAAGTCGTATATTTCCCCCTTGTCCATGGATCGCATCACCGACCAGAGGTGACTCCCAGATCTTCTCCTCCCTCACTAATAAACACCCTTCCCGTGGTGATTGTAGAGATGCAGAGGTATTCTCGGTCTCTAGAAGCAACAATCATTACACCCTAACATTCCTTCCCCATCCCAACTGACTGTAAGGACTTGGCCGGCGCCGTTATTGATCAATAATATTAGATCTGCTAAAATTGCACTTCGAGAGTAAGCGGAAACTCCCATCCCTTATTTCTTTGGATCGTAGTGCAATTCTTACCAGTTCCGATCAATCACGGAGTAGCAACCATTGACATGTACAGTCAGTCTATGCTATGCTATGCTAAAGCATAATGGCTATATTTTAATGATGAGCAAAAGACTCACGCAAAGTCGCCAAAGTGTTCTAAGATTGCAAATAATCGAAAAACGTACGATTCGTAGAATCATATGATTAGGTTTAATCTAAACATTTGTCCACCATCAACTTTTATCGAAACCTTTTATCACTTCAGTGAGACTTTTAAAACAGGTTCCGGATCATAACCGTTTTCATGAATATGGTTTTTATTTATTTCACAGTTCAACATAGAATTGAGTCGTAAATCAATGGCGTCCATTTTGCTTCTATGACTGTATGTCATAATTTTCGATACAGTGCCTGTTCGATTTTGGCAACGTGCACAAAATTTTCATGTTGCCTGAATCGTACCGTGCCAAAATCGAACGGTTGTTTTATTACAACTTTTAATGTGAACGTGATAAGCCTCAAAAAGGCCCATGGCAACATTGAGATTAACAGGATTATTATTATTATTATTTATCTTTATTAGAGAGACTTTCAACCCGAGATTAACAGGATTGTTGACTATCCCTTAATCCACTTTTGATTTATATGTTTTCCGTGTTGCCAAAATCGAACAGTTTTCTTGTCAAAACGAATAGACACTGTACCTAAAAAGAGAAGATGATTAGCCGAAGGGAGATGGGGGTTCATACAAATCGTTGGACAAATATCCATAACGAAATTTAAGTTTAAAGTATAATATAGCACAATAATTCTGTTTTCCTGTAAATAAAGTACTGTGCCGTGTTATTGTTATATGTTATCAATCAATTCTTAATGTTCAAGTGTATCTAAAAAAACCAATGAAGTAGACACAAATATTCTAAAAACGCCCTTAGTTTTTGTACTTTCAAGTTCGGGGTGACGGGTACTTTTTAAATTATTTTCCGACAAGTTTTTTTTTGACAAAAAATATTTTGATTTTACAATTTCTTCAAATTGCTAAGTATGGTACTCTTGTCCTGGAGGTATTCCTGTATTATTTGAGGTATCGCTGTTTGACCAAAACTTTTACAAATATTTACAGATTTTTTGTTATGTTCGATTATATGTTGTTTGGATTAAAACTTATATTAGGGTATATTTTGGATAAAAAACAAACAAATTGATAGAAACAAGGCTGGTAGCGGTCAGAAAGCAATAAAATAGTGACTCTAGTAAACGAAATGGTGAAAATAGCGACCAAATAGTGACTAAAGACTGACTTCAAAACTACCTGCATTAATCATAAGAAGAAATGAAATGAAAATACATTATACATGAATATCAACCAATATTGAGTGAATTAAGATTAAGAATCAAATTAACTGTAGTAATTCGAAATATTACTTAACATTTAACTTTTCGAGATTGAACTTGAAAGTCATAAATAGGCAAAGCTCCTCATTTTTTCACTAGACGAATATTAGCTTGGTATAAGATACCATTGAAAATTTTTAATTTCAGTCAGTAGAAAATTCGTAGTTTATCAAACTTATGAACTCGAAAAAAAAAACGTGATAGAATTTATAGAGAAACTCCTTTTCATGAGGAACAGGTCAAAATTTATTGAAATTTTGAAGTAAAGTTACAAAACGAATTACCGTAATTCGGGGTGTAGTTGATCAGTGGGCAGAAGTTGATCATTTCCGTAGCCACCTGTGCAATCAGTAAAGGGAGCTATAATTCGATTTCAATTATCAACATCAGTGATGCATTTGAACGCGTTCAATTAGCGTTCCAAAAAAATGAACTGAACTTGGCGAGCTCTTGAACAGAACGCGCGTTCTGTTAAGAAAGTTGAGTTTTAAGCAGGCTTTGATTGCTCGCTCGACGAACAAAGTTCATTTTCTTGGCGTAATTTGATTGATCGGTTGTTAAATGAAACTTATTATTACGGCTTTGGGTTAAATTTCACACGTTTCTCAATAATAGTATGTATCTCTGTTTTATTGCTTTATAACGTTACTTTATATAACTAACTTCATGTTTTAGGATTCCAAAACTAAACTAACATCATCGAAACGAAAACTACCTGCCAAGGAATCTACTGCTATTATAGCAAGTCAATTCACAAATATTGAAACCCCTCCGGCGAAATGCAAGCTATGCCAAAAACGTCCACGATAAAAAGTAATTTGAACCGCCACTTGAAAAATATGCATCCGAAAAGGTTTCTAGAGCTAGGGCTTGATCCTGAAGAAGATAGCTTAAAAGACTCTGAATCGCGACCCAAGAAAATTATGAAAGTGACAATGAAATCGACTCCAACTTTTAAATTTTAAATTTATTAAAGTATATTCTTATTTTTTAAGACACACTTACTCGACGTATGTGAAAAGATCGAACACCGATTTTCAAATAAGTCAAATGACCAGAGTAAGGAAATTTCGTCCGATAAAACATCGATATCAAAAATTGAACAAATGCTACGTACGAAGGAATCAGCGGTCGACTTATCCAAAAAAAAAACGTTTAAACAAAAGCTAGAATCGTTTGGGACACAACCTCAAGTTTCTACTGATACCAATGTACTTTCATATTGGGTAATGGTGAGATCAGCTGAACCAGAATTACATGAATTATCCCAAATGGTTCTAGCAGCCCCATGTACTCAGGTATCTGTTGAGCGTTCATTAAGAGCCCTGAGCGTGATCCGCACTGATAGAAGACTGCAGCTCTCCGACTATAATCTGGCGGACATATTGTTTGAGAAGTTTAATAAAGATTTGTTTCATTCCGTTGTTTTAGATTACGAAGATTTGTAAAAGTAACATTCTGTAACTTGTATTTTACCCAATAACCTTAAATGTTATTATTAGCTTATAAATTCAGAAAACCAAACATACTGCAACAATAAACTTGTTCTCATTATGTTACAACGTACAAGATCAATTGTTTTCTTTGACAGTGCTAATGTGGGCTTCGTAGCCGTGCGGTTAGTGTCACCAAGGCACTTAGCCGCATCGTGCTAAGGAGTGTGGGTTCAATTCCCGCTTCAGACCGAAAAACTTTTCGAGAGGAATGTTTTCCGACTGTGCCACTGGGCGTTGCATGCTAGTCCGTTGTCTAGTGTGGTGCTTCCTTCAAAGGGCAAATAGCCCACTGGAAGCATTAACGTGTAGTGTCTTATTTAAAAACACTTCATGTCTTTGTAAACAAGCAGTGCGAGTAGGGAAACTAAACAGTACATAGAAAAAATAGCTGGCATTCAGAACAAGCTATTTTTAGTTTTGCATTATTCATCCTCATTATTAAAAAACG
The DNA here is from genome assembly GCF_002204515.2 of Aedes aegypti. Taxonomy (NCBI): domain Eukaryota; kingdom Metazoa; phylum Arthropoda; class Insecta; order Diptera; family Culicidae; genus Aedes; species Aedes aegypti. The sequence continues at coordinate 451,532,190 of NC_035108.1, forward strand.
TGTCTTTTTTATTACTGCTCTCTTCAGCGTGAAATTATAAATTTTTCACTGATCTTTAAATCTATGAAAATTTACCAATTTTCAGTCCATCGAGGGTGTGAAATTGGGCTAAAAAAAATCAACGCTGATCAATGATTACTGTGTTGTTGCATTGTCTAGTACCTGTTCTTCATTTTCCTTAATTTGGTTTGACATTGAAAATAATTACACCAAGGAAAAACTGGTTTTTAAGGAAATGCTTTATGAACCGTTGAAGGGTTCTTCTCCAAACAATCTATTTCTAAGACCATATGAAGACACCACTTAAATAAACTCTCCCATTCATTTCAGGTATGTTTTCTTAACCCAGTTTCAAATGTGTGTTGAGAACAAAAATCATTTCCAGTGAAAAAATTGCTTTTTTCGTGAATAGGGTGCCAATTTCAATGGAAACTGCGTTTAATGTGGTTTATTCTGTAAATCACAAAATTAAATTCTAAAATATACCGATTTACCAACAAGTTGTAAAATTTTTGAGACTTGTCTCAGATTCAGTGATCCCATATTCAGTGAAAAGCATATCTCTTAAGTTTTGGAAACCTATCATAGTAAATGATCAACTTCACCCCGGAATCTAAAACATCATTTTTTAACTTCTGAAAAATTATGTTTCAAATGTTTATATGATTTTGTCAAAATTTCCTTTACATAATTCGATAATCATCCAACTAATACTGGTTTAAAAAATACCTGGATGACAAAAATGACATCCCATCAGATCTTGTTGAACAAAATCGCTGTGAGTGATCAACTGATCGTGAATGAATTTCAGAAAATAATATCCAACATTCAAAAACAAGCAATAAATAGAAACTCAGGCTGAATTTGTGGCAAAATTCCTGTAAAACTAAACCTTTGTTTTGCACATAAACAGTAACACCAGAGCACACCTCTTTTTTACATTTACATACTTAAATTAAAATGGAAGCAGTAAGCAAATCGAATCGTCTTTTTAGAAAATCTTATTCATTAGATGCATATTTTTTGTTGAAATTCAAGAACTGGTAGATTCAACGGTAGAGAAACCTTAGTATAGTTGATTAAAGTTCTAAAAATCTATAGCTCATTTGTTGGAATTTCTAATGTAAATTCTGAAATGAGTTTTAGCAAAATTAGTACTCGCCTATGAAGTCCTGGATGAGTTTCTGATAAGTTCCTTATTTTTTGCATGTCCAAGATTCCTTCTATTGCGGTAGTAACGTATTCAGCTGGTCCTGGTTGTCGCCAAAATGTATTCAAATTCAAAATTTAGCCCATAATTGCTTCCTAAGTTATCCTCCAAAAGTTATCCCAGATTTTTTTTTAATGTCTACGAAAATATTCTTCTTCATTCTTCCAATAAGTAAGCAAGGAATCCCTATTTTTCTTGACACTTTGAATTCCAAATTTCACTAAAATTGTCTTTATAATAACAAATATCTGTTTTTCACTGTTTGAGTTTGAAAAATTGAACCAGCCTTATATTTCATTATCATCAGATCACAAAAATAGTTTCTATAGTGACCATTTTCCTGAAAACAGTGACTTTTTGATGCCAATAATGAATTTTTAGTAACCAGGTCAAAAAAGCGACCAAGTCACTATAAAGTAACCCAATACCAGCCCTGTATAAGCGTTTTAGAGTAATGAGGGCCTCAATTTTTGATGCCATTAGGATATTTAGAGATCCCTAAAACACCAAAGTACACTGTGGATGAAACGAATGCAGTATGGATTACGATGTCAAAAAATAGTAGTAAGTTTTTGTCCTCGTGAAACTTTGTTTCAATTGTTTATCGAAAGTTTGTTTAGCTTCGTATTTTACTGCGCATTTTTTTTTTTGTATCAAACACCAAAACACTGCTATTCCATTTATTTAACATTCCTGAATCCAATGCTGTTTTTAAGAGCAAACCGCACATCAAATTTTAATTGGTTGTTTAAAGTGCCTAATTTGTCAATTTTGGCTAAATTGTATGGAAGTACCTTGTAGGGTCATTTATTTGCTTAACTTGCCACAGTAATGTGTTTTGCCATGTAAATGATCGAGCTTGTTGAATATTTTTAGTGTGGTTTTGTGTGTTTAAGGTGAAGATGAATCGAAGCCAAACTTGAAATTTTCAGGAGCACAAATCTGGAGAATCAAAAAACCATTCGAGCTGAAAACCTAATCGATTGGTCACCGCGACTAAGTGGCCAATCGATTAGGTTTTCAGCTCAAACGGCTGTTTGGTTCTTCAAATCTGTGCTCTTGATTTTAGGTTTGGCTTCGATTCATCTTAAAACTTGCTACCTCCATAACTCGATAGTTCCCTCATGTACAACAAATCCCTCCGTTTCACCCATCAAACCCACGCAACACAGCTGATCTGCTTAACGTTTGGCAGGGTGACAAATGTCAAACGCGCGAAAAAATCCATTCCGCCAAACAAACATCCATTAGTCGGGGTCCATTTAGCATTGGAAGAAAAAAAAAAGCGGTAACGAAAAAGAAATCCCCCTCGTTTGTTTGCAAATATAATAGTTTTATCCGTGGGCAAGCAGCTCATCTGCAATGTTGCGTGAAAATATTTGAAAAATGTATGTTCACACTGTCTGGAAACCTGTGCCGAATGGGCCTACACAAGTTTCGCTTGCATCCCTCTATCTCTCAGTCCACTGAACTATGTACCCACGGTTTGTTATTAGTGGCTACTGCGACTGACCACTACTCTAATACTTGATGCACGTGGAGGCAAACATCGAATCGAAAGCACTTTGACGCGCAGCAGGCCTTTGTGAGGCTTATTAATTATACTGCGTGCGAGATTGGACGCTTTGTACCGGACCATTATCAGCAGACCGTTGGTTGTTATGATTTACGATCTGATTCCAGTCGTTGTCTAAGCCATTTATTTAATTACTAATGCGGCCATTTGTTTCAAGTGAGTGCGAGAATTTTATGCTTCTCTGACAGAAGGCATACCAACCAGAATAGTTCTGAATTGAGTGGCACGCGAGGGTGGATGACAGTCGTCGTCCAACAATTCAGCCGTTCAAGGAGAACTAGATTTGGGTCCGGGTGTTGAGCACGACAAATACGGATCGGAAACTGGTCCAGTGATGGTGATCATCGTTGCCATGGGAGTGCCTTTACTTCGTCAACAGAACGCTTCCAAAGTCATCGAAATTAATGCTAACGTGTTACTTGTGTCCATCTCCTACGCTCGTGGCACACAATCTTCGTGAAAATGGAGCTGTAGGTTGTTTGTCAAACAGTAATGTTTGCTCGCTGAATTAGCATATGATTTATGGCGTTCAATCTTCAAATCAGTTTCAGCGGAATGCGTGAAACCGAGTTTGGATTGTCAACGAGAAAAAGTAGGTCCTGGATTATCTCAGCGAAGTCAATCCGTATCAAGTGTTTGCAGTTCGCAATTCTTAATTTGCTAATCACTCGCAAATCTCTGTAAACACACTTTATTTCAACAGCTCCTTCAAACCATTTTACATCATCGCAGCTTGAAGACTGAAGCCGGCTCACATCAAACGATCCGCGCGATGTGAAAAGTCCGCAGCTTGTGTCAGATTGCGTGAGCGATAAGTTGTTTGCCGTGTTTTCCGCCTCCTTCGAGCGAATGTCGTGTCACGGTTTTTCTGGCTGGGTCGTGTGGAAAAGACAGTTTACTAAACCTGTCAATTTTCGCCGGCAAAATTTCAACAATCTAACCAAGCAGAAACCGCTGTTCAATTTCTCCCTCTTCTCGCCTCGATTGGCTTTCATTCTCGTATTTCAAACAACGACAAACAAGTGGCCGTTGTAAGGTAGTAAGTCAGACTTGCGGGTATCATTATCTGTCGTTTTATTCGGAGATGCAGTGATTATGACGGCTGGAACGGATTTGCAAAAGGCTTGCCGCCACAACAGTGCCAACAAAAATGTTGTTGCACGTATGGGATCGGTTTCATCTTGGCGATCGTGTTTCAAATTTCAACGCATCGCAGCAGGCAATTTACCGTCACAAGAGACAAGTGTCGCGAATTTTATGCCTGCTGTGATTGCTGTTCCGCAATGGTTGTCAACAATCATGCCTCACACGTGATCAAGCGTAACGGGTGATACATTTCAGGTGTCAATGCACTGTACGATGAAAATGATTCAAATTACATTGGTTTAAATACCTATCGAACCACATGCTCAAGTGGCGTACAGTGCATCGACATAACCCTCAGATCTTTATGTCCTCGGAACCACCTTACGGTATTTCTTCGGGGAGGGGCATTACCTAGGCTCTCATAGAACTCATCAATCAGGTCATCGGATTCATCGTTCGTTTACACATATGTGCTGATCAGCCGGTAGTTGAAGAACTTGGCCTTCATGTATAACACGTAGAATTGGTCACTCACCAGTTTCCACCGAATAATGGGATTTACCGCTCAGAAATCACGTTCTCCTGTTTTAGGCCAGCGTATTTCCTGGATAGTTGCCAAGCTCACACCGACATGCCGCAGTTTACGAGCCAAGATGGGAACGTTCAATCCAAGCGCATAGCAATCTCTTGAATACGGATACAGCATAAATTCCCGAAAAGTATAAACAACCTCTTTGTCCGGATCAACCCTGAGAAAGACTCGCGAAGAGGAAAAATATCAACGTCATATGCAGCCCAGATTCCCCTCTCACGAAACGTCAAATGCAGCCCACCGTTCTTATGGCTGAAAAAGTGAAAAGTATTGTGTTCAAAGTAAACTGTTATTAAAAACCTCAGTCGGTGGAGCAGTTTCTTTTCCAAAATTGTTGATAAATCTAAGCAGAAGAATAATTATTTCTAATGTCTGCTACGTTTGCTGGCATGAAATTTCACTCAAACCGCTATTTATGATTCGATGTGATGCAAACTCAACCATTTTTTGCTGAGAGGTTCATGTGAGGGTTTGAACAGCATGCGCATAATTGGTATGAACACAAAGTGGAATAAGAAAAAAACTCAGCAATCACAGAAAAAGAAGACCGTCTTCACGAGTCTCGTCTTAGGATCAAACTAAGTTAAGTCGAAACTCTGACCACCCACTAGGTGTCAGCTGCATGAATAAATCTCATCGTCACTAATATAACAGACAATTCCATTTCGCACCCGTCACACCTTTCGTAAATTCACATCCAGAGGGGAGGTGATTTTCTTTCGATGCTTTTGAAGTGAGAAGACGCAGTAACCGATATTTATTTACACAACAAAAGCTTTTGTCGCTTCCATGGAAACCGCGCTACTCTATTGTGGTTGTCATTGTTACTTAAAAGGCGGTCCGCGGTCAGAAACTCACGGATTGCCGCGCTTTGTTTCGGGATTAGAGCGTTGCGTAGTCGTAGGCAGTTTTCGTAACCCCCAATTCCTTGAAACCGAAAGTGTGATTGGCACACGCTTCAGTTTCGTTGCAGTAGAACGTGTGGGCTGATAACAGCGCGCTGATACTGGCTTATGTGCTTGATGACTCTCAGCCTCACTTTCTGTGGTAGCATAGAGGTAGAAGATAAGTAAGCACATAATCCTTCAATTAATCCAACCTTGCGGAGAATTTCGGTAGACATTAAGGCGACAAATATGAATTGAATTGAGAAACTGAATTTTGAATGGAATTATACATGCTTTATGCAAAATGAAGTCAATGCTGGAAGAGTAATAAAAAGGCAATAAGAAAAACAGGAAAACATAAATACCATTTTTGCGTATCTTTAAGATCAAGTAGGCTTTTTGTCATCACGCCAATTTTCCATGAAACTGCTTACTTCACTTTACTGAATCATGAGGTGTCGTTATAGTCATTACGCAACTGGAAGCACAACATTTTTTTCATTACGCGAATGGTCTGAGTTCCGTAATTGAACCATTACACACACATTTTCTGACGATGCACAATAATGCTGAAGGGATCTCGATATGATTTCGTATACCCTCAAGTGGCCTGTTACGGAATTTCATAAAATTTTGTACGCAACTCTGCAGAACTCGATTTTTGCAACACTCGTCATAATTATCCAACGCAGAAAGCTTTGTTGGATAAACGTACGACTAGTGCTGTAAAAATCATCATTCTTCTTCTTGTTGCATGCAATTTGACTAAAATAAACAAATCAATAATTTTCAACAATAAAGTAGTATTTTGGTGCTTGGGACATAAAAAAATGTTGCGCTTTTTTCTTAGATTAAGGTTCTAAAATCACTGAGAGCTACTTTCGATAGATTTTCTTCGATAATTCAAATTATTTTACATCGTCTCGTTGTCCCAATGATCTCTCCCATAAGGGCAAAGGTGCGAGACCGACCACAAGAATGTCGTTTCTAATAATATTACATCGGGGGTGAAACTTTTTCACACAGATACCTCTCCACTTCACATCTCGATTACTTTAGGGAGTGTGCTGAGCTTATTGAAATCGTATTATGGGCCTACCTTCGCCCAGATGACTTTCCGGTTCAATGAGCTTGCTCTACGGGTGGTATTGTGTGGGTACTTCTCTCAGAGGGCTACAGTCAACTCTCCATAACTTGATATTGAAGGGACCTTCGAGTTCGAGTTCGAAATATCGAGAGAGGGAGAGCTGACTGTAATTCAAGTTTTGCATTTTTCGACTCGGTCGGTTGGTTGTCGTAGTCGTCGTCGTAGAGCAAGTCTATTAATATCAGGTGACAATGAACAACTTGTGCACTCCGATACGCAAAGGTACTTGTTGCTCCCCCGCATAAAACATTCCTAGAGGTGAGGTTTTGTCATTCATCTGTTCGAGGCAACAAGTGCTGTATGTGGGTATATCGGGTGAGAATTGTTGAATGTGAAATATTGATAATTATTACACTTTTTTTTTGCAATTTTTCATCTTAATAGGCTGTTTTTTATCACGCCAATCTGTCATCAAACGGCCTACTTTCCTGCACTAAATTACGCAGTGTGGTAATGGTCATTACATAACTGGAATAAGTTGTGTAATGACTGTTACGCAACGTATTTTTATTAGGCTACTGTTTTGAGTTGCGTAATGAATAATTACACAACAACTTTCATAAATTGTAAAATAATGTTGGACACATCTCAATATGATTTCTGACACCATCAATTGGTCTTCAACGAAATTTAAAAAAAAAAGTTGTACGCAACTCGTTGCAGAACTCAATGATTATAGCACTCATCGTAATTATCCAACTCAGCAAGCCTCGTTGGATAATTGTACGACTCCTGCTGTAACAATAATCATTCTGTACCTTGTTGCGTAAACTACTATTATAACATTGATAACTATATTGATAATTATTATAATAAGTTATAATGTCATAATTTATGTTTTGTTTATTTTTTGTGATCTCTACAGTTCCTATGTTTAGACATTCAGTCACTACCAGTCCCGTATGTAACATATTTCATCAACCTTCCTCATTGTATTTCTAGATTCATCGCCTTCAGTGCACCCTAGCACAACACACGATCTCCGACGACATTGACGCCACCCAATTCTCAACGCGTTCTGACTTATTGTTTCGCCCTGACATTTCGGTCCCAGTCTCGGCCGCCAAAGTCAGGAATTTCACATAATACAAATTGATAAATTCTTCAAGTTGACAACCGCGGTGGCAGATAGTAAATTTCCCGGTCCACACATGGATCTGGTCGGTAGTAATCCAATATTGATGCCGAAATGCTACCCCGTAGGTTCACTAGGTATCAACTCGACTATAACTAAAGGGCGTATGTTGGAATGTTTGCAGGGCCGAACGACAAGTTTCTTCAATTACTCGCGCGATGGCGACTATAAATAGAATTTGAATAAATTAAGATGATCGAAATGCTGCAACCGATTGGGACGCAATCGATAACTAACCGCTCGCACACGACCGTGAATGAGTGATATTTGACTGCATCTTAACTAGTCATGTACCTACAGTTGTGTTCAGAATAATAGTAATAATAGCCGACCATTATGCAAAATTATCAACTTAGATATGGTCTGACTTTGTTTTTCTTTAAGCAATCGACTTTCATTTTTTACAGAATAATAAAAATGTGCTTTATTTCATTGCCTGAAAATTTGAAATATTTAGAAGTTTCTTTTTAAAAGTTAAGCATTAAGAAGCTCAAAGTAAGAGTAGTTATTATATAAAAAATACTTGTTCAACAACAGCATGGAAAAAAAGCTCGATTATGAATTTGTATCTGTCTAAACGATGAGTTAAGAACGCAGAATTTCGAAAAAAAAAAATCAAATTTTGGTAATGAAATTGAGCTAACCTGGAAGTTTTCTGTCAAAATTTGATACTCATTGCTAATAAAACAAATTTAAAGTAGGTGAAAGTTTAAAATGTTGTATGAAAATCGCCTCTCGCTTCTATTATTCTGAACACAACTGTAGATGATGATCTTTTCCCAGCTCAAGAAGGATAATGATGATGATGGAGCGACTGTGACGAATATCTCTAATTGCGTGAAATCGATGATTACTCAAGCTGTGGCATTGAGCCTGCTTTGTTTTAGAAATAACGAGGCTTAGCATATGTCATACCATAAGCTATATGTCTGAAAGTAAGTTTTCGCAACCTTAAGCGTGACATGTGACTTCTTTTATGGCAATAACGCAACGGTTGTGAAAAATATTCCGTTAGGTCAAAAAATGACGCCCAAAAATGGGTTCACCTATATCTCGTAACCGAATGGCAGTTGGAAAACACAGTCACGATCCAAATTAGCCTTCATCAGGAAGCCACTGCACACTGTCAATTTATGACCGCTCAAATGGAGGTCGGTCACGAAAATGCCTATATCAATACAGACATGCCATTCTCAACGAAAGTGTTTCGATAGACATTTGCAGAATTTTAATCACTCTAAATTAGACCGTGTTCAGCATTGCTCGCATACTGGCACACAAATCAGTAAGCCTACTATGGTTGGTTGCTAGTGCTGACAACCATGATGATGATGATGATAGCTGGGTTACCATGACTACTCTACTCTCACATGGCAATTAGTGTGTAGCCGTATCGCTTGATTGCATCGATTTGCTCGGATCGTTACTGGTTGGTATGCAATGTAAGATCAATAAGGTTAACGGCGCTTTTATTAATTGATTGGAAATTATCATGTATTTTAGCCAGAGTTGGATGAAGTGGGTGATGTAAGTCGACATTTTGCTAACATGGGTCTTTTTTATCTTGAACATGAAATGCGATGTGATGAAATGGAATTTTCGATACCAGAGCTATTTGCAGGTTAGGGTAATTGTTTATTAGTATTATATTTAATGTACATGTGTTTCAGTTCCAGTAACCCTGGATGTGTGAAAAAGTGAATGCACTAAATTTCTTCATCAGGGAAACGTTTTTGATTTTATTGTTGGCATTGATCCCAAGGGTGTTGAATATTTTCATGTTTAACTAATTACTGATAGATCAATCAAGATGTTTCTGCATAGCTTAGGATTCTAGATAATCAATTAAGTCGAGTCAAGTACACGACACTGAAGACGGCCTTACAGTTGAGGTCGAAAAACACGTATCTGTCGAAGGATACAAACTCTTGTGCAATCAAGATGTTTCTATAGAATTCTGTAAACAATTTCTAAGATAGCTTAGACGAAGCTCTTCAAGAACATAAGTATAATCATAAAGTTTTGCACCACGTAAAATTTTCTAGCAATTGTTGGAAAACCTTCTGTAGTAGCAGTTTTCTTCAAATACAGAATCTACTTCTAAGCTCAAGATATCTACAACCGGTTATTCCCTTCAAAAGACACGACACAATCTATCTTTTGGATGTCATGTGTAACAAACAATTGTTCCACATATTGCTAAAAGTACCGACAATAGCCATAAAGTCCAATCCCATAAATCATCATATCTTTGGTCGTCGGACGACCGGGAAACTTTGACGACAGACAACTATCCTCTCGTCAAATCGCACATTGTAAAGCGCCATCGCGTTCTTCACAAGACGAATGTCCCCATTACTGTCAATTCCGTCGTCGGTCGGTCACAAGCTCGGCGGAGAGGAGACCGGAGACTAGACCTGAGCAGTGAAAGCGCTTTCGGTTTTGCAACATAAGTGCCCCTGCATAGAAGAAAAGTGTCAAGTCCCCCTCCTGAACGAGACAATGACCAATGGAACCCGTGTTGAAAACAGACTCTCGTGCGGATATAAATCTTTCTCTAATCAATAATGACGAGGACGTAAATCTTGATATTGGAAAAAGTAAGCAATGCAACAAAGCGACGTCCAACTAATTCAGTGGTTCCCAACTTTTTTAAGATGCGAACCCCTTTGAAGTTCTTCACACATCCACTGAGCATCATCTCTGAAAGCTGCTATAAAAATTTCGAAAGACTTGCTAATGAGCTTCTTCATTCTTTTGAGATTACGTCCTCACTGGGACAGAGCCTGCTTCTCACATTAGTGTTCAATGAGCTCTTACACAGCTACAAACTGAGAGCTTTCTTTGCCAAAGTTGCCATTTTCGCATTCGTATATCGTGTTGCAAGTACGATGATACTCTATGGCTAGGAAAGTCAAGGAAATTTCCATCACGAAAAGATCCTGAACGGACCGAACGAAACGAAAATATCCTGAATGGACACCACTAGGAACAACCTCAGTTTTATATTAACGCTCAAACTGGATATTCTATGAATATACAACATGTAAGAACAACATCACTGGTAATATATTCCTCACAATTTCTATCAATTAAAAACGACACATATTACAGATAACAGGCTTCTCGGACCCCTTGAAAAGTCACCACGGCCCCGCAGACCACCGGTTGATAACCCCTCAACTAATTGATCGGAAGAAAGCCACAAAGAGCGACCTCGTGGCTAATCACTTCTTGGGCTTTAATTTTTTCCCGATGAGGTTCAAACAAATCAAGCTAACCATCGACTCGTACGAGTACTGGAACTGAATGTCTTGATTGCACAAGCGTGTTTATCCCATTAGTTTGTCATAAATTCCGGATAAGGTCCCATACCACAATGACTAATTGAGGATTTTCTTCTTTTTTACTTTCTTACAGGCACACGTTGTGGCGGCATTCGAACAAAGTCTGGCCAACATGACCCAGCGGTTGCAGACGTTGACAGCCACGACGGAGAAGAAGGTAACGATTCGTACTTATTTAAAACTCGAACCATGATGTGTTTGAAATCGTTATTAATGGAAAAATAGCCACATATATGGCACCTACTACTCGATAGATATAGTATTCAAACATTTTGTTTGTGAATTTGAAAATATTTCAACCGGAGAATCGAACGTGATCGAGATTTTAAGCTTTTGGGCACTATTTGGAATGATATATTATATATTGGGGCCATCCTTAGCCGAGTGGTTAGAGTCCGCGGCTACAAAGCAAAGCCATGCTGAAGGTGTCTGGGTTCGATTCCCGTTCGGTCCAGGATCTTTTCGTAATGGACATTTCCTTTACTTCCCTGGGCATACAGTATAATCGTACTTGCCACACGATATACGAATGCGAAAATGACAACTTCGGCAAAGAAAGCTCTCAGTTAATAACTGTGGAACACTAAGCTGAGAAGCCGGCTCTGTGGGGAACGTGGGGAATTGGGGACGTTAATGCCAAGAACAAGAAGATTTTTCCAAACAATACACTAATTGTCATCTCGAGACAACCATTGACGAAAAAATCCCGGAATTTCCCGTATCCCAGGATTCCGGAGATGGAAATAAAGTTTGATTTGACCCATTCGATTTCTATTCAAATCCATGACAATTTTTCTTAGATTCAAGATTCTTTTTCTTTTTTCCTTATCCGAAATAAGGATACACGTGTTTTTGGATTTTTTGATTAGGGTGACCATTTCCGAAATAAGGTGACCAGAAAAATCGCGACTTTGCTAAATTTTTATTTTTTTAAATCGTAACTTGATGGACAAAATGAAAGCCAATGTATTTTTTTTTTAATAAAAAATCAGTATTTTTCATCGGCACACACTGTAGGTCTCAGCGCATTAGATTTTTTATTTTAAAAAAATCATAACTTTCGAACAGCTCAACCGATTTCCAATCGTTTTTATGGAATGAAAGCTTAAGATTTCAACTTTTCAGAAAAATATTAAACTCGGAAAAAAACAATTTTTACATGAAATAATATAAAAATTTTTGGGTTTTTAGAAAAATTTTATATTTTTTCACGTAATAAAACTTTTTCTTGAGATTGATTGATCGAGATTGAAAATCGATCGAGCTGTTCGAAAGTTATGATTTTTTTTTTAGATAAAAAATCTAATGCGCTGAGACCTACAGTGTGCGCCGATAAAAAATACTGATTTTTTATTTTCAAAAATATATATCTCAGAAACTAAAAAACATACATCGCTGAAAATTTGACAGTGAACATGGAATTTTCTGAACTTTAAAGAAAAAATGAGAACAGCAATAGCACCTTTTGTTCCAAGGCCTTCAAAACACGAAAGAGTGGAAGTTTTTGATTTTTTCATGTAAAAAACATTTTTTTGTGAAATTTTATTTTTATTCTGGAAAAGTCAAAAGCTTAAGCTTAGAATCTTGATGCGATGTGTGAAGCTCACAACTTCGTCCTGATTTAACGGATCAATTTTATCATTCTCTTGGAGCACTTATAGTCAAACATGACGTCCCGTCACATAACAAAAATCATCAAATTAATAAGCTCCTCAGTTTATTGGGCCGCACTTATGAATCCTTCACATCAGCATTGTAGCAATTTTATTATTTTTTAGTTCGTAATTCGGCCAAGCGGCATTCGGCCAAATGGCCGAACACCATTGCACAGTGGTCCAGGAATCAGTTTTACGCGGAAAGATGTATTTTGAGCTTTAAAATGAAACATTAGACAAAAACGGTCTTCTACAAAGTTGTTTGTATTAGTTAGGTCCTTCGTTTGGTGTTATTGAAAATTAGGGTGGACCACATTTTCATAGAAATTGTATAACTAACTTTCTCATTTGTAGAAATTATATTATACATGCTTTAGCAAAGTTGTAGACCATTCAATTTCAAGCAACTTTGCCAAAAAAAGTTTTTTTTTTATCTCTTAAATTGACCGATTTACAGCTTTTTTCCTACGCTGGCATAGGGTGGTCCGAACAAAACTGGTTTTCTGGCTTTAGAGTTTTCAATTCAAATTTCTCATCAAAGTAGTCTATGAAACACTTTTAGAGCTTTGAAAAATGCGTAATTTGGTGCGTGAAGAAACTCGCTATCTCCTTCCGTTTGGGAGTTATTGTTGGTATTCTCTCAAAAACATGCCTACTTTGATTGAGAATATTTCTGATTGGGGCAAACATAATAAATATTTTTTGACGGCATTCAAAAGACGAAATAAATTTGTATATTATATGAAAAACTTACAGATGTGCTATTTTTGTAACTTTAATAAAATGTCTTGAAAAACACATATTTTTTATCACAAAAACTTTAATAACTTTTGAACTAAAATAGATATCAACAATCTTTTTGCATGAAAATTTGCTTTTTTATTAAGTTCCTAAAGTCGTTTATAGACCACTTTGACGAAAAATCTGAAATAAGAAAGATAGGGCTCTAAAACTATTTTGAAGATTTTCAGTGTATGTATTTTTTGATTTTTTTGCATTTTGAGCATGTAAATAAAATTTTAGACAAAAATGGTCTTCTACAAAAATGTTTCTAAAAATGTAAGCTTTCATAAGTGTCATTTAAAACTAGGGTGGTCCACAATATCACACAAATCATAGAATCAACTTTTTTATTTACAAAAATACTAGTATATACTTTTAAGCAAAGCGGTAGAACTTGAAATTTTGATCAACTTTGCCAAAAGAAGTTTTTCTGTAGTTCAAAATTTGACCAATCTAGAGCATTTTTTCGTTACACATCAGGGTGGTCCAACAAAATTAAGTTTTTCAACTCTAGTTTTTTTAATATTAATTTTCGTCAAAGTCGTCTATTAACGACTTTTAGAACTTAACAAAACGCAAATTTTCATGCAAAAAGATTGTTGATATCTATTTTAGTTCAAAAGTTATTAAGGTTTTGGTAATAAAAAATATTTGTTTTTCCAGACATATTATTAGAGTTACAAAAATAACACATCTGTAATTTTTGATATAATATACAATTGTTTTTAGTCTTTTGAATGCCGTCAAAAGATATTTTTTATGTTTGCCCCAATCAGAGATATTCACAATCAAAGTAGGCATGTTTTTGAGAGAAAACCAACAATAACTCCCAAACGGAAGGAGATAGCGAGTTTCTTCACTCACCAAATTACGCATTTTTTAAAGCTCTAAAAGTGTTTCATAGACTACTTTGATGAGAAATTTGAATTGAATACTAGAGCCAGAAAACCAGTTTTGTTCGGACCACCTTATGTCACCGTAGGAAAATACCTCTAAATCGGTCAATTTAAGAGATACAAGAAAACTTTCAACAAAATCCATCGAGAAATAAAAAAAAAGTTATGCACATTTTAGTGTATTTTTCAGCATGTGAAAAGTATGTTGGCTGGATGAAGGTTTAATAGGAACTTAAGGGGCCTTATGCTTGAAAACATTATTCAAAAAGTGCCATAAAAAGTACAGGAACAAAATAAAACTTAGAAAACTAAACAGTCCATACAGAATCAAAAAACAAAAATGATGCAAACAGGAAACAGTTTAAAAGTTTCGATAAGAATTTCTCAGAATCAGGACGAATAGTTTTCCATGAACATTATTTTTTTTTAAGGAATGGTGTATGCTCATGCTCATGCTCAACATTTTTTTTTTCAAGGAATGAGTTTTTTCAAGATATTTTCCAGGAATTTAATCAGGTGATGCAGGTATTTATCTAAAGAATTATTTTTTATCCGACCTTTTAAAGAAATCCCTCAATTGAATTAGCCTTCCAGAATTCAACCTAGTGTTTTTCCCAAGAATCACTTACAGAGACTCCACCATGATTTTTTTTTCAGGAATTCCTCCAAAGTTTCTTTCATAAATTTCTCAAGAAAATCCTGAAGTTCATCAAGAGATTCTTCAATCGATTTTGCTAGGAGTTCATTCAACATTTTCGTTTGGGATATTTTCAAGAACTATTTTCTCCAGTGATTTCTAAGGATTTCCTTCGAAATTGTCGTCCATTTTTTTTTTTCAAAGATTGCAGGCAAGAAATTTTATATCAGATATTATTCTTCAGAAATCCACCATAAACTCTGTGAGATATTCTTTAAAGCAATTCCCAAAGAAATTACCCAGGATTTTTGTCAGGGAACTGCCAAGGGCATTTCTTCCCTGACAGCAAAATATATAAAAAATTCTGCAAAAGTTAGTAATCATATTCTGATTTTCCATGCAAAATGTTCAAGTTTGGGGCTCTGTATCCGAGCTTCTGGTAGTCCGAATTGGCTGAAGTTTTAATGAAGTTTCGTCTGCGGTGACTCAATGATATTTATTATTATTATTATTTATTATACTTTGTATGAAAAATAGCATTAGGCTACTAACTTTTGCCACTGACTGATTTAATCTCAGATGCAACACTTGCTAGGATATATTTTCTTACTTATGAGGAAGTCTAGACGAGTTTGTTAGAAAATTGAAAAAAAAAACAATTAAATCTCTGGATAATTTTTCTAACATCCCTGCAGGATTTTCTGGAGACATTTATTGAAAATATTGAACAAAAAATAACATGAACGTAAGTTATGAAAAGCATTGAATGCACCACCCTAGAGTTTTGTGTTTGACAGAACAGCATTTCTGTCAGAATTTTTAATCCCATATTTTTTCGAAGAGCTTCTGGAGTAATTCGTGTAAGGGATGATGGCAAAATTTCTAGAAAATTTTCTGAAGGAACTCATTGATGAAGCACTGGTCGAATTTTTTTGAATTTCTCAATAAACAACAGTACTTAGGCGGCGTCCATTTATAACGTAACGCTGAAATTGGTAATTTTTGACCCCCTCCCCCCCCGCCGTTACGCTTTTTGTGTGAATTTTTTTAAATTTTTGTATGAGCCGTAACGCTTGAGCCTACTCCCCCCCTCCCCCTAGAGCGTTACGTAATTTGTGGATGCCGCCTTAATAGATTCTCTGGAATATTCCTGAAAGAATTTTGGATCGGCGGAGAAACCCCTCGAGGATACCTTGTAGGGGTTTTGGAAAAACCTATAACTTATTTGAACTTATTTGAAAACTCTGGAATAAACCTGTTCAACGGCAATCACACACTGCTACTCCGTCAACATCTGCGCCTGGTGGTTCGGTCAGGAAGAATCACCAGTTCCTTTTTCCAGGTAATGATGACTGGTATATGTCTGGCCGAAGTCAGTGATGCTACGCTCGTTAAATTTGCTCGTAAATGGTTCCAGCTCCTCCACTTTGCAACGCCAACCACACTCTGCTGTTCCGTCAACGCCTGCGCCTGGTTTCTCGGTCAGGAAGAATCGCCAGTTACTTTTCCAGGTAATGATGACTGGTATATGTCTGGCCGAAGCCAGTGATGCTACGCTCGTTAAATTTGCTCGTAAATGGTTCCAGCTCCTCCACTTTTCAACGCCAACCACACTCTGCTGTTCCGTCAATGCCTGCGCCTGGTTTCTCGGTCAGGAAGAATCGCCAGTTACTTTTCCAGGTAATGAAGACTGGTATATGTCTGGCCGAAGCCAGTGATGCTACGCTCGTTAAATTTGCTCGTAAATGGTTCCAGCTCCTCCACTTTTCAACGCCAACCACACTCTGCTGTTCCGTCAATGCCTGCGCCTGGTTTCTCGGTCAGGAAGAATCGCCAGTTACTTTTCCAGGTAATGAAGACTGGTATATGTCTGGCCGAAGCCAGTGATGCTACGCTCGTTAAATTTGCTCGTAAATGGTTCCAGCTCCTCCACTTTGCAACGCCAACCACACTCTGCTGTTCCGTCAACGCCTGCGCCTGGTTTCTCGGTCAGGAAGAATCGCCAGTTACTTTTCCAGGTAATGAAGACTGGTATATGTCTGGCCGAAGCCAGTGATGCTACGCTCGTTAAATTTGCTCGTAAATGGTTCCAGCTCCTCCACTTTTCAACGCCAACCACACTCTGCTGTTCCGTCAATGCCTGCGCCTGGTTTCTCGGTCAGGAAGAATCGCCAGTTACTTTTCCAGGTAATGAAGACTGGTATATGTCTGGCCGAAGCCAGTGATGCTACGCTCGTTAAATTTGCTCGTAAATGGTTCCAGCTCCTCCACTTTTCAACGCCAACCACACTCTGCTGTTCCGTCAATGCCTGCGCCTGGTTTCTCGGTCAGGAAGAATCGCCAGTTACTTTTCCAGGTAATGAAGACTGGTATATGTCTGGCCGAAGCCAGTGATGCTACGCTCGTTAAATTTGCTCGTAAATGGTTCCAGCTCCTCCACTTTGCAACGCCAACCACACTCTGCTGTTCCGTCAACGCCTGCGCCTGGTTTCTCGGTCAGGAAGAATCGCCAGCTACTTTTCCAGCTCCATCACTCTACAACGGAAACTAGTTTGTCCTGCATCTTTACGCTACCGATGACCCTGAACATGCTGTCCCCACGCTACTTCAACAGTACTCAGCTGTTTCGTCAACATCTGCGCCTGGTGGCTCGGCCAGGAAGAATCACCAGTTCCTTTTTCCAGGTAATGATGACTGGTATATGTCTGGCCGAAGCCAGTGATACTGCGCCCATTAAAATTGTCTTCAAATGGTTCCAGCTCCATCACACGTCAACGCCAATCAGTTTGCCATGCACCTTTACACAAGCGATGACCCGTTCCTTGAGCATGACGCCCCACGCTGCTCCAAAAGAACTCCGGTGCTCCGTCAACAACAGCGCCTGGTTGCTCGGTCAGGAAGATTCGCCACTTACTTCTCCAGCTTTTCACTGCTTAACGCCAACCACACTTCACTGGTGCGTCAGCATCGGCGCCTGGTTGCTCGGTTAGGAAGAATCGCCAGAAGACCTTTCCTGCAGATATCACCGCTGATCATCAATCCTCGCCATGTGTTTTTCTCGTTGCTCGAATTGTTATTTTTTGAATTCAAATTATTTGTAGCCGTGTAAATTAGTAATTATTAATTTAGGAAGTTAATTAATTGAATTAGATTTACCGCACTCCCTTCAAAGAGAATTATTTCTCACTGGAAGTGCATGTTTATTGTAATGTTTTGATGAAAAGAAGAGAAGGTTTTATGCCTCTAGGAGAAGTGCTTCGAAAGGAACGCCACTCCTAGGGGCTTTTCCCTACTCCAATAAATAAATAAATAAAAAAAAAAAAAAAAAAAAAAAAAACCCTTGGAAATTTTCTCAGCAGAACTCCTGGAAAAATCTTTGGAAAATCTGCTGAAATAACTACTAGCAAATCGGTGGAAAACTGGAATTGGTGAAAAAATCTTCAAAGGAAATCCAGGAATAGCATTTTAGAATTTTTTGGAGAGATCACTATGGAAATTCCTGGTAAGGTTTTTAGAATCATAATTCACTGCAACGAGAAGGAAAATAGTGACTTTCGAAACCATTATGATTAAAAAAAGGCTTTAGGGACCGTCCATCAAAAATAGAGACTTTTCACAGACTTCCGTTAAAATAGAGACCAGTAGGTGAATTCCGGTGAACAATTTCTTCGAAGAGAAGAAATTTTCTTCCATTACTCACCAGCAAGAAAATTTTCTTTTCTTCGAAGAAAATACGCGCCGGAATTCACCTACAGGTCTCTAAAAAAGGGTCCTGCTACCAGTTCATTAATAGTTAAGCATTTAGAGTTAACTGTGAGATATGTTGAGATAAATTCGCAACACCACTAGAGCGATAATTTAAAAAACGAAAACACGCGAAGAATTGAAAATCTAAATGTAACAAATTCAAAAGTCGTCAGAAGTTTATTTCTTTGGCAACAAGATTTTTAGTTAATCGAAATTTTATAATTCCTAGCAAGCTAAAACATACGGTTTGTGTTCATTACTTGAATTTCAACATTGTTCCACAGTTTTGGCACATTGACACACAAGGCAATGGAATAGGGTAAAATGTTCCAAAATGCCACATAAAGCATTTGTGTCGTTTTCTCCTAAC
Organism: Aedes aegypti; assembly: GCF_002204515.2. NCBI lineage: Eukaryota > Metazoa > Arthropoda > Insecta > Diptera > Culicidae > Aedes > Aedes aegypti. The sequence continues at coordinate 451,551,258 of NC_035108.1, forward strand.
GGGATCCTCATTTTAGAGCCATCCAAAATCGTAACAGTCACTGAGCAATATTCACTAGCAACCACCAAGAAAATATTTCCCAAATTTTAGCTTGTTTAGCGGTTTTAAATCGTGTTGAGAAATGGGATGGTTCGAAATGACTGAATGAATGAGATAGAATGCCATTTACTATGAAGAATGTAGAGTCAGAAACCAACCTTCTCCATTAGTTTGCTCTGCGGCATGGAAACGCTCATTCTTTAAAAAGATCATTTGAAAAGCTACGACTTATGCAAAAAAATGATAAATTGTTGAATTTCACTACAACAAAAATACACTTTGTCACTATTTTCAGTAAAATACCCACTATTTTGGTGACGAAAAAAAAAAAAAGGAAATCTGGAATAATTTCTCAAATTTGATAATAACAGAAGACATTCCTGTTGAAATTACTAAATAATATTATGTAAACCTTTCTGATGGATTGTATGAAGTTTTATGGAAATTCTCACGAAATTTTATAAATGATGATGAGCTGAATTTTTTACAAATTTTTGTCAAAAAAAACAGGAAGAATTTTCTGCTACCTATGGAAGACATTTCTCAAAATTCCTAAGAATTCCAAATAAAAATAATCCATAAGTTTCATAAACATTATTATAAATTCAGCAACAAATTCGTTTAGTGGTTCTATTAGGAATAGTTCGAGCAATTTAGACATGAATTTCAACAAATGCTTCGAAAATTCTACAGAAACTACCGAAAATAGCACTAATTGGTGAGATAAAAATAAAACTTGGATTAGATTGAAAGTGCTTTTCAACATAAGATTTACATGTTGATATATGTTAATAAATAATAGTTTAAAAAATATAGAAGGGTTTAGTTCAAATATTCAACTGATGGAAACGAAAATCAAACGTAATTTCCTTCAAAAACTACAGTAAAACTCATTGAAAAACCATTGAGAACCCATTGAAACAGTTTGGTGGAAGATTCGCAGGATGTTACGTAATAGATGTTACGTGAAACTTCGGTAGAATGAGAGAATTTCATCAGTTCATTTGTTCATTCTGTATCACCTATGACTAACGTAGGTGCTACGTTAAAAGTGCGATGAAAAAAAAACTATGTATGTTTTCACGTAGCATTGACGTGTGGATTGTTTTGAGTGTATAATTTTCATCTTGGTGACAATTGTGTTTGTTAATATTGTTCGTTAATACTACAAACCTACAAACCTCTAAATGATGCTTTGATATCATGATTTGAATGTTTAGTGCGAACCTGATTGTCACTTGGTTGGCTTACAAGTTGATCATGATGTACTGTTAGGGAATTTATTAATCCAATAAAACCCAAAAGTTTTAAAACACGATTACATATTATTCCTTCGTTGCAATATTTTCCAATTCACGTAGAAAGTGCCCGACCCGAATATTATATCTTCCGAGTGGTATCTGTCAAAATTGTGTACATTTTTTCATAAAAAAAAAAACGATTTCAAACACACCGCGCAAACGTATTAATGCTGTGACTTATCATATTCTTCAATTTCCGGGTTTTTAGGATAGCGAAATTTTGGACATGCGACAGACAATTGAGCTGCTGCGGAAGCAGTCGATCCAGGCCGGTCTAACTACCGCCCATATGCAGAGTATGGGCGTACAAGTTAACGGACAGGTCAATGGAAATGGAGTAAGTGCATTGCAAAGTGCCATTCGAAACGAGCCAATAATTATTGATTATCGTTTCTTTTTTTCCATTTTTTTCTACCTCATCGCAGAATACAGATCAGACGACGGCGCCACCAATGCCATCCGGTGGGGAAATGCAAAGACATCATAGTTCCGACTCTATGTGCTCTTTGAATTCGGTTAGTTCTGGCTGTTCGGCTCAAGACAAAAATAAGAAGAAGAAAGGATGGGTAAGGTTCAGTTTCGCCTCTAAGTTACAATTTCTAATGATCGTCTCCCTTTCAGTTACGGAGTTCCTTCACCAAAGCATTCTCTCGCAACGCGAAGATATCGAAAACCAACCGTCACGTAAGTCAGTCTTCGAACCTGGACCAAGGATCACCGGCGGCGTCCGGAAATAATCATCATCATCACCATCACCACCATCATCATCATCACGGTACTAACGGAACTAGTAACAGTAACAATAATCACCAGCAGCAGCCTTTGACGTCGACGACGACGACGACGACAATGACAACGACGGGACACGGCGATAGGCCACCCGGAATTGGACCACCAGGAAACGCACAACTGCCTCCGCCATCGCCCACCAAGAACGGAAGCCCGCACAAAACTGTTACGCTGGTTGAAAATGGTAAGAGACTCAGTTCCATCCAGAATAGACCTGTGCGTCGATTCATTTTACGATATGCAATGCACTGCGCAAGAAATTCCTTCAGAAATTCGTGAAGGGAGTTTTCCAAGAATGTCATCTTGAAATACCTAAGACGATTCTCCTATGAACATGTCCATGTGTTCCTGTTTATTTATGTCAATTCGGATCCTGAGATATCTGCAAAACAAAAGTTTCATACTCACTAGTGTCTAGATTTTTTTCCCAGTATTCTTCCAGGATCCATGTGTTCCTTCCATTAGCAATTATATAATATAAATTTTATCAGGAATTTCAACTGAGTTTCGTGCAAAAAATCCTGCAGAATGAAAATGATTGCGCGCACAGGGCTACATCCAAAATCATCATCAATCTAATCCGTCTCCTATTCCAGCAAAACCAATCGACGCCGTCGAGCTGAACGGCAATCCAGTGGTGGAAGACCTCAAGAAGCAGCTTCGCGAGAAGGACATGGTCCTAACAGACATACGGTTAGAAGCGCTCAATTCCGCCTCCCAGCTGGAATGCCTCAAGGACACCGTGATGAAGATGCGCCACGAGATGATGAACCTCAAGCAAAACAATGAAAGACTGCAACGGTTGGTCACCACGAGATCCTTGGCGGGAAGCGAAGTATCCTTAGGTCCGGTAAGCCCCAGTGGCTCCATCGGGGAACCTCGGCGGTACAGTCTGGCCGCAGACAACGGAATGTCTCGAGCACCACTCGAACTGCCACAAAATCTCGACGAAACCGAAGAAGACAATATTCCGCCTGCTCCGGCGCCAGAACCACCACCAGCTCCCCTCAGCCCAGCAATTATTGCAGAACTGTCTCCAACGATCGAACGCGCGGCGATGGTCACTGAAATCCTAACAACCCCTGCCGAAGACGTTGCCGATCCGGTAGATGGCAAGAAGATTGCAATCGCAGTCTACCTCGGGCAACCAGAATCCTTCGCCAAATACGCCGAAGAAATGAACGAATGTGATAACTATTACCACTCGTCCCAGATGGGGGACGACATGGAAGATAAGTCAGCCGCTGAGAACGGTGACAAGAGTCGGAAATCGTTCTCGGGTGCACCGGAAGGCAACAATCCTAGTCCAAATGAATACATCATCGCCTATACCTACATCTCCGGGAAGACCACGTGGCAGAATCTCGACTACATTGTGAGGAAAACGTTCAAAGACTACCTGGGAAAGATCGACTCCGGAACCAACCTCGGACTCAACACGGATTCGATAACATCCTACCACCTGGGAGAGGCAAAACGTGGTCCAGAAATGGGATTCCCCGAGCTGCTACCTTGTGGGTACATCATCGGAAACGTCAAGACGTTGTACATCTGCCTGCAAGGCGTGGGAAGCTTAGCTTTCGATAGTTTAATCCTTCGGAACATCGTGCATCGGTACATCTCACTGTTGACTGAACATCGACGGTTGATTCTGTGCGGTCCCAGCGGAACCGGCAAGTCCTACCTGGCGCGAAAACTCGCCGAATTCTTGGTGGCTCGGTCAGGTCGCGACAACCCTGCCGAAGCGATCGCCACGTTCAAGTAAGTACCCTCAAACTCCCGCTCCTAGCATCCCATTTAACGTTTCCTTCCCTTTTTAGCGTCGACCACAAGTCCTCCAAAGAGCTGCAGCAGTACTTGGGCCACATTGCCGAGCAGGCGTCGATGTCCGAGGGTGCCGTGGAGGAACTGCCAGCTGTGATAATCCTGGACAACCTGCACCACGCGTCCGCGCTCGGTGATGTGTTCTCCTGCTTGCTAAGTGCCACCGCTGCCAAACTACCTTGCATCATCGGGACGATGTCGCAGGCCACGTGCAACACCACGAATCTGCAGCTGCACCACAACTTCCGATGGGTAAGTACCAATGGGGTACCCACGGGAGGATTACTGGGTATGATTTTCAGGGCTAACCCCCCCAGAGCCAAACAATTTGGAACAATTTATGGTACAAAACATTGAAATACAAAAAAAAATCGGCAGCTTTGCTTTTAACATTCGATTTGGCTTCAGGTGTCCCTTATCAGAAGGCCGACTACAAATGAACGTTCCCCACCGGTTGAGAGATTTGTGCCATCGTAATCTTTGAACCTATTTCATCATCTACTCGATGGGAAAGAAAAGGGAAGGGAAAGATGGGAGGAAATAGGAGTGGGATCCCTTGGAGACGGAAAATCGCATAAGCGAAATGAGAGCATGTAGCTTTATATCACAATTGGTTCAAACAGCGCCCTAAAAAGGGCACTGAAAAACGCAAGAGCGTAAAGAGAACCTATAGCTCATTACCACAGCGGGTTAAGAATAACAGAATGTCCTGAAGATTCAGGCTTCTGAAATCCGTTTCACTTATTTAGTGTTTACCAAGTAGTCGTAATCGTAGTTGCGCAAAATCTGGATAGTTCCATAATCGGAATCACAAATATCACACACAAATGAGTCAACACGCTAATTATTTGCAATGTGATAGTTGATTCGGCAGTGGCTTGTCAACGCTCTGGCCAAGAGACTGCAATTCTGCTTTGACGGTTTTGTTGAATACGTCGCCACCCTTGGAGATGGTTCAGTAATGTATAATTTTGTTGGACGACACGACTCCTAACTATTTCAATATTGCTTGAGCTGAATTGCGCCCAAGAATTTATCTGAAGGTTCACCCAGCACTTCGAAATTGGAATAGCTGGCTCAGGGCCTATTAGGTCATGCGATGCTCCATTGCGAGCAAGCTCATCAGTCAATTCATTTCAAGCGATGGAAAAATAACCGGATATCCATACAAGACCGAAGCAAGTGCTTTTATAGCAACCTGATTATCTGAACAGAAGTATTTGACTTTGCTGATTATGTGCTGTTGAAGTACTGATTCCACTCCACACATAAGAGCCTGAAAAACGGTGCAGTTTCTACCAAGTGAGTAAATTGATTCAGCCTAAGATATATATCGAAAAGACCCTTGAGCGCTGCTGTAAGAGTCGTAGAGAACGCACCATCGCCATCAAGCACATCCTTTGAAATTGGCCCAATTTTGTTTGGATTATTCTCACATCGTCCTTTTGCCACCACACAAAACATCCATATGCCAATATTGGTCGAACAACTGTTGTGTAAATCCATTTGATATACTTGGGTTTGAGGCCCCAAGTTCTACCAAAGGTTCGCCAGCATTTACCGAAAGCCATGCAAGCTTTCTTAACTCTGAAATCAATCAGAGCCAAAAAGACGTAAAGGTCGAATTCCATTGCGGTTTCGTCTTTCCGTAAAAAAGAACAATAGAAGTTTCATTCGGGTTAAATGGCCATATTGGCGACACTAACTCTTGACTAACTGAAGAGCACTTTTCTAGAAGCCTAGTTCTAGTTCTAGAAGCCGAATTTTCAACGAACTCTTCACGAATTCCTTCACGGATTTTTCCAGAAAAACTCCTAGAGATTATTTCTAGAAATCTATTAGGTACTCTTTTAGCCTCTTCCATCGATTAACAACTTCTTAAGTGATTCTTTGATTCTGTCTGAAATGTTTTAGGAATTCCTCCAGGAAACCCTTCAGGATTTTAGGTAGGCTTCCTTTTCCAGAAATCTATCTAAAGACTTCTCCGAATTTCTTTTACTTTCGGAATGCCATGCCTTTCGTAGTCGTACTTTGTACAACGCTTGTGATTTATATGCTATCGTTTTGCAACTGAGGTATCCATCGACACTAAACCAAAAAATATTCCTCAAGAATCTTCTTAAGTAAATGGGGTGAAGTTGATCACTTTTGAACGATTCGGTTCTATAGTTCCTAGTAGGATACATATATTATCATCCAAATATTTTTAAAACCTGTACTGGTTGGATGTTTATCGAATTATAAAAACGAAATTTTGATAAAACGTTTCCATAATAATAAAAACATTTTTTAGAAATCAAAAAATGGAGTTTTTGATTCCGGGTTAAGGTTGATCAGTTACTGCAGTCAATTTCCTAAAGTAAATAGATACGCTATTTATTCAATTTGGAGTCACTGAATCTGAATCAAGTCTCAAAAATCTTACAACTTGTTGATAAATCGGTCAATTTTAGAATTGAATGTTGTGAATTACAGAATACACCACAGTAAACGCCTAAAGGTATGCAATTTTCTTTGAAATTAGCAACTCGCTCACATAAAGAACATTATTTTCTCTGAAAATGATTTTTCATCATCAATGCAAATTCAAAATTGGATTCACAGAACATATCTGGAATGTATGTAAAAGTTTATTTAAATGATATCTTTATATAGCCTTGGCAATAGTCGATTGTTTGGAGGAGAACCCTTCAACAGTCCATCAAACATTTCCTAAAAAATGTGTTTTTCCATGGTATAATTATCTTAAATGTCAAACCAAGTTTAGGAACACCAAGAACAGCTATCAGGTAATGCGACATCATATAAATTGTGATGATTGAAATCGTATCATAGCTCTCTTAACAGTTTGTACATGTGGGTACATGACTGATCAACTTCTCCCCACTGATCAACTACACCCCGAATTACGGTACTATACTCTAAAATTTCGTTTACAGTATGGCCTTGAATAATGCGGTAAAATCGACAAATGCACATACAAGTCGCATAAAAATGAACGCACTATGTATGGTTCGAGTAGACAACAATTTGCAACCAGTTTATCCCAAAATCTAGATAATTTTGAAACTTGGGATCTTTAGTAAAGTTTTTTTTTTTGAAGGTGGAGCGCTATCTAATGGTACCTCATTTAGTTTAAACGCCAGGTGGTGCTAGTGGGCGTAAAACTTTTACTTTTAGCAAAGAAATTAGAATTTTTGCCACCAGGCGGCGCAATTGAGCATGAAACTTTTGTTTCGCGTATATTTCAGGATTTCGACCATTTTGAAAAAAAGCGTTTTTGCCAAAGTTGTTAGGTAAGGCACGACCTATCATTGCTTGAGTTGATTCAAAATTTTGTTACCAAGCGGCACTAGTGACCTTGAAAATTTTGTATTGCGAATATTTCAGGAGCCCAACCACTTAGAAAGATGGCGTCTTCGGCATAGTTGTTTAGTAGCTCAAAGGCTATCATTATTTTAGCCAAAAAATTCGAGATTGTGATACCATATTTTGTTTTGCAAATATTTCAAGATACTGACCACTTAGAAAGATGGCGATTTTGACGAAGTCGTTCAGTAAGTGAAGGACTTTCATTGTTTGAGCCAGTTGATTAAAATTTCAAAATTTAAAAAAGCAAAGCAAAGGTTTATGCTCATTATCGTCGCCATCTTTCTAAGTGGTCAGACTCCTGAGATATTTGCAAAACAAAATTTCACTGCACACTAGCACCGCCTGGTGGCGGAAATTCCGAACTTGAATGATCGCCCTAGATCTCCTAATCAACTTTGTCGAATATGGTTTTTCTATATTTAATCTATATCGCAAGGTATACAAAGCAAGCTTCCCAAATGTACCACCTCACTACAGTATTTCGATGACTGTCATCAACTACTTTCCACGACAGCCTTGTGAATGAACTATCCATGACAGCCTACCATGAGGTGGTCATGCGACATGCAACGATGCCGTTCGATGTGGGGTATTTAGAGGTGCGGTCGAACATCAAATTGGTATTTGTGATAACATCAGTTTTGAAGTGGTAGTTGTGCAATGCCAACTTTGGTGAGCCGAAAGTTCACGAAGTTTGCAAACTGCGAACAAATTTTTTGGTAGGCTTGTCGTCACTATCAGCTGATCGTTTTCGTTACAAATACAAGCAAACAGTGACGCGGGAATAGAGCTTAGTGACATTTGAACACACGTAGACTAGCATACGCTCGTCATACACAGTTTGTTTTTGTTTTGCTCAAAGAAACTTGCACACGCTTTCCAGACTCATCAAAATGCATATGGAAAAAATACCCAATTTGGAAAATTTATACCCGGATTCTAGGTGCTTTTCGAGACAAAGTGCATATTATTTTCCTCTAAGGTTCACAACTACATCTACACTAGGGCACCCATACCATTGGGCGTGATAACCACTATTGGGTAGGACAGGTAGGACATGTACTACGCACAAAAAAAACCTGGGTAGGACAGTAAAAGGATTGTTCTACCCATGATTCAACATAGACAAAATCAGTAGAAAGCTTTAAAAATAAATTAAACTATTTATCATCTGTTCAATATACCTACATACAGACTCCCCAGACAACCAGAATGTACGTATAATGAAATCACCTTTTGCGTTACGCGATGCCTATGTGTGCAAAGTTTCACGTATAAGATGTCATGAAAAGGCCTTATACGTACAAAAGTGGAGGCGATATACGTGCATATTTTATATGATGAAAAATAGCATGCTATGCGAGTGTGTAGATTTTATTGTGAACTAATCTGTACTCTTATGCGACTTTATTTATGATAACAAAATTTATTTGACAGCTGCTACGGATTGATCCGATTTACTTTGTACGAGTATACGGGACGAAACGAAATGTACATATGAACTCATAAAATTGCATTTTGTGCGAGAAAACTCATCGATGAAACGATTTCATCCACCATTTAGTGCGGATGTGATGCAATTTGTATGAGTAAACGACTTTGTTCGTAAATTGTTATGCGACTTATGGTTGTCTGGGTCGATTAACGTCGTACTTATTGTATGGAGAATGGAAGACATGTTGAGGTTTTTCATAGTTTCTCATGCCTATTGAAGCGTAACATAGTTTGTGCTTGACCCCAAAAAATTCTGGCTCGTGTGAAGAACGATTTAGAATATCTATAGTGAAAATCTTGGGAAACTAACGGTAAGAATTGTTACAAGAAACATCTTTCATCGTTAGTATAACTAATGGAGCAATCCTCTATGGCATTTCTGAACGAATCAATGGATTGTTTTTTTTTTTAAATATCAACACCCAACCCTGTAATTAGAGTGATGCAAATTTTGAAATTTCTGCTCCCCTATGCTTGAACGACTATTATTATAATGAACGGCATTTTCCCAAAGTTTGAAATGATTCGGAAAAAAATTTGATTGTGCACACGCCATTTGAAGTTTGTATGGAGATTACTATGGAAAACGCCAACTTTTTGTGTTAGCTACAACTTTGCCGAAGACCACATTTTGATTAAATGTCAGGATAAATTGCTATTCATAATCATAAACTGGGTTTGCATTTTGCATACTTACCCAACTGCTCGGCAGGCAACATTGGTGCTCCTGGCGGGAAGAATAGATCAAAGTAATCCAGGCTACTATGTTCTACAGCAAAAAAACGCAGTGTTGCTCTGAAAGCAATTAAATGATCATCTTAGCATGGTTTATACTTTGTTATCAATAATAGCAAATTATCCTTACGTCCTATCAAAATGTGGTCTTCGCCAAAGTTGTAGCTGGGAAGATTTCACATGAGCAGAGTTCGTTCACTTTTCCATAGATTGTTATTACGAGCAGTAAGAGGACTGAACACAAAAGGTTGCCTTTTCCATATAAACTTTGAATAGCGTGTGCACAACCAAATTTCTTCCAAATCACTTCAAATTTGGGGAGAATGATTTTCTTCATAATTGACACTTTTTAAGCATAGGGGAGCAACAATTTTAAAATTTGCATCAGTCTACTGTATATGTTCTGTAGACTATATCGAGTTCAACAGGCTTTTCAAGAGTTTAGTCTCAGATTCCCCGAGAAAAAGCTTCAGAAACCATCATAGTGATTTTTTTTAGAATACCTTCAGGGTCTCCTAGAGCGATCTCTCGTGAAATTCTTAAAAACATTTCTCTGCCAATTCTCCCAGAAATCCTTCCAGCAATTTTTTAATATGCTTAAAAGAATTTCTCAAGAATTTTCTCCGGAAAATTCATGAGAACTTAAAAGCTACTGCCTGCAGTGATTTCTTCAAGTATTATTTTGATTATTTTTCCAAAACTATCTCAGAATTTACTCCAGATATTTTTCCACTAATCCTTCAACCGAATTCTTCAGCTGTTACTGTAGAAGATCTTTCAAGTATTTCCACAGAATTTCTCCCAAGATTTTTAGAAACACTAGCTTAAGGGTTTTTTTCATGAAATTCTGCAAGAATTTCTCTACGTATTCATGTGGGTTCTTTCAAAAATTCATCCACGTTTCCTCCCGTATAGGCCTGAGTGAAAGCAAACATACTTAAACCCTTACCACTTAGCGAATACTTAACGGATTCAAATAAGTTTTTGTCAGTATACTGACCCACATATCTAGTTTCTAGAAGTGGCCAGCGGAACTCGGGAATACTCCTGTAGCCGGAGTTATTGCGGTGGGTTACTGGGTCAAGTTGGGTAGAAAAAGGCGATTTCTAAGGACTTGCCAAGTTATCTTCATTTAATTCCAACGGCAATCATTTTAATTTGCATAAATCATTAAGATCTGATATTCAACATTATAAATGAATAGTTTTTCACCATTTAGAGTGTACCAGATGCGGCCACTCTAACTTAATGCCCTGAAGAACCGGCTCTAGATTTGTTAGGTACTTAACCGTTTCAAATCTATAAAAGTATAGATTGATCATAATAGTTCACTAAAATACGTTCTCACAAGCTTGACACAGATCTTAAGATACAAATTGTGCACTTTATCATAAATTTAAGGTATCCCGGGACTCAAAAATGGCCATTTATAGGGTCAATCAAATGAAGTTGACATAATTGTTCAATTTAATCAATTATCAGAAGGTTTACGCTGATGCGTTTTTCTAAAAACTCCTTGATATAGTGGCACCATTATAGCCGATTCTGGAAATCATCTGTGACTTGAAATTTGCCTACCTCCAGGGGCACAGAAGCACAGAACCCTTGTCACCCGACCTGACCCAGTGATCCACCGCGATAACTCCTGCCACATGAACATTCCCGAGATCCTTTGACCACTTTTAGAAGCTAGATATGTGTACGAGTATACTGACAAAAAATAATTAAAATCCGTTAAGTATTCGTTGTGCGGTGAGAATTTTAGTAATTTTTCTTTCACTCAGGCCTATACGGGTTAAGCCGCTTCGAAAGTCCAGGAGTTGTTTCAGAGGTCCTTGTTCATTAAGGACGACATTATTGCTTTACATTTAAAGGTTTACATTTAAAACATACATGGGTTTCAAAAGAAGTTACTTATGGATTTTCTCCAAAAATATCTCACGGACTTATTATTCAGATGTTTTTTTTCAATTTCCCTAGAGATAGGGTAGGTGTACCAGTTATGGGCATAGTGGTTTCCTATTTCGCCATACGTGATTACTTTAATGTCTTCAAATTTTGAAAACTTTTGTGTGTTGTAGTAGTTAGATTTAAGATATATCTTGATGATAAAACATTCAAAAAGATTTAAAATGTGAAAGTTATAAAAAATTTACATATGACCAAATAGGGATCCACTATGGCTATAACTGGTACACTTTCCCTATAACAGAAAGAATTCCTGAAAAACAAAAATGTCAACTCTTACTTGAGAAAAGCTCATAGAATTAGTGGAGAATGAAATCCTAGCGAAGATCGTGAAAAAAAACACATACAGTAAATAATACGAGCATTAATACCTGTCGTAATGTCACGAGGAATTCTCAAAAAAATCTTAGTTATTAGAGTAATACCTAATGGTTTTATAAGTTATGGGTTTGCCAAAGACTAAAGAGAGCATGCAGAATTACCTTTATATTTCCCAGGGGCTGCCTAACCTACGTTCTCTAACTGTACGACGGCCTAAGCCGCCGGATGCTGGACGCCTTTGCTCACACCACTTCACCGCATAGGTACTATTTATCGGCGATCTTGCACCGCACTTCTTCTACCGTAATCGGCGTTTTCGGAATTGGGGTCTCGAACTTCGTTCTTCTTCTGAACGCCAAAGCACAACTCTGGCCAATTTTAGCGCACACTATATGGGCGCGGTAGCGGTTTAAGGGGGCTTTAAACGTGAGCGAGATACCCTATTTTCTCTAGCACACGCAAACCACCAGTAGATTTTAATATTCACTAAGGGTACAATGATTCTTCTCTACGACACTTTTAGGAGTCTTGGGTGTTATCAAAGACCCACGTGGATCACTTCTCAAGTGGATACAAACACCAAATATCCAGGAGCATGAACCGGTCACGAAACACGTCTTACTTGTTCGAGTCGCAAGCACCAAGTGACCGATCTTCTATCCCCCCGATCAATTCGGGAATAGCATCACTTGGTCCAACTTTTTGACATTTCAATTTTCGCCCATTCGTATCGCGAGTGGGGTTTTAGAACAGCAGTGGATACTGAGCTAGGGACGTTTTTCCAACGGCGTGTTGATAGGCAAGTTTTTTCAAAAATAATAAATTTAACTTCTAGTGTAATCTATGTATGGTTAATTGTTACTTGGTGAAATTTATGATACATTAGAAATGTAACAGTTTAAAGAATCAACTTTTATTTCCTGGGTCTCATTAGGTTTCGTTTTATTTTCTTGCTTTTCGACCTTATTTTCCTCAAAATTGGGAACTATTTTCGAAAAAATATTTGGTACCGGTTGTGCGTAATGATGATGGTTATCACGCCTACCAAATATTTTTTCGAGTAAATCCTCCATTAACAAGATATTTGATGTTAGATGCCATTCCCCATACAAAATAAAATGAGAAAACTCCTGCTGATCAACTGTGGGCAAGAGCAATGCAGGTAATCCATTTCCAGTTTAGGGATTCATAGGGTTAACATTTTTCTTAGCTTCACTGTGCCCAAAATATTTGTCAACGTTTGTCCCATGATTTGGAACGTGGACGCGCCTCTGATTCTAACTACACTAATGAACTGATTCAAATACAACTAAATGCAAAAACGAACAAAAAATTAAAATAGTTACATAACACAGTGGTGTGTTTGTTGCAGGCCCTAGACATTCATATATCGATACACAGTGTTCTTCGTAGCCTGGATGTCCTGGGCGATAAGTGCCACTGTCAGTTGTATGAACTGTGAAATAAAGACCATTGTTTTGTTTAATTGTTCGTTATGGTTTGATTAGGTATCAATTTTTGATATCGGTAAATCAGCTAAAAATGTGCCAAAAAGTTGAAACACATTCAACATTTCGATGGTTTTGGAAGAAGAGCAAACATTGAAAGGCATCCTGCAAACCTCCAAGCAAACAATCAGTTATTTTATTGCGACACTTGCTCGATACGGATCATAAAAATTAAACAAAACTTCGCATTCTGATTGCACTCTCGATTTAATTTACCCGAAAATGGGTAAACACATGGAAATGTTGACTACGCTAGAAGTCGTCCCGTGCCATGGGCCTGGTTTGTTGCCAACCACTACATGAACAAAACATTAAAACAAATCAACATAAAGTAATGTTAAGCACACCACGTTGAAAACACTCCAATGTGGGTAAAATTGACATTTTTTAGTGGGTGTAAAATACACTCCACATAAAAACATCAAACAAAATGACATAGGGGAAGTGGTGGTAAAATGAACACCGTGCCTTTTACCGAGAAAAAACAAATTTCGATGAATTTTTATCACGCACGGACGATTTAGAGCATAAATCTGAGTGTTCGAGTTGATCCGTAGGTCAATTGAAGTGAAAATATCAACGAAAACTAAGATTTTAGAAAACCACGTTCGAAAATTAGAACTGACGTAACTTTTAGTTCGGAAGACTTGAGGTTTTTCAGTGAGGTGATTATCGTTATGATATGATGTCAAATGTGATACCTTTAGAATTATTTTTGAATGGGTTTCAAGCATTAATGGATGTATTTTCGGTGAGGCAATGAAAATTTTCAGAAATATTTGTTTTGCTCACGTTTTTTCCATGGTGTTCGTTTTACCACCAATCGCTGTTCATTTTACCCACATAGTGCAGGTAAAATGAACATTTGCATCGCTTTCTGATAGCGATGAAAATATGTGAAAATTTAGCTATTTTAGTCTGAATCCATGTCGCTGCTATAGATTACATCCCTATTTTTGATGTTGTGCGATAGAACTATACAAATTTCTCGTTTTTCTATCAGAAACAAGACGATTTCCTTAAGGTGTTCATTTTACCACCCCTTCCCCTAATTGTAACCACAGGTTACAAACTCAACATGTTATGTTTGTGGTTTTATCTCTTACTTTCAATAGTTCTTTTACCCTTTCTTTTAAAATCAGATGAACTTATTTTTATCATTTTTTCCCTCTTCTACAGGTACTAACAGCCAACCACATGGAACCGGTGAAGGGCTTCCTGGGCCGGTATCTCCGGCGAAAGCTGTTCAATATGGAACTCCACTCGCAAACACCCCAACCGCAGTTGGAAAAGGTCCTGAAGTGGCTCCCATCGGTGTGGCAGCACATCAACAGCTTCCTGGAGACGCACAACTCCAGCGACGTCACCATCGGACCCCGGCTGTTCCTGTCCTGTCCGATGAATCTGCAAGACTCGCAAAGTTGGTTCACCGACGTGTGGAACTACCATCTGGCCCCCTATCTGATGGATGCCGTTCGAGAGGGAGTGCAACTGTACGGGCGAAGGGGTGGCACCTGGGTTGATCCTTGCACGTTCGTCCGAGAAACGTACCCCTGGCCCATAGGGCCTACGACGGTTCCCCAGCTGAGGCAAATCACCGCAGATGATGTGGGACTGGAGGCAAGCGCACCGGCCAATTCCGAAAACCAGGATCCCCTGTTGAATATGCTGATGCGACTGCAGGAAGCGGCCAACTACAACGGCAACCAGGAGCCGGACTCCGATTGTGCCAGTTTGGATTCGAACATGACCCACGACAGCTCGGCCGGGGCCGATTAAGAGGGATTTTTGGACGTTATGGGTCTTGTAGGGAAAGGTGGCAGAGAACATTGTTATTAAGGGGGCAGGATCCGTCATTGATTTCAAAATTTTCAAAAGCAGTTTTTTCGTTGAAAATCAACAAAATTTACAGGAAAATGTGTTCACTGTATTCTATTCTTTAACCGAAATACAGTGAACATATTTTCATCGAATATTTTTTGGAATTGAACAGAAAAACTGGTTTTGAAATTTCGATAATGACGATGATTACGATGACGGAGCGTTGAACGTTAATGCAAAACGTGTATCCATAATTCAATTCGGTAATGATGAAGAGAAGCCGATATTATCACGTGTCAAATGAATTGAACGAAAATTAAGCAAACTGTTTTTTTTTTTTCAGTATTTATTAAAAACGATTAATTTGTTATACCGGCCAGTCACGTGGAATATTAAAGTTTTGCCAACTTTTCATCGCCCGCATCGCGAAACAATGAAGCAGCGCAAACCGTGCAGGCGAATAATTAATTGAAATGTAAGGAAGTGGACAACAAAAATAATAATAATTAAACCCATTGTGTACGATGGGAGGGGGCCATCTGCCTTGCACCCTCCCCGCAGTACACGATGATAAGTGGCACCGGGGTCAAAAGTAATTGAACACAAATTCGATGAGAGCCACTGACTGTTCGATATTGCGCTTCGCTGTTGCTGTCAATGCAGGGCCTTTAATTGAAAGCAATGAGTTTTGAACTCAATCAAATTAATTTTTGCATTTTTCATCTTTCGGAATTGGTTTGTAATTTTTCAAATTTATTGGCTACATTTCATCATTTACGGGAGTGATGGTCAGAGCTACCTGTGGTTTGTTTGAATGCCACATTTGGCGGGCGGTGAATTTCGATTGCAGTTCTGAAATCATATTTAGTGTACATTGAAACCTCCATTTACGAATGCTGATAATCAATAATGGCGCGGTCTCTAGCAACGTTGTTCAGCAGATCAAGCACATCCGGATAGCAAAGATTTTGGTTAGCAAGTTTGCCGCTAGGAGGCGTTAATGAGCATGTAAAATTGGGGAGCATGTAAAGTTGTTCAGGATGTCAAGGACATGATTTAAAAAATTTCCGCTTGATGCCGCTAGTGAGCAAATAAAATTGAGGATTTCAAACGAGCCATATCTTCTGATCCAGATAAGATGGAAAATTGGTGTCTTGAAAAGTCAATCAGAACAGAGTCTGTGGAATGCGAAGTAGATCAGACATGAAACTCTTGAATATGATGTCAGACCTGAATCGTTCAATTATAAGGTGAATCAGACATGATTTGGTAAAACATAATTAGACCAATCGAGAACCTTTTCAAAATGAAGCGAATCAGTCTAAAATTATTTGAACATGGAGTGAATTAGATATGAATTAATTGCTTGGAACTGAAGGGAATCAGACATAAAGTTTAGTCTTGAAGTCTTGACTACAAGCCTGTCGAAAAAACTTGATATAGGAAAAGTGTACCAGTTATGGCTATAGTGGTTCCCTATTTGGCCATATGTGAATTCTCGAAAACTTTCACATCTCTAAAACTTTCGAATGTTTTAACATCAAGACATATTTGAAATCAACCTACCTAGACACAAAGAATGGTTAGGAATTTGAAAACAATTAAATTATTACGTATGGCGAAATAGGGAACCATTCTGGCCATAACTGATACGTCTACCCTAGTATTCGTGTTTTAACCATCCCCCAATGAGAATATATACTAAGGTGAGGAAGAAGCAGCAAAGGTTATGTATTAGTAACGAGAAAAAACGTAAACAAAAATCTTATACGTCACTATTTTACACGGCTTCTTATGGGAGCTCGCTTGCTTATAGTTGTGATATATTTTGCACCGTACACGGATGTTACTCACACTAAATGTTGTCTTCCTCACCTCGGTATTCGTTTTTCACCAAAACCTTATTTTTGCATGAAACGTCGAGAAATGGTGTTACTTTTTTTGCACGGTTTTTGAAATTTTGAACTGAAAACTTTTTTTGCACAGTACGCATCCCCCTTGCAAAAACAGAATCGGGTGTAATTATGAATGTTTGTACACCTTTCGAAAACAATTATTCTATCAACCTAAAACAAATTCCGACTCATTACGTAAATGGAGGTTCCAATGTGGTACTACTAGATTGTACCCTTTATGTTTCGTTGCCTCAACCAAGTAGTAGCTGTTCATGTTTAAGTGTATTCAAACATAAAATGTGACAAATAGGAACCAGCATGGGAATCGGAAACAATAATTAATGTTTGCAACTGTGACACTCTGTGAAATGTAGACTCCAACTTTTCCCCCTTCCTCCAGCTGTTTGTAGAGCGTCCTAAATCGACTGATCACGGAGCAAATGAGAAATATTTGTATAATAACTGCTAAACTCACTTGTTAGACTGTAAATATACACAAAACACAATAATGCGAAAGAATTAACATCAGAAATCTTTATACACTATAAGGGTACCATCTTTAGCTAGAGAACGAAATAAATTATATTTAAGGAGTAGAACGATACTCACCAAGTTAGACAATGTAACACACACACTCATAAGTACGCGTATCTCAGTGTAGATTTTTGTACCGCATTGTAGAATTGCTTCAAAAGCTTTAATATTCGAATCGTACATTTAACGCCAATTTGGATATTCTCACACTCACAGCCATTTACTAATACAATAACTTATTCTATATACAAAGGGTAAATTAAGTCAAAAGTTGAAACATTTCCATCAGTACCGCTGCAAATTGAGTAAAGCATTAACCATTATGTGTTACACGTAACGTATCAAGAAAATTTCCAAAGAAACGTCCCCCCAGCGTCAACCGGATTTTCGTTCTAGATAGTCGCAAGTTCCCCCTCCCCTTTATACCGAGCACTCGTCAACCCCCCCAATCATCACGCTCGTAGATCCACAAGTTAGAATAAAGAAGCTCAATTGCCTTGCGAATCTTAATTGTCCCCACGACCGCGACGACGACGAGTGCCGTGCGTTTTCGCGAGAGAATCTTATGATATGAGCAATGGGTGCTTTTGCATGTCCGCGGAGGAACTGTCGCTTATTGAACTTAATTGCGAACAATTTAAAACGGGCAACAAATCAATAAACGACAACCAGATTGCGAACAAATAGAAAAAAAAACGGTGGGAGCTCACGGAACGGACTCTAATCTGAAAAATGCCAATTTACTATTACGATCTAACCTAATATACCGATTACTCTTATTGATCAACCTATTATTGATGCAAATTGTATGTATTGAAGGGAAAAGTATTTGTATTCGGACTGTGGAAGCGGGGATTTAGAAGAAAAAAAAAAAGAACAACAACAAACAAACTATTGAAGGAAAACAAAACTTTATTGCTATTATTATATTATACAACAGAACAGAACATCAAACTACACAATATGTATATTACGATGGGGTGTGGACAGGCGAGACGACCCCTCGTTTATTGAATATCGGATCTTCAATAAACAACCAACCAATGGAACGTGATTTAAATTATTTAAACATGTTTGTGCTGTTTCCATCCGAAAGTTCATGGGGAATGGGTTGAGGAATTGTCAGGACGAAAAGCGTATTGTAAAACGGAGTAACTTTGGGTCTATGCAATGTCTTTGTCTTTAGTAATGTAACTTTGTAATGTCCACGGCGTGAAAGGTATGTGTTTTATCAATTACCTGGCCAGTTTCCATAATCCATAATTCCTTTTAATTCCGCCCTAATTACTTATCTTTGACAGATACGCGTATTTCGACTACCATTAAGCCTATTCATGTGACAGCTCCGTGTATGCATTTGTTTACATCTGTCGAAGAGTGGTGTATTATCCGAAAAAGAACGTGCGTCGTATGAAGAAGCGAAGAGTTTTAGACCAATCAGTCTGACCTCTTTCTTCCGAAATGTTTGGAACGCATTATCGATCATCTCACCCGTGAAGTTTATTTGGCAAACATGCCTCTTCATGTGAATCAAAATGCTTACAATCTGGAAAGTCCACAGTGACTCTTTTACACAACTTGAGAAAGCATTCGCTCAGAAGCAATTTTTAGGTGTTTCCTTGGATATTGAAGGTGCTTTTGATAACGTGTCTTTCGATGCCATATTGGAAGCTGCGCGAAACCATGGGCTACCTACAATGATTACCAATTGGATTCATCAAATGCTGTATCCAGCTGATTTTGAAAAAAAGGTCATTGTTATATCATGACTATTGTGTACACTACATTTAATTTGCCTAGAAAAATATCAATTTTTGGTTTTTAACGTTTTTAAAGCTGAAAAATAAAGTTGGTATTCAACGACGTACTTTAAAGTTTCTTCAAATTTGTGTGAACATCGCCTGAACAAAGGTTGGTCATGAAATTTATTAAAATGTTATTGAACATGATGCTGAATAAAACTGCCATAATGGTGTTTGTTAAATGAGTGAATGTTAGTTGGGTAATTATAGTGCAGCGGTTGCCATCTTAAGGTGAAGTAGGCCGTCATTGAAATTTGTACGCGTCGTTGATGACTGTTGCTAATTTATCTCACGATTTCGAATCAAAGAAAATCAGAGTTGCTAAATCCATTGCCGAAATCAAAGAAAATCAAAGTTGCTAAATCCATTGCCGTTTTCAAAAATATCATAGCACGTCTAGTTTTTGAGATATTGGCTGTTGAAAATGCAAAAAATGACTATTTCAGCCAACTTGCATGCAAGTTTGCCTGCTTGGAAGGTAATATATTGGCTTAATTTACAACAGAATTCAAACTTTATGTGTATAGCAATACTTATCATCAAAGTTTGTAATACTTTCGATGCGGAAAACTTATTTTTTGATGGTTTAGAGAATTGTTGTTTTTTGCCATACAGAAGAAACGAAGAATTTTGTATGGAGACTGCAAGCATGTTGAAAAAATCGGTTTAATCGAAAAATTATCGTGTAATCTCAATCAAATTATGTCTGAAATGGAAGTTCAAGTTCTATTTTGCATGCTTAGTGGATTAGATTACAAAAAAGTTTGATAAATTGTACTTTAAATTTCATGTAAACATTAATAAAACCAGTTTTTTATACAACTTTGGCGACCTGTAGCTAAAAATTGTGACGTGCTGGAACATTTCAGAGAACGGCACCAGATTCAGCAACCCCAAATCTACTAGAGACACATGATTTGATCCTTGAGACACGCAAAAATGTCATTTTTGCTACGCTGTGTAATTGGTACAAGGAGTATATGAGAGCCTAATTATGGAAATACTCTGGAGGCGGTTTGTTTACATTTTTTGATCAATAAAATAAAAGAAATGAAGTCGTTTTACGGGTGACTTCCACGACGGGACGGTTCGGTAAAGTCATTATCTTCCGATTTTGTGCTTAATTACTAGGATTTTTCAATCACACATTCGAAAATATTCGCAAGCGGCAGCTGCTGATTTCATGGTAAAGAGGGTTGTTCCAGCGATACTCGTTTTTTGAGTGTTCGCTTTTTTTCCCCAAAATTTGGCACTGGAAAGGTAATGTGAGTTCATTAATGCTGTTTTGTATGAAAAATTTTAATTTTCACTACATTTCGACTCCTTTTAGAAAATTCAGTTGCTCCCTTGAACCCATTGCGATAAATTGATTTATTGTTTACATAACAAAAAATTTTTGGAAAATTTTATGAGCAATCACTTTATTACTTATTAACTTTGCATTTTGTGCAAATATTCGATAGTCTATAATTGGTACACTTTTATGTCGTATGCTAGGAACACGACTGCCATAATTGGTACAAAGACATCGCTTTTTAAAACCAAGCTTTAAGTAAATTTGGTACTGAAACTGTTTAATTTAATTGTTTCGCAAGGCTTCAGACTAGTTATTTACACCAACAAGTCATGCTCACGTTTTAGGAACACGAATAAAATCTGATTTATCTCCATACGGTTGACCTATTATCACTGACTAAACTGACGTGACTCTCGATTGCAGACGGTAACCGAAAATATGCAACGGTCAATTCAAATGATGAGTGGTCGCGAATGTCAAACTGATGCATCGTCAATAGTACGAAGGTGACATTTATACAACGAGCATCTTCATCAGTCAACATATAAGCACAAACATTGCACAACCGAATACCTTTCCGTTGTCTCTAAATTTGTAATATCGCGAAAAAGTTGAATATGGGTCGATTTTGTGAGGTAGGGTAGAAGCACCGGTTTTGGCCATACACCAGTTGTAGCCATAGTGGATTATACACTGTTTTACATAGCCAATCAGCATGAAACCTTTGGTGTTCAGTAGATCACATTCATATGATACAGCTACCTTCATTTACTCGTTTGAATTGATTCGAAACATAAGAAAATCAATTGATTTTCCTTAAAATTTTAACTCCCATACACCTAATTTGGCCAGGGCACTCCTAATTTCGCCACTCTCATGAGAAATCAATGCGATTGGCCAATTTAGGAACTGAAGTTAAATCGCTGGCCGAAACTGGTTCCGTTGGCGTATATTGACCAACGGGATTTTCAAAGTGAAAAAAAAGGTTTTAGCTCAGTTTTGATATTTTACACACATAACATGGATTGAAAGCTTGCATTTGACATATTTGTAGTGTAAATACGGCTTCCCATTTAATTTTTATTGACATTTTCTCTTAGGCTTGCCAAAACCGGTGATTTTACCCTAATTACACTAAGGTTTTTTTTTTACACGGGGATACGTGCCGCGTAAAAAAAACCGTGCAAAAAAAAACCGCGTTATTTCCGAAACCCGTGCAAAAAACAAAAACGTGTAAATTCCAAAATCCGTGCAAAAAAAGTGGTAATTCCGAAATCCGTGCAAACAAAACATGTAAATTCCAAAAACAGTATACAAAAAATCCGCGAATAAAAGTCATTATGAAAAATCCACACAAAGAACTAAAATACGTGAAAAATGTTCATAGCTTCAATTTAAAAATGTGTTATTTAAAAAAAAAATGTCCAAAACTAGCGTACTGATTCCAAAAAACTATGTGGTACAAAACGCGTCAATTAAAAATTACAGTTAACTCTCCCTTACTCGATATTGAGATACTATCGAGTTATGGAGGCATCGCGTTACAGAACACAAAATCAGTGCAATTGATATCCAAGGGACCATCGAGTTAGCCATGAAAACCAACTTTTACTATAGTTCTCTAACTCGATATCGATATACTGAAAATCGAGTAAGTGAAAATTAACTGTAGTTTGTTAGTTAGTTGTAAGTACCCACCAATAAGGATCTATAAACTTATTCGTGATCGAACGTCTTCACCCGCCGCATAATGGCTAGTGTTTCGAGGTGATATTTATTTGTTTAAATGCGAAATCATCGCCTCCAACAAGCCTCTAATACTCAGTGTCATATGAACGATCGAAGCACATCGATTGTCGCAACAGACAAACACTTCGTTGAACGTCTTCCATCATACTAAGGGAACGTCCATAAATGACGTAGCATTTTTGGCAGATTTTAGACACTCCCATCTACCATCGTAGCCTATTTCCCCATACCATGGGGTCATGGTTCATCACAAATCCGTAGCCACCCATTTCCCCCTAAAAGCTAAGTCATTGATGGACGTTCCCTAATTTACAACCACAAGCATTCGCTGCCACTATACGGCAGAATGGATTGGAATGATTTTTACGATTAAAAAAGAAGATCATGTATCTCATATCAAGCGTGTGCTAGAATAAGGGCGTAAGTCGCATGGTCGATTTCTCTTCATCGATCTAGGCAGCGATGCAATCTTGCGTCCTGAGGTGTAAAAAATCTGATCAACCCACATTTTGTCACATCAATTCCGAAAAGAGAGAATCGATGAAGAGAAATCGATCATGCGACGTACGCCCTCATTCTAGCACACGCATAATATGTGTTTGTTTGATATCGCATAAGAACGTCGAGAGAATGAAAGTGATGACTGATTTCCAATGAGATTACATACCAAGGTGTGGAAGAAGAAGGAAAGGCTATGTATTAGTAAAAAAAAAACATAAACAAAAAAGCTACGTCACTAATTTGCATGACTTCTAAAGGGAGCTCGGTGGCTTGTAGTTATGAAACATTTAACACAGTACACCTGGTGATACGCACACTAAATGTCTTCTTCCACTCCTCGGTATATATTCTCATTTCCTAGTTTCCTACAACCTCACCTCTGACCTGGAGCACATTGGAGGAGGATTATTCCTGAGTACGAATGTGTGCGTTTATCTCTCGTTGCACGTTTACAGTACATATTCGTTTATTGCTATTTTGTCAATTGATTTTGAGTTGCAACGTATTGATATTAAAATAAAATCAATACCATATTTAAATCAACCATAAACCTTATATTTGCCTACATGTATTTTAACGTTGCATTGATAATGCATGAGCTTTATAGTTAGCGAATAAAATTCATAAACGCAGGGTTAGTAGGTTGTAATAAGCGAATGTTTACTGTACTGGTTTGCATTTGACACATAAAACGTGCGATAAAGTGAAGAGTTTGCTCTATGCATCATCTATGGTCATCTATCTGGTCGTTTGTTTCGAAATCTGCAGGAAAAGTATCGTTTGTTTAATGATCTGCTTTGAGCGTAAATCGCTGTGATATTGTTTTGCTATATGTGACAAGTGTTCATTTTAGTATATTCAGTTGGGTTTCGTCGAAGATCTTGAAAACAAGACCTCTGTGTAACGATTGACACACGCTTTTATTACTCAGCCTCCTTCAAGTAGGGTGGATGTGACAATTTTGACCTCTTCAAAGGAATCTTTTAACTATTAAAAGACATTTAAATAATTATTTGTAGTGAAAACAGAGATGACTAAGAAAATACTATCAACGCATAATTTACATTTGATTTTATGGAAACAAATATTTCGGTTGAACTTAATTACAGAGCCATAGAATGGCGTCAAGCTCGAACATCGCAAGTAATCCTAAGACTAGGACATCAATAAGTCTTACGAACAAAATAGAAATTTTGGATCGTCTTTCGAGTGGCCAAACGGCAGCAGCTGTGGGTCGAGAATTTTCGTTGAATGAATCAACAATACGCACGATTAAACGCAACGAGAGTCGAATAAGGAAGTCTGTTTTGAACAGTACAGATTGCACAGCACAACGATCTGTGTACATCCGAGACGCTTTGATGGACAAAATGGAAAGAGGTTTATTGGTATGGATCGAGGATAATGCACAAAAAAGGATCCCTCTAAGCATGGAGATGATTACTCAAAAAGCTTTGCGTCTGTATGGAATTCTGCAACAAAACGAACCATCTAGTAGCAAAAGCAAAGGTACGAGATAAATCTTAAGGATTCTTTTTAAGGGTGATACATTGTAAACTTTTTTGGAGCTGTTTTTGACGGAATAGCGTTGCCGTGCATCTTGTTGACCTGTCCAATTTTTAATATTTATTTATAATTATTCATGTCTTTTATTTTTTGATTCGCAATAAAACAGAGAAAAAGATTGAGTTTTCTGCTAGTAAGGGCTGGTTCTATCGCTTCATCAAAAAACATAACATTCGAAATGTGCGAGTAAAAGGAGAGTGTGCGTCGGCGGATACTGCTGCAGCCGCTGAATACCCGTCAACATTAGGAAAAATCATTGAAGATGGGGCATATCACGCAGACCAGGTATTGAAGAGGGAAAAATATTAGACTCTTATTTCAGTCGACTTTATAGGTACCTTTGCATATTAGTCATATTGCGACAGGCATATAGACACACTACAGTTTAACAGTTTTTCACTTTTAACAAAAAAAAATAATATTTAACTATCCCTAAAAGTCAATTGGAACGACAATTTTTAATTACGATACATTTCTACGCTACCAAGTATTCAACGCCGACGAAACAGGTCTTTTTTGGAAGAAGATGCCATCCCGTACTTATCTCTCGACAACAGACCCTACAGCATCCGGCTTCAAGGCAGCAAAAGAACGGATCACGTTGCTGTTCTGCTCCAATGCTTCAGGAGATAAACAGCTGAAGCCTCTTCTGCTCCATCGAGCAATGAAACCGAGGGCTATGAAGAAAGAGGACTTCAACAAGCTTCCAGTGCACTGGAGGAGTAATTCAAAAGCCTGGGTAACAAAGCAGATTTTTCAGGATTGGTTTGAAAATCTCTTTGTCCCAGAAGTTAAGGAGTATCTGGAGGGTAAAGGGCTCGAATTGAAAGCGCTACTCATTGTAGACAATGCTCCTGGACATTCGACCCTCGACCATCCCCAGGTGAAGGTAGTGTTTTTGCCGCCAAACACTACTTCATTAATTCAACCGTTGGATCAAGGGATCATTTCAACATTCAAAAAACTATACGTAAAACTGTCGTTCAAATTCATTCTGGATATCCTAGACAGTGATCCTTCGCTAACCGTTACCGAAGCATGGAAGCGATTTTCGATACGCGACTGCGTGAATCATATCGGTTCAGCGTTGGCAGCAATGCAAATGTCGACATTGAACGCGTGCTGGAAACCATTGTGGCCAGAATGTGTGCATCATAAGAGCCAACAGAATGTCGATGATCGTGAAATCATTCTGCTTGCTCATGCTGTAGGTGGTGAAGGCTTCAATGACATGACGGTTGAGGAAGTTGGAGAAATGATGGAAGACGCAGTAGTGGACGATGAAGAATTATGTGAATCTATTTATTATGATCATGATGATGACGAAAGCTCCCAAGAACTGGATCCAGCGCAGATTGAGAAAGGCATTGAAATGTGTAACGCGGCTGCGGAACATTTCATCAACATCGATCCAAATGCAGGACGGGCAATATCATTCAGAAACGATATTGCTTATTGTGTAGCTCGTTACCAAGAGGAGTTGAAAAAATTGAGAAATTCGCCATTTCCTATGGCTGAATCGTCGACATTTCGAAGTAATATAACAGCAAATGACGATGTGATTCGTCCCTCAAACGGACGAAAGCGCCGAAAACAAGTTATTTACGATAGTGATAGCGACTAATAGAAAGATTATGTTATTGTTTTTTTTTTTGTATTTTTGATCTTGCATTTCTTTTTGTTTTGTTTGGTGTTAATTACAAAATTATGAATTACAACATAAAACTTATTATTAAATATATCACTCTCCGAAAACATGCTTATTTTAGGACATTAATATGCTTATTTCAATAATTGTATTAATTTGAAAAACCCAAGGGGTGGATCACTTGTTCAGTGCACATCAAATGTACATCCATTTGCATTAAATGCATTTTTTCAGCGTATGCATCAACTTAGCTTTGGCTTTAACAGCACCACCGTATCAACGAGTCATTTTATAGCAACGCGTATGTGTTTGTTACGATTGTTTTTGAATGGTTTGTTCTTATTGATCCAATCCTCTTGCTAATCATTTTACATTTCAGGTAATCTAAAAAAGAATTCCACTGGATCTCCGAATTATTGTGTTAAGGAATATTTTTAAAGCCTGTGTTCATATGGAAAACGAAACTACTTGCTAGCTGGACTAGATACAATCTCCTCTAGAAGCCCGCTGTCTGTAACGTTCTTTCCTACTGAATAAAAACCGCTTCTACATCACTGCCAACACTTTTATTTGATTTGGCGGATATGCATCGAGCTGTAGAACTCACATTTAGTTGTATGGAAAAGAACAAGACATTAAATTATAAATTTTTGACCAAATAATTTGTTTTATTTGATTTGCAAATGATTCAATTTTATACACAGTTCTTTGTAATCTCTCCGTACCGTACATTGTCTGGAAATACCTTCATATATTTTTTCAATCATCTACGGATTCAAGTCCATGGAGATATTGGACGTGCGGTCAGTGCAAAAGACCCTTGACTGAAATACGTGTATGGTCAACCATCAGATTGACAAAAGATACTGGGTCTTCATGGTCACTAGAATGGGCCAATAGAGATTCCGATCCAAAAGAATTACTGCCGCTGTCACTGCCTAGATAAGCGATGCGAAAAGTTCCTAGACCGAGTGAACTTAATTCGCCCCTAGGTAGGTCAGTGAAGCAATTCCACTATTCTGGGTATATTTTCTCTCTCGTTTAGCACCAATCTGCATTCACGGTAAATATTCCTCTTAATGGAAATTAATGCACCATGGTCAACATGGTCAACATGGATCTGAAATGAGGCATCGGTGTTATTAAGGAATCCATTTTGCATTCATTTTTAACTGTCCGCAATAAGATTAAGATCGTCATTTGAAATCTTTTACCCAAATTCCGACAATCAGGATGTGGTACAAAACCTAGCATTTGTTGATGAGGTAGCAGCTCTTCTTGAGTTTCTGGAATGACAAATTTGACACTTTGGCAAAAACAGTAGCCAAACGTTCGAGCAAGCCATGATTTGCAAATTTGCTGGCAGTGCATGCATTTAAATGCATCAAATATTCTCGATATATCAGATGCATCAAGAGTGATCCACCTCTTGGAAAAACCTGTGTTAAAGAAACCGCGTTAATTCCGGAAACCGTGCAAAACATAAACCGTGTGAATTCCGAAAACCGTGTAAAAAAGACCGTGTAAAAAAAAACGTGCAAAAAAAAACCGTGTAAAAAAAAACCTTAGTGTAGTTGCTATAGCAATACTGTGCGGAATTCCAACAAATCCTTTTTCAAGTTCTTGGGAACAACATTGAAACGTAAGTACAATCGAGCAGTTTCCTGAATTGATTTGTTCATTTGTTGTTTTATTTTAAAGATGCTGGTCATGGATAAGATTCTGTCGCTCACTGGATCTTGAAAAGATGTTTACAGAACACGGCAGCACGGCTCTTCGCAGAAAAGTATTATGCTCGGATCATTTCTCCATCCAATCCTTACGTGATCCAGTGAGACGCGATAGAGGGTAAGATACTCAGGGCATTAGCTTGAGTTTTTCTTTTACCAAAACAATCCTTTGCAGCCTGAAAATCGGTGCGATTCCATCCTTGATCGTGGATGCCACTTTGGGATTCAAACGTCAGTGCATTTATCCTACAGGTCAACAGTAGGATCGGGAAGGATTCGAACATTATTGTAACGTCGAGTACCTAGACCCCGATCACAATGATGAGGAAGAACAACCACCGCCTATGGAACCACCAGATAGCCCAAGATTTGTCGAACCAACTGAGGAGTTGGTATGTTCTGTAAGTTCTTGGAATCCAGAACATATTGACCTTGGCAGCGTTTTACTGGCACAAGTTTTCGAAATGGACAACCACATTCTAATAACCGAAAACAACAGCACTCCTTAAGCCGACGAATCATCAACCATCCTTTCTCTACGAGCACTGTTGAAAACCGAAAGAGAGAAAAACTTGAGGTACAAAGAGGAAGTGAAGCAGTTGATTATTATTATTATTATTATCTTTATTAACGAGATTTGCAGCCCGAGGCTGTCTCATCTCGGTAGAAGCAGTTGAAAGAAAAACTTTGTGCAAGCGAGAGAAAGTGTCACAGGAGGCACTTCATAATAAAATCTCAGCGTAGGAAAATTAGGAACCTAAGCGATTCGATCAAACAAATCCGAAACAAATCGCGTCTTGATAAAAATGTATTGGACAAGCTGAAGCAAAACCCGGCCATTTTCAACAGCCTTAAAAATTGCACGAAGAAGCCTAAAGCAAGACGCTACAACGCACAGCTAAGGAAGTTCGCCTTATCTTCATATCTATGTGGGCTAGACCTGTTCATATTTGAAAAAATGTCTGAAAATCTACCGGTCAAGCAATATTCCGAATTATCATGCTAAGAACAATGTGTGGTTAAATTTTCAGCTCATTTGATAAAGATTTCAATATGCTTCAAGTTGAAAATGTGTTTTTGAGCTTATATCAAGGTTTGAAAAATCATAACTAGCATTTGGAAAATCAAAACCACTTGCTATTACCACTACTTGAAAGCTAATTCTATTCTCTTAAAGTTTGTCGAACACGCTAATAAGATCAAATTGAGTTTTAACATTGTTTGATCGAGATTTGTTCTCCGCAGTACCCTGAAATCACAGTTTTTTGAATATATATGGTACAAAAAACACACATTGACATTATTTTTTCAGATCATAGTCAACGGGAATAGAACATTGTAAAGCTATGAATTCATTAACGATTAACAGGTTACATGTTACCTAAGGCAATAAATTACAAAAAATGCCCAAAGATCGAGCACTGCATCGCAACCTGATGATAGTTAAATCACGCATGACACATGTACCGACGAATGAATGAATTGAACAAGTTAGCATTGCTTTTTCTTTCCGATTGATGATTGTTTTGATCGCATTTCATTGACGATTCAGAACGATTTGATAACAATCATCATCATCGACTGAGAAAAAGCAGTGCTAACGTGTTCATTTTTTACATTCCACAAAGCTCACGATGGTGATCTTTGCTACCCCACAGCGGATTCACATATGTGCTTCCTAAGTTACAATTTTTTACAATTTATTTTCGTAAGATAACTTGTAACTTTCAACGGGATTGAGTTATAGATATGTGTAGTCATCATGTTCTGGAAGATAAAAATCCTAAATTTTCATACAGGTATGTTTTTTAGAGAGAACACTTCCTAAAAATAGTGATTTTCAAGAACCTCGAAGCACAAACCTCAACCAAACTATGTTAAAACTTGCTCCAATCGTAAAATCATGTTCGACAAAAGTTCGTAGAATTGAATCAACTACTGTGTAGAGGTATTTCCAATAATTTTTGGTGTTCCGTTCGGTAGTAATGATTTTTTATAGCTTGAAATTATCCTGAAAATACATAATTGATTTGAAGCACACCTAATTTTTCTCCAAATTGATTGAAATTTTGACCATAAGTTCATTGTGGGCCTTGTGTTTACCGCATGATGCAAAGATCGGAAGTTATATGCTTGCCTGTTAAAAGAACAATTAAGCGGTGGACAAAAGACGTGCGTATCGGCCTGGGCTTAAATAACGGGATCCTGGAACAAGTCAAGGTGAAAGTGAAGGGATTTTCTAAACAAGATCGGTTGGTAATTTTAGCCATAGATGGGATGAAATTGAAACCGACACACAAATCTAAGCAATAGAGATAGAAAACTATAGAGGACGAATGTCGCTGCTGTTCCCTTTGTTCTCGCTCAGAAACATGTCGGGTATATAAGTGTCAAACTGCATACATTTTCGCGTTGACATTTATAGCCCCGCCTATCTCCGCCAGCAAAAGATGTTCCTGCAGCGACGCCAGCGACATTCTTCCTCTATAGTTTATTACCTCTATTATCTAAGCAGATGGAACTGCCAAACTGCTCAAACCAAACAATACACACTGGTTTCAAACTAGTAAGGTATGAGTAAAACAATAAATCTAAAATAAACTAAATCAATTTCGTATGATGCATTTTAGTTTTGTCAAAACTATCGACAATCATGTAAGTCTGATTCTAAAGCAATATATTTGAGTCAAGAAAATTTTATTTCGTAAAGGAAAGCTTAGATTTTTGTATTCTCTATTTTCCAAATATGATTAAATATATTCCTCGTATGTTTACCCGAACATGTATAGTTTTTCCTCGGAGTGCTAAAAATTTGTCCGTCAAAGTGTTTCTTTACAAAAACCACCAGGTAAAGTTAGTGTTCCAACGTATTTTCATTCAAATATTTGGCTATTATTCATGAAGCAAAATGCTCTAGCCACCACGTCAGTTTACCCGGATAAAAAATACAATACAAAAACAATATAACGTATTGAAACAGTACCATTCAATTTATTGGAAATACAGTACAGTATATTTTAAAATGACCATACAATTACAGTACAATATATTGTTTTGAACAGTTCACTGTATGGTATATGAGATTTTTGCAATATAATATATGGGTGGTTAAGTATCGTAACAATACAAATGTAGATATTTTCTCATACAAACATTTTGAAAATACAATACGATATATTGTTCATGTATTGTCTTGATAAGCAATTCGTGTATTGTTTTACAATACAAAAACAATTCAACAAACTGTATCATGGTTGCATTCGTCGTTACAGCTAATGTCAAGTGACTTCTAAAAAACTACTTATTTTTACTTTTTGAATATTTTCCACCCAACATTTCTTGCTTTTTGAACTTGTTTTGTTTATTTCTTTCAGCAAAGCTATATAGAAAAAAGTAACAGTTGTTTTAAGCGAAAATAGGAATTTGACTAAAATTGTAAGGTATAAAACCAATTAAAAACAATACAATGTTATTGTTCGGGACTATTTTGCCACTTGGCAAATCACTCCGATATTAGTTTCGCACTGTGCTGGGTTTCGGACGCGCAAAGAAAAACGTGCGATCGATTTGCTGGACAGAATATAACTAACTTTATTCCTTTCAATTGTGGTATTTCTATAGAATCGAATGATTGAGCGGGTTGTGATGGAGAGTGAGAGTAGAGATGGAGTACACAGTTTGCTTCAAAATAAAAAAACCAGAAAACTAAACACACTTTCATTTAAGTTAAGAGGATCCTCGTGAACATAGCGGCCCCCGTTGAAACGCTTAGTTTCAACTAATATCAGATGTTATCCTTCGATTTTCTCCTCATCGATCGGAAGGACCGAAACTTCACTGACAGCACGCTTATAACGGCCGTGCGGGGTCTGTACTACGATAACTCGAACAAATCCGTCCTTGCCCGGTATAGCCTCTACCACACGAGCTAACGGCCAATGAAGAGGCGGGGTTTGTTCCTTCAGTAGTACTAATTGTCCTGGTTGAATATTGGACTGTTGTTGCTTCCATTTAGGACGTTGATGAAGTTGACTTACATAGTCGCGTGACCAACGTTTCCAGAGGTCCTGTACCGTCTTTTTCATGTCTTGTAAACGGTTTAATCGCCCTGGGTTGATTTGATCCAAGTCGGGCTCAGGTATGGCGACAAGTGGCTCCCCAACTAGAAAGTGCCCTGGTGTTAGAGCAGCTAGGTCATCGGGTAAATCGGTCATTGGAGATAGGGGGCGGGAATTGAGGATAGCTTCAACTTGCGTAACGACTGTATGGAACTGATCTAACGTAAACGCCTTGAGTCCCATGATGCGACGGAAGTGATGTTTGAACGATTTTATTCCCGCCTCCCAAATACCACCGAAATGAGGTGAACGTGCCGGAATAAACTGAAATTTGATGCCATTATCCAAGCAATAGTGTCGCCATTCATCGCCCTTGAACTGTTGCAGAAATTCGTTGCGCGACATGGCGAGGTCACGATCCGCCCCGACGAAAGCGGTTGCATTGTCACAGTGTATTTCGACGATACGACCACGGCGCGCGACTACCCGTTTGACGGCATTTATACACGACGCGGTCGATAAATCAGCTACAACCTCGAGGTGTACGGCCTTCACCACTAGACATACGAAAAGCGAAACATACATTTTAACCGATGCACCCCTCCCAGTTAGCGGTCGGACGAAGAACGGCCCACAGTAATCCATTCCCGAATAAAGGAATGGCCTAGCTGGTTTTATACGAACCTCTGGTAGAGGAGCCATGATTTGAGAATACGGCTTCGGCCGACATCGAAAGCAGGTGATACATCGACGAACTACTGCTCGAGCTACATCTCGACCTCGGAGTGGCCAAAAACGTTGACGCAGGGTAGCAAGTAAGATTGACGGCCCACCATGTAACGTTTTGAGGTGAATAGCTCGCGCAATCATCATAGTAAACTTGTGATTGGATGGTAGTAAGATTGGAAAGCGGGAATCGTATGGAGCATTCATGTAGCGTAGCCGGCCATCGACGCGTAATAATCCAAATTCATCCATAATTAGATTCAAGTTACGAAGGGCAGATTTTGAACCAATATTCGGCGATATAGATGAATCCTTCTGACGATTGTATATTTTTACTTCTATTGGAAAACTTAATCTTTGAACGACACGTGCTAACAATTTCAAAGCATGGTCAATTTCCTCCGGCGATAATGCTCCGGTTGATCTCTGCTCTTTTGATAATTTGCAATTATTGTAGAATCGATAACAGTAAGCCACACATTTCAATAGTTTGGCGAGTTCCGAGTAGTAATCGAAAATATCAGGCTCAATTTGATTTGCAAGGCAGGCGATAGTACATCGAGCTTCGTCAGTGACGAGACGATCCTCCGGAATTGAGAAACGTGTGTCTGGCCAGTTATCCCTAGTGGTTTGCAAAAACTCAGGCCCATTCCACCATAACTTATCTTCAATGATCTCGCTGGCCATAGCTCCTCGAGAGATCCGATCAGCGGGATTCAGCTCCGTAGGAATATGTCTCCATTCAAAATCCTTAGTCAATCGCTGTATTTCAGCAATTCGATTAGAAACAAAAACCTTCCATGAGTTACTCCTTGATTGCAACCAGTATAGCACAATAGTACTATCACTCCACATCGTGACAGGCTCAGTGAAGTTGGTGGTCTTACGAAGGTTGTCAACAAGCTGGCTGCCAAGAAGTGCAGCGCAAAGTTCCAAGCGGGGGACCGTTTGACCACGCAATGGTGCCACACGAGATTTTGAGGCAAGTAGATGGCTACGAAGCTCCCCACTTTCATCAGGCGAAACAACATAAATGCAACATCCATATCCCTTCATCGAAGCATCACAGAAGCAATGCATACTATAGTGCTTTTGAGCGTTTGATAAAACTCTTCGTGGTACTTGTAGATGCGATAGCTGCTGAAGATCAGTACGATATGCCAACCACCACATGTTTTGTTCACGGGAGAGCCCCGCATCCCATGGTAATCGTTCTGCCCACAAAGATTGCACAAATATTTTGGCTGTGAGTACAACAGGCCCGAGAAGCCCCACAGGATCGAATAAGCGAGACATTTCTGACACAACTACGCGTTTCGTGATTGCTGTAGAGTCGGTAAGAGGTGGGATCTTAAACATGAATTTGTCAGACTTTGGAAGCCACAAGAGACCCAATGTTTTAACAGCTGTTGAACGATCAAGTTCGAGTTTGCTAGCAGTTTCTCGAACTTCCGACGGAACCATTTTAAGAACAGCGCAATCGTTAGCTGCCCATTTTCGCAAAATGAAACCACCTTCTCCGAGTAACTGGATCAACTGTTGGCAGGTTTCCTGTGCAATGTGCAGATCGTCGTGTCCTGCCAGAACATCGTCAATGTAAGTTCCTTTCCTAATCACCGGTACTGCAAGAGGGTATTGTTGACCATCATCAATAGCTAATTGCTCAAGAACTCTTGTAGCAAGAAACGGTGAACTTGCCAATCCATACATAACCGTATTCATCTGGTAAACACGAACAGGCTCCGAAGAATCGTTTCTCCATAGTGTTTGCTGGAATTTTCGATCGTCGGGGTGGACCCAAATCTGCTGGAACATCTTTTGTGCATCAGCAGTGAAAACGAAGCGTGGCATGCGAAAATTTATGACAGTGGCTTGCAACGATGGCTGCACTGTTGGACCAGCTATAAGGGCTTCATTGATCGACAAACCATTGATACCCCGGCTAGACCCATCAAATACTACTCGAGTCTTCGTGGTTGTACTCTCCGGGCGGCGAATTGCATGATGAGGGAGAAAAAACTGTGGGCCGGGAAACGCGCGCGGACTTACCTCCATGTGCTCTAGCTTCTGATATTCAAGCATTACTGCCGTGTATTCTTGACGAAGCTGACTATCTGTAGCCAATTTTTTCTCCATCGAAAGGAATCGACGAAGCGCTGGTGTGTAAGAATCTCCCATTAATGAAACTAACTCCTCTCGCAGTGGCAAACGAACGATATAACGTCCATTAGTATCTCTCGAGAAGGTACGCTGAAAGTGGTCTTCAGCAAATTGCTCGTCTGGTGTGAGCGATTTCTTCTGGTCCATATTTTCAAGTTCCCAAAATCGTTCAAGTTGAGAATCGAGCGACTCATCAGTACACATATGACTGGACACAAAGGCATCAGATTTAACTTTATCTGTTATTTTCCCAGAAACAATAAACCCTAAAACGGTTTTTTGAAGGATGGGATAGTTCGCATTTAGTCTGATTTGCTGATTTTCTAGAAGAGAGCAGAAAAGCTCAGCACCGATTATAATGTCCACCCCTTGACTGACATTGAATTGCGGGTCGGCAAGAGGGAGATGGCTCGGTATCTGCCAACGTGTGACATCTATGTGACAACTGGGTAATGCGACCGTAAGCTTCGGCAATACGAGGCAATCGAGATTAGATTCGAAATTCCCGAAACGTGAGGCGATTAGTATGGTCACACCAAAGCGAACGTTAACCTTAGATTGTCCAATACCACTGACCGGGGAATTCAATTTTGCTCGTTTCAAGTTCAACCTTTGACATAGTGCCTCCGAAATAAAGCTTGGTTGGGAACCGCTGTCCAACAGGGCTCGGGCGAAGTGGAATTTGTTATCTGCATCTAGAACCTTTATAACGGCAGTAGACAGGAGTACCATGGAATACGCTTGTTTAGGGATTAGTTCAGAGCTTTGAGCAGCATATGGAGGTGAGTTGAGATGGAACGTTTCTACCGACGACGGGGAAGGAATGCAACCGACCGAATATGACGATTCACGAAATGACGGCGCGAGTGGTGAGGCAACCGGAAGCTCTTCCGTCCGAGAGCTTTGTACCGAACCGAACGGCGGACGTTCCGAGTGTGCTTGGCTCAGTTCAGCAACAGAGCCTTGTACCAGATGCGAAAGACGGGTGGTATTCAGTGTTGGTGATGTCAAGTGCAGCATGGAATGATGCTTCCTTCCGCAAGTTTTGCAAGCGCCACTGGAACAGTCCTTCACCAGATGGGAGCCTTTCAAACAGTTTATGCAAAGGCCGAACTTCTTTACCAGATCAAATCGCTCGATTGGGGTGAGAGATTGAAACCTTTCGCATTGGAACAGCAAGTGTGGTTGCTCACAACAAATGCACTTGGATGATGCCAAGGCGCTTACGTGGGTTGAAGACGTACGTCTCGGTTTGTTGTCCGTTTGGGACGCAAAGTGGGGTTGGGAGAGCATTAAGGTTTGCAGTATACGTGAACGCTTCCGGATAAATTCCAAAATTTGTTTGTAAGTAGGCTTGGCTTCATCTGCTGTCTGAGTTTCCCATTCACGTAGAGAGGCTTGATCCAAACAGCTACTAAGGCGCTCGACCAAAAACGAGTTCCAATGGTCTTCGGCTCCTTCAAGCTTATCTAGATGTTGGACATGTCGATCAAACTCGTCAGCCAAATCCAATAGGGCCGAAGATGATTCCCTTTTAAGAGGGGAAATCAAGAGCAATCCTGACATGTGACGTTTTATAAGCATGGACTTGTTTTCGAAGCGATCTTTCAACAGTTTCCATGCGACCAAATAATTGTTCGCAGTTATTTCGAGAGGTGCAATTATGCGAGCTGCTTCGCCAGTAACGGAGGCACGCAAATAATAAAGCTTTTGCACGTGTGAAAGCTGATAATTTGAATGAATCAGAGACACAAATAGATCGCTAAAGGACTCCCATTCTTCAAAGTGACCCGAAAATTCTTTTAACTTTATTTCCGGTAAACGTAAATTGGGAACCGTTTGAGCTAATGGTGTCGGCGAAAGTCTGTTAGACGAGGTAGACGGTACAGACGAAGCCGGAATTTTACTAGAAAGCGAAGCCTTTAGCGTGAAATAGAAAGTTTGGAAACTGCTACGTTCTTCCTTGAAGTTTTGCTCGGTAGGTTCCGTGTCTTCCAGCTCTTCAATTTGATCTTGAACCTCATTGAACTCACGCCATAGGTCGTCTAAATGTTGAATTCGAAAGGGAAGCTGATTTGCTTGAGCAATAACGTAGTCCTCATCGAATGTTCCAATGAGCTCAGCTGCATTTAATATATTTGCTCGACGGCGGTTCAAACCCTTTAGTTTGGTTGCCATCACGCCTTCGTAGTTGGCCAGTATGTATAATTGAAAATTTGTTACCTGGTAACGGCCTACTTGCCGTAATGATGACACAGATGAACAAGAAGAGTTCAGCGAAAGAAAGAATCGTTATCAGCTCGACGATGGTGACGACCAGCTTCGGTGAATGACGGGTAGCACCAACCAACTCGCCACAGGTAGCACCAACGAACGACAGCACGCCTTTGGTTGTCACAGCGACGTTTAACTCGGCCGATAGCACCAACCACTTTTAAACTACGAACACTTTTCCGTTATTTTTTTTTTTCTCGGATCTATATTTTCACTAGAGCACAGTTCGTTTGAGTAGTTTCAGCTTCTATCTACAAAAAATGACGAGCAACGTGATTGCCTCCTCACAATGGTTCTCAATAGACTTGGTCACAATGCGCAACGAACAATAGCTTAGCAACGTGGTTGCTATTGAAAAGCACGTTTCACACAAATCGAATGCAGTTAGTACCGTCATGGACGGCTCCATCGAAAGAAATATGATGCGCGCGTCGACACGGTTGATACACGCACCACCGATTTAGATCAAAGAACGAAAAGTCCCGGGTTTCGGCACCAAAAAATGTTCGGGACTATTTTGCCACTTGGCAAATCACTCCGATATTAGTTTCGCACTGTGCTGGGTTTCGGACGCGCAAAGAAAAACGTGCGATCGATTTGCTGGACATAATATAACTAACTTTATTCCTTTCAATTGTGGTATTTCTATAGAATCGAATGATTGAGCGGGTTGTGATGGAGAGTGAGAGTAGAGATGGAGTACACAGTTTGCTTCAAAATAAAAAACCAGAAAACTAAACACACTTTCATTTAAGTTAAGAGGATCCTCGTGAACAGTTATGTTACAATATATTATATTGTTTTTGAATTGTATATCCAAACATGAATAATATTGCTTCGACATTCAATTACAATACGCTGTAGTGTATCCAATACGTTATATTGTACATTAATGGTTTATTCCATTCACTGAATGATACGTTTTTATCCGGGTAGTCAGTGCTATCACATCCATAATTGGCACACCTACCCTATAATTACTAAATGCGGAAATATTTTTTTTCATTGATCATTCTGATGATTGTAAGAAAAGATACTTTGCAACTCTTGTTTTTTTTTGTTATTCTGAGCTATAACAGGGTAAATTGACAAGTATTGCACGATTAAGGAAGCAGCGCAAGTAATTTGGCTGTCAAATATGTCAGAATCTCTTAAACTTAAACTGAATTTCGCTCAAAGCCAGAAAATATATTCGGCAATAACATTTCCCATCGATTTGCTTTTTAATTTATTTGATTGACTTTGTTCCACATTCATATACCCTTGCCAAAACCCAATTGTTGCACACTTCGAATACATCCGCATCCTATTATTGCACACTTTGAGCCCAATTATTGCACAAATCTTTAATTTTGCTTTTGCGTGGAGTTGACTCGCTAGTGTAAATAAAGACGGCGTTATACAACATTTCAAATAATAAGTTTAACGATTTGCGATGAGTTTGCATGATAATTCGATGAAATAATGATTTTATTAAAAATAAAAGCGATTAGGAGTGCAAAACTGCATTTTGTTCTGTCAGTTTTGTTTATGTTCTGTAACAATGGGCATTGCATACCTCGCGGCGTTTACGTATAGCCAATAAATTATGCTACAGTTGCTGGTGATGCGCCAATTATTGAACTCTTTAATATTTACAAAGAAAAACCATTTTTTCCAATGAGTTCTCCTCGCATTATGAAACCCTTAGGGTTGAAGCTCCGGTTTTGGCCATACACCAATTGTAGCCATAGTGGATTATACATCGTTTTACATAGCCAATCAGCATGAAACCTTTCGTATTGAGTAGATCACATTCCCATGATAGAGCTACATTCTTTTACTCGTCTAAATTGATTAAAAACATAAGGAAAACATTTAATTTTCCTTTTAATTTTAACTACCATACACCTAATTTGACCAGGGTACTCTTAACTTGGCCACTCTCAAGAATGGTTTAGGCTCAGTTTCGATACTTTACATACACAATATGGATTGAAAGCTTGCATTTGACATATTTGTAGTATAATTGCGGCTTCTCATGGAATTTTTATTGACTTTTTTTTTCTTAGGCTGGCCAAAACCGGTGCTTTTACCCTACATAAATCTCCATTTCCATTGAAAAAAAAACATTGAAACCCATTTATATCTGACTTCGGTAGAAACTGTTTTATTGTGGGAAATATTGAGTCATCGCGTAACAATTTGGATGCTAAATGAGTAGCGCTGCACACGATAGGTTAACCTTTACGTTACCGGCCTCCGACAAGGCATTTTCGAACAGCTGCCATTTCGTCAATTTCCATTCGATTTTTTTTGAAACTACCCTCAGTTTACTTTAAAAAGGTTTCAGTTATTTGTCATAAATGGACAATTCTGTATTCGGAACCATGCCGGAGATATTCCGGGTTGTACTGGGGTCACGAGGGTGCCAAATTCGGGATATGTGATTATTTTTTTTATTTATTTCAGCTACAACACTAAAGTTTTATGTAAAACATGAGATAATGGTCGATTGTCATCATTTCAACATAATTTGAATAAGTGGACCGTTCCGGAATATCGTAGCCGGTTCCGCCAGGGCCAGTTTGGGGACATTTCCGTTTCATGTCCAAAACATACCGTGCGACATTTCAATCTTCATGAATTCGGGAGACATGTCAATAAAGGAAGAATGAACTAAATTTTAATAGATTTGGCCACTCCAGAGCACCTGACACAGGTTCCGCTAGGGCCTCTTTGAGGACATTTCCGTCGGAGGCCGGTAACGTAAAGGTTAATTTCGCGTCAAGTGCATGATTTTGAACTGTTTAATGACAAACAAACTGCTGGTAGCTGGAATGAAGTGTTCATTAGTGTTTAGCATAAATATTAGGGTTTAAATTCATTGTATCCAGTGTAATATTCCCGGAATATTAGCAAGTGTGCAATAATTGGCAATCTACCCTAATATCTATCGTACATTTTGACTCATAGGAGCTTCTGCGCTGTCAGGACAAAATGCACCTTGTCAGTTTCTCTGAAATAAACAAATTTTGATTGAAAAACAGTATGCAGATCGATGGAATGTTGCAAATTATTGACACCCTGAGAATTTGATACATTTTGGAAAACTTAACAGTTAATGCTGGTGACCATTTGAAATGCTCAGCACCAGAACAATCGGGGTGCCTCGAACACATATCATCGCTATGCTGTACTAGGTATATTTCAGTTCCTTATATTGATATCCCGTCATTAAATTGACGGAGATGTTACTAGGTTTGCTGCATACGCAGCAGTAGCAACAGTATACAGGCGTCCCAATGATCTGACATTAGTTTACGTGTTTGTCGAAATCGGTTTTTGCTCTTCCGTAGATTCATTGCTTCCTCTTGAATAAACGGCGTGGTTTGCTCCAGACAGGATCCGTAGAATGCTTTTAGCTTTATAAATACAATTGAAATGGAATTAAATTTTAATGGTTTGGTAATTATTTAAATTATTTCGTAGTAAAAGCAGATGCGCTTCTCGTCAGTTGTTTTCGACTACCTTGACTAACTGCTTGCTGTCTGACTTCAACTGAAGATGTAATCACGATATTTTTTTCAAATTGAGCGATATGAATTGCGTATGTCGATCAATAGTAAAGCAGGAATTAACAATTCCATGAATAGTCACAGAATATGTGAATTATGAATTTGTGGAACAACCAAAAGACTGTTCAATAGGGACAAATAATTACAAGCAGATCAATGGCAAGGAAAACGTGCAACAGATTGCAACCAGAAGCAGTAGCAGCCCATTTCCGCGATTGAAATCCATTCAAACATACACAGCCAATATTGACCGATTCATTATCACAGTGTCTCGCGTTGTTGCCTGATATCTGATTGCTTGCTGTAGTTTTACATAAACATCGATTTTATGTTCACGCGCCACCACGCGCAAGTAATGAAACAGAAGGCCTTCAATTTTCCCAACCGTTTCGATTCGGTCAACAACCACATCGGCTCATGTTGCATTCGAGATTGGTCATCGCGACCGCGGGTATTGGATTTCGGGCCTTTCCGGGTTGACAGATGCCCACCGTAAGCCAATTCCCACATTCCATTATTACCACCATCATCGCGATCCAAGTGACTGACTGCCTTCCAAAGCGAGGACACAATTCGGCTGACCGAGCCCCGAGGACATTTCCCCACAGTAACCATCCAGGGAACCGCACGTGCTTGCGTGCGTATGAATTTTTGAACGAACTTTCCGCCACACTATGGAGGCCTTTTAATTTTGATTAATTAATATTTTCCGATAAACACTTTTGAATGCTTTTCCCATGCGCCTGTCTCTCGTCATCACCCGCCGCCACACGTCAGAAAGTGGTTTCGTTTTTCCGGCCCAGAACACCAACGCAACGTTTTCCGTTGACTGATATCAAATTTTCCATTCAAACCATTTGTCCATCCAGCCCAAAGTCAGCGGGTTACGATAAATAGCGTTTAAAAATGTTATTCATGAGGCAGGAGGGGACAGGATGAAGGTAGCAGTGTAACAACGGGACAAAATAAGGGTATAAATGGAAGCCTGTAGCAAAAAGGTTTGAATTAAAAATTCATTACATTCGGCCCGCGGTTCTGTCCCCTCGGGAAGGCCGTGCATATTGACGTTTGACGAGTGCGTACACCGAGAGACTTTATCGATCAGATTAAATAGCCTGAAATGTTACAATCTATTTACAGCATATGATGCCAGAAATTTTAAAATCGGTTGTACCATCACAGTTATCGATCAATTTGTGTTAATTCCAAATTATTAAATTTAACAAAATAATATAGAAAACATCAAATTTTAATATGAAATCATAATCGTCTCGGCACCCGACGTTCGAAGACTCCTGTTTGCAAGTCCTCCTCGAGCGTCGTCCACGTGTTATGCCCGTAGAGGACTATCGGCTTTATGAGCGTTTTGTACATAGTACATTTGGTGCGGGTGTGACCGCAGCTTCTTATGGAGGCCATAGTAAGCCCGACTTCCACTGATGATGCGCCTACGTATTTCACGGCTAACGTTTTTGTCAGCCGTCAGCAAGGATCCAAGGAAGACGAACTCGTCGACCACCTCGAATGTATCCCCGTCTATTGTAACATTGCTACTTAGGCAAGCCCTGTCGCGCTCGGCCCCACCAACTAGAATGTACTTTGTCTTGGACGCATTCACCACCAGACCAACTTTCGCAGCCTCGCGTTTCAGGCGGGTGTATAGGTCTGCCACCTTTTCAAATGTTCGGCCGACAATGTCCATATCATCCGCGAAGCAAACAAATTGACTGGATCTCGTAAAAATTGTACCCCGGCTGTTAAGCCCGGCTCTCCGCATAACACCTTTGAGCGTAATATTGAACAACAGGCACGAAAGTCCATCACCTTGTCGTAGTCCCCGGTGGGATCCAAACGAACTGGAGTGTTCGCCTGAAACATTCACACAATTTTGCAAACCTTCCATCGTCGCTCTTATCAGTCTCGTGAGCTTCCCGGGAAAGCTGTTCTCGTCCATGATTTTCCATAGCTCTACGCGGTCGATACTGTTGTATGCCACCTTCAAATCGATGAAAAGGTAATGCGTTGGGACCTGGTAGGACATTTTTGGAGGATTTGCCGTACAGTACTCGCTTACTACTCTTGCGTGTGAAGTAGATAACTGACTGGCATCCCTCTAGCAGCACGCAACGGAATTTACTAGCCAGTGATGTTTTAATGTCGGATCGTAAGAAGTGATTTACCGATCAGCGACGATGACTATCTTAGTATCTTGTCGGCCTTATCTAGGTTTTAATAGAACTCATCCTTCAGGCTATAGTTGAAGAACTTGCCCTACATTCTCTACACTCAGGTTCGGTCGCTTATCGGTTTCCATCGGATAACTCGCTTCATCTGCTTTTTAATCACTAAAAAGTCACTGCATATTTGTAACATTCGACAAAAGTAGGCATTGAGTAAATGGAACACCAAGTGTGAATTTTATGGCAGTATGGGAGGAAACTAAAAATTCAAAATATTACCAGGAACTCAAAAGTGCTTATTTGAAGCTGATATCGCATACTAGGTGAATTGTCAAAAAATATTTCTGATATAAATTTCATTGCTTTCACATTACGAGGCTCATTTATAATCTCAATGTGACTGATATGCGGTTATAAATACCAATGTGACAATACAACTTGGTATTTTTTTCGAATTTTCTAGGACAATCTCAAAGATTTCATTAAGTTGATCGAAAGTATTTATCATTTGATGACTCTCCATGGTATTAACTCCAATTTCTCAAAAATGTCGAATGTGACTGTTATGCAGTTATGGGCAGTGCTGTAGTACAGTATGGCCCATAAAAAAATGCGAAAATGGTCACATCATGTTTTATGGTAGTTTTTACATAGAAAATGTGAATGAAACATAAATATTATTCATTACTTGTATTGTTCAATCTATTAAGACTCAGTTTTTCGCTTTGGATATGATTTTTATCTGTTACTTATACCTTACCAGAGAGAAAATGGAAGCATACCTTCAAATTTTATCATGCGGACGTCGAGTTTAATATCTGTGTGATGAAAGCTTCTAAAACATCAACGATGGCGTGGGATTCTTCACAGGCCTTGTCTCCAGCATACGCCCATATCAAATGACAGAATTAGTTCATACCTGGGTAATTGGAGACTTAAACATATATTCGAAAAAACGACTCATTTTGCAGAGCTTT
Source organism: Aedes aegypti (assembly GCF_002204515.2). Lineage (NCBI taxonomy): Eukaryota > Metazoa > Arthropoda > Insecta > Diptera > Culicidae > Aedes > Aedes aegypti. Next base: position 451,595,084 of record NC_035108.1, read on the forward strand.
GATTGAACCTTCATATAAGTGGGATAAGTGGCTCCGTTTTGCTCAAAACCTATGAGCTAGTATTGATATAAGTGGTCTCTAACCGATGGAACAAATTTCATCCTCAAAAATCTATTATAGGCCTCTGTATTTATTTTTTATTCGACCTTAACAAAAAATAAAGGCATATCAAACCTATAAGACGCAAATGCCCTCAAAACTATGACCCTGGCAAAATATTTTATTGTGATAATGAAAAACACGTTCTCTAAGAACTCCTCCATCCTCTGATACCAAATAAACTAAAATTTTCAACAATAAAGTGTGATTTTTGATGGTGGAAAGTTTATCACCAGAGTATACGACAATCAGACGCTGTTTCTTGCTTCGGGCGGACAAAACCATTGAACTTATTTGCTTTATAATATTATTTAGCCGCCGATCTCTACCTGGTTTCCTGCTGAATATTATTTTCGCAATTCTTCCTTCCGACATTCACACTAAGTGACCAGCCCACTGAAGTCTGCCGTATTTTACACGCTTGATAATATTCGCATCTTTGTACATTTGATACAACTCGTGATTCATGCGTCTGCACCACACACCATTTTCGAGTTTCCGACCGAGTATTGTCCGCAGCACTTTACGCTCGAAAACACTGAAAGCTTTCCGGTCTGCCTCTTTCAACGTTCACGTTTCGTGCCCGTAGAGAGCCACAGGAAGAATCAATGTTTTATACAGGGCGAATTTTGTTCCCGTTTGCAAGCGGCGGGACCTAAGCTGGTTACGTAGTCCGTAAAAAGCCCTATTCGCAGCCGCAACACGTCTTTTCACTTCGCGGGAAACGTCGTTGTCACATGTCACAAGTGTTCCAAGGAAAACTAATTCTTCAACAACTTCAAACACATCCCCATCATACACTACCTCAGTATCTACACCACCAAGCCTGATTGTATCTCTACCTGCAATCATATATTTTGTTTTGGTAGAATTAATGGTCAGGCCTATCCTCGCTGTCTCCCTCTTCAGAGGCACGAAGGCCTCATCCACTGACCTGCGATCGATTCCAATTAGGTCTATATCGTCCACAAAGCCAAGCAACATGTGCGACCTTGTGATAATAGTGCCATTTTTCTGCACGCCAGATGTCCTAGTAACACCCTCGAGTGCAATGTTGAACAGTTAATTCGAAAGTGCGCACAGTATTTCGATCGGCCGAAATCGTGAACTTAATTCTGTAGCACCTTTAACCCGTATAGGCCTGAGTGAAAGAAAAATTACTAAAAATCTCACCGCTTAGCGAGTACTCAACGGATTTAAATTATTTTTTGTCAGTATACTGGCACACATATCTAGTTTCTAAAAGTGGCAAAATGATTTCGGAAATGTTCATGTGGCCGGAGTTATTGCGGTGGATCACTGGGTCAGGTCGGGTGACAAGGGTTCTGTTCTTCTGTGCCCCTGGAGGTAGGCAATTTTCAAGTCACTGATAATTTCCAGAACCGGCTATTATGTGGTCACCATATCAAGGAGTTTTAAGAAAAACGCATCAGCGTGAACCTTCTGATAATCGATTAAATTGAATAATTATGTCAACTGCATTTGATTGATCCTATAAATGACCATTTTTGGGTCCCCAATATGCCTCAAATTTATGATAAAATGCACAATTTGTATCTTTACATATGTGACAAGCTTATGGGAACGCATTTTAGTGAACTATTATGTTCGATTTAAACTTATAGAGATTTGAAACGGTTCAATACCTAACAAATCTAGAGCCGGTTTTTCAGGGAATTAAATCTGAGTGGCCGCATCTTGTACACTCTAAACGGTGCAAAACTATTTATTTATAATGTAGAATATCCAATCTTACTGATTTCTGCAAATTAAAATGATTGTCATTGGAAATAAACAAAGATAACTTTGCATGTCCCAAAAAAACGCCTTTTTCTACCCGACTTGACCCAGTAACCCACCGCAATAACTCCGGCTACAGGAGTATTCCCGAGTTCCTCTGGCCACTTCTAAAAACTAGATATGTGGGCCAGTATACTGACAAAAAATTATTTGAATCCGTTAAGTATTCGCTGAGTGGTAAGGGTTTTAGTATTTTTGCTTTCACTCAGGCCTATACGGGTTAAACGTAATTTTTTCGGGATGGTGTCTTCGGACGAAATTTTTTTTAAATTATAGCGCATATATTGACGATAATTGTTAGTTCGCAACTTTGCCACGGGCGGCGCTGCGAAACTATTTTTTTTTTGAATGACGATCTTTAAATATGATGTCTTTGGCAAAGTTGTAGATAATTCAAATACAAACAACTTTGCCAAAGACACCTAGTGTGTATTCAGCCGCATTTCCAAAATACGGAAGTATTTTATGAACAACCCCCTAAAACTAGTTTTTATCGTATATTTTGAAAATGCGAAGTTTCCGGTAGCAACAATGTTCTACAAAATTGTGTAAACAGTCAAAATGAATCATTTTCTAGAAGACACTAGGTTTCTAAAGATCAAGGAAAAGCAGTTACAACCATTTTAGTGCAAAAATCAGTCATTTTTGGGGTCCGTGTATTTATTCGGGTGGCGGGTGGTGGCAGATGAAACCTAGTAGGATTCATAATACATCATTAGTAGTTGTAAATGTCGAAAGTGTTATTAGTATCCACGAGTATCCCTTTTACTTAGGGGAAGTCTCATCAATGACTCTTATTACCCTGTAGTACTTAGTTATATGATGGGTAGAGGGCTATGTGGCTCCATACTTCTTCTTTTTCTTCTTTTTGACACATTCTTTATCGTTACGTACAACCAATAGGTTCCAAATACATTTTTGAAGAAAGTTCTTAATCTCGAGAAATGACGCTTCACGAAATGGCTCGCCCTACAACTATTTTTTACTTGAGATTTTTGCGTTTTTTCGTACATTCTAAGTAACCAAATAGCACTTTAATCCGCTCTGCGTGCTAGCATTATACAGTTGACATGCTTAATTGGTCGAATAATAACACTATAAGACTAAAAAGATGAATTAGCAGGCTAGTGTTTACTTGAGTTACACTATGACACGTGCAAGCACGATGCGGTGAGTAGCAAATTAAGTGATGTATCCAAATCCAAAAATCAGGCAAGAGCCTCAATATCGGATCATTTTGTAAATGAGTGTTGCAACCATAAGAATTGCGTTAACATTTGAACACTGATTTGATTCACACAATAGTGATTCAATGATTTAGTCTTTTCTCAACAAAATATTTTACCAAATTTGCATAGTTTGCACTTGCTATAGTGTCTATGCACCAAAAATAGCTAAAACTGTAAGCGTAAAATAGTTGTATGGCGAGTCATTTTGTAAAGACTCATTGAGAACTTTCTTCATAAAAGTTTTTGGAACCTATTGAGTGTGTGTATAAACATGAAGAATGTATCAAGAAGAAGAAAAAGCAGAAGTTTGGAGTCACATAGCCATCTACCCATCATATAACTAAGTACTACAGGGTAATAAGAGTCATTGATGAAACGTCCTCTAAGTAAAAGGGATACTCGAGGATACTAATAACACTTTCGACATTTACAACTACTAATGATGTATTATGAATCCTACTAGGTTTCATCTTCCACCACCCGCCACCCGAATAAATACACGGACCCCAAAAATGACTGATTTTTGCACTAAAATGGTTGTAACTGCTTTTTCTGGATCTTTAGAAACCTAGTGTCTTCTAGAGAATGATTCATTTTGACTGTTTACACAATTTTGTAGAACATTGTTGCTACCGAAAACTTCGCATTTTCAAAATATACGATAAAAACTAGTTTTAGGGGGTCGTTCATAAAATACTCCCGTATTTTGGAAATGCGGCTGAATACACACTAGGTGTCTTTGGCAAAGTTGTTTGTATTTGAATTATCTACAACTTTGCCGAAGACATCATATTTAAAGATCGTCATTTCAATAAAAATAGTTTCGCAGCGCCGCCCGTGGAAAAGTTGCGAACTAACATTTACCGTCAATATATGCGCTATAATTTTAGAAAATTTTCGTCCGAAGACACCATCCCGAAAAAATCACGTTTAAAGGTGCTACAGAATTAAGTTCACGATTTCGGCCGATCGAAATACTGTGGTGCGTCTCCCAGCTTCATCCCGTCTAACGTCACGTACGAGGTTGACACCTCGTCTGCGATCCGAACACTTGATTTCGAACCATTAAGCGTAGCACGTATCAGCCTGATGAGTTTCGCCGGAAAACCATGTTCAGACATTATCTGCCACAGCTCATTTCTTTTCACTGAGTCGTGCGCCGCCTTGAAATTAATAATCAGATGGTGAGTCTGCAAGTTATACTCCCGGGATTCATCTAAGATCATTCACAAACTAAACATCTGATCTGTTGTCGAACGGCCCTCACGAAAATCAGCTTGGTATTCGCCGACAAAGGACTCATCTAGCGGTCTCAGTCTGTGAAACAGGATGCGCGACAGAATTTTGTACGCCGAATTCAACAGGGTAATATCTTCGTCCTCCCATAATATTATTTATTTTTATTTAAGAGAACATTCCGCGAAGTTCACTGTTGATAACAGGTTAATCGTACAACTGTAATGTGTAACTAAATGTATATTGTACCGGTTCATTTTACCGATTCACTTTTATACCGATAAAATATTTGATTTTAGTTTCAGAAGATAACCAGTAAAATTGCTGTTTTATTTTTATGGAAGTTTAAAGGTTCAACTGAAATGTGTTACATTTTGAACCGGTTCATTCTACCGATTCACTTTTAAGCCAGCAAATAAGGAAACTTGTGCAGTTAGCGATTCTTTGGTTGGACGTAATTTTATAATAATGAAAATTGAATTGTAATGTTGTATCTTGCTATTTGATTAGCCGATTTATTGCTTAAACTCAAAAATATGCATTTAGTGATGCATCAGTTGGAAGTAATTTTATAATGATGAAAATCTAAGCGTAATGGTAAATCTTGTTACTATATGTGTGGTAGAGCGTCTATAAACATACATACACCACATCGCCATCGGCGACTGGTACCATTCCGAATGCTTTGAAATGCATCGAGTCAGTTACTCTCTAACCTTGAACTAGAATGGTTCGGTGATCTTTACAGCGCGTGTGCTGTTTGATTAGTTCTTCATGTTCGTTACCACAATATGAACCGCCTACTCGATATAAAAAACACCAACACGTTAACCCTCTAATACCCAACCCCGCCTTTAGACATTTTGGAATTTTGTGTATTTTTTCGTAGCTCGGAAATCAAAATGATTTTATTTTTGGCTTATACCTTGACTCATTACACGCATATAAGAAAAGTTTTTTATGACTTTTGAAACTTTTTAGTATTTTTAGAAATTGTTTAAAAAATTGCATTCTTATATAACATACAAATGCCTGGGCTTCATTTAGCGTGTAATATAAAAAATCGTACCTTTTATATTATTCTACGATTAACCTATCACAAAAGAAGAGCCTGGTGGTATTAAAATCATTTCAAACCTGTTTTTTCCGTTAGTTTCACGGAAAATAAAATACGCTCCGAAAAAAAATTAAAAATTTAATATTTTTAAAAATACCGTAACAATTTAAATTTTTCTTATTGCCAAAAATCAACAACTAGAAAAGGCTTCAAGAAAAAATGAAAAAAGCTAGGGATTTTCAAAAATAAAAATCATAAAAATCAAAAACCAAAATTTAAAAATTTGCGATTAAAAATAAATAAATGCCCAAAACGTGTTTAGAACGATTTAAGATAACGAAAAATAATACTTATATCGAAAATAAAAGAGGTATTAGAGGGTTAATGCTTCCCGTCTACTGGAGCCCTTTGAAGGAAGCACCACACTAGACAACGGACTAGCGTGCAACGCCCAGTGGCACAGCCGAAATATATTTCTGACGAAAAGTTTTCCGGACTGACTTGGGAATTAAACCTATACCCCTTGATTTGATGCGGCTAAAATGTATGGTAACACTAACCGCACGGCCACGATGCCCACCCATAACCGATTATTCAAAATTTTATTTTGATGGGAAACGAAATTAAAAAAATATAAATCTGTTTTGTTTTTCATCAAACGGTTTACTTATGAAGCAGAATTAGTAGATTGAGCGGACTCATCCATGATGTTTTGGACTTTGGATCTTGAGTTGCCTGAGCTACAATTCATGCGTGAAAAATCTCCATCATGAAATATCAGCATTTGAAATTTTCGCAACACTTTTTAGACAATAACCGTTTAAGTTTGCTGCTATAATTTGGTATAAGTTTTATCGTACAACTGAATTGTGTATCTTTTTGAACCGATTCACCCGGTAAAATATTTTTTTTCCTGAAAAGATAACCTGTAAACTTTGGACAGCAAATTAATCATACAACTATAATGTTGAACTCTTTGTATCGATTCATTTTACCGATTCACTTTTGATCCTGTACATTTTTTATATTTATTCTATAAAATAACCAGAAATGTTTGCTATTTTAATTTGATGGAACTTTAGTCGCGCCGTGCTCGTAAAAAGTTCAATTCAACATTTATTGATGAAATATTTTCAATGCGTGAATGGTGATTTCCTACCTTCTTATCATGAGCTAATAAACATTGAGGTCTTTGCAAAAAAGGAGTTGTTTTCATGCGTTAATTTTTCAACTTTTGAAAACAATGATTTTCATGATTATGGATGCCACGTTCAAAGAATCATGTCTTACGTGAGTTTTGACATCTATATGAGCAGATGCAGTTATTATTAAAAATGGCATCGCTGAAAATGATTCCCTTGTCAAAACTTCCATGAATATGTTCTGCTAAGCATAATTTTCAAAATACTATAAAGAATGCAGAAATTCCTTTACATTTAATAAAGAAAATTTACACCGTCTTCAGCCAAGGGCTGCACAGACTGAACAATTACGAACATTAGGCAACGTACAGCACAGAACACCCAGTAGCCCAGTGATGGATTTTTCGTTTAACGAAAAGTTTCCACCGACTGGAGCGCGAATCAAACCTACACTTCGTTTACGCCTAAACGACTGATGCCTCTAACCGCAAGGCCACGAAGCCCATTTAGGCGTATTTCACAATTCAATGTTTTTTTTTTTTCAATTTTGAAATAGCTCAAAAAGTAAATGACTTGCAAGAGTTTGACCTTCGTAATTGGCTTCAGGAACCATGGTTTAGTTAATAATGCATTTTTCAATATTACCGAACGTTGTTTTCATGGGTGATCAATGTTACCCCGTATCAGGTAAATACAAAAATCACTTAAACATTTTTTTAAACATGCTTAGAACTTTCAAGAAACAAAATACAGTATATAGACACGAGCATTGAGTGTCAGTACTTGTTTTATAAATGTAAAACATGCAAAATATGCGTTTTCAAATGATTTTTTTAAGTTATATCCAAAAAAAAATTAATGTTACTCCGGATTACGGTACAACAAAAATGTGTTACCAATTTAACCAGTGCATTTGAATGATTTTTTTTTGATCCGGTAGAATCATTTATATATATATATATATATATATATATTTATATATATGTATTTCAGAAGATAACCTGTAAAGTTTGTTATAATTCAATAGCAGTTTAGTCGTATAACTTAAATATGTATCTTTTTGATCCGGTTCATTTGACCGATTCGCTTTTGAACCGGTAAAACTATATATTTTTTTATTTCCGAAGATCATCAGTAAAATTTGCTGTTAGAATTTGAAAGCAGTTTAGTCGTAGGTACATATCGTAATGTGTAACATGGAGATCGTAGTGTGCTGTGCACGTGTTTTTCAGCTTGCGTGCTTTTTCTTCGTTCCGCTTATCGCGATCCACAGTCAGCCGAACTTCGGCTGGTCATTCATTCTAACCGCGAACGGCGGAAAATCTCCCGATGATTTTAGTGAATTTAGTGTTTTACCATTGGCCACATTGGTGTATGTTGCCTGATATTCAATACAATGAACTGTTAGAGAAAGCCTTGGCAAACGAAAAGGTTTCCCGCTGCCAGCCGGAAGGGGAAAAATTGATGCAGACCATGTGTTACCAAGGTGATGGTTTGTTGGTTGACACAAAGAGGAATGCACCTTATATTCAAATGCGATGGGCTGCTTTGATACGTTTACGATTTTGAGTAAATTATGAGTATACGATACTTGTCATTATGTGTGACAAGAAGACACAGAAGGGGGTTTTGTGAAACAATTTGAACTGTAGCGGAATAAAAATAAGTTCGAAGTGATTAAGTTTGTTACGCGTGTACGCTAAAAGATTTATTCAAGCATGAATTTGTCAACATTCTGTTGTGAGTTAGCTGATGAATTACGCTAATGCTATGGTATACGTATTGGAGCCGAGCTGCAACTTTGGTGAGAGATTACCAATTTATCCTTATCCTTTCAACATTGCAGTAAATTTGAGGATTTGACATACGTTTATATTAAATGGTTGAGTAATGGGAGATGGTTTAGAAAAAGTTTTCTTTTCATTTCAGGGAGCGAGTAATGGCGCTTAAGCCAAGGCTTTCGAGCCAGGGCATACAAAATCTGTGTCCCATCCCAAGGCGAGAATATCAAACGGCAATGAAGTGTGCATTAATTATCTTAGCTACGCCACTTCCAACGATTACCTATCCCCCTCAATGAAACGGTTGGTACGGTTGTCCCCATTTCCTCTCTTGTAAAATTGAAAAGTTTTCGCTCATCATGTTATTTATTCGTGAATAACCTGATGGTCGTGAATTTTTTAAATATCTTCAAATCCAAGTCTGTACAGTAGGCCTGGCCATTTTAATGTTTGTGTCATATTATCGATATGCCGCAAATATTAATGTCGACAAGAAAATACAAGAATTATTTCTAGTATTTCCAGGATGCTTTTCAATACTGGCTGTGCAAGCGCTTAGAATAGAATAGAATACATATCGTAATGTGTAACATTTTGAACCGGTTCGTTTTACCAATTCACTTTTGAACTAGTAAATCAATAATTTCGGCATACAAAGGAAGTTGTGCAGTTTTTGATTCTGTTTCGATTGAACGTATCCTAATAATAGTAAAAATCGATGTTTAATGATATTTTCTCAATTGATGAACTGATTCATTATACATACTGCTCTACTTTTGATTTGTTTTTTTTTATGTATGCTAAAAGGAAAATTAATTGTACGTCTGAGATGCGTTTTTCATTTATAACTGAATTATGTGAATTGGCACGGAGAACACAGGCGACGAGGGTCACGACAGCGGAGGAAGTGACTACGTCAGCACGGCGGATGAAGGAAACCAACCTGCCCCCACATTGAGGGAAGTTAAGGATGCCATCAGCCAGCTCAAGAATAATAAGGCCGCTGGTAAAGATGGTATTGGAGCTGAACTCATCAAAATGGGCCCGGAGAGGTTGGCCGCTTGTCTGCACCGGCTGATTGTCAGAATCTGGGAAACCGAACAGCTGCCGGAGGAGTGGAAGCAAGGGGTCATATGCCCCATCTACAAGAAGGGCGACAAACTGGAATGTGAAAACTATCGTGCGATCACTATCCTGAATGCCGCCTACAAAGTGCTATCCCAGATTATCTTCCGTCGTCTATCACCAATAACAAATGAGTTTGTGGGAAGTTATCAAGCTGGTTTCATCAACGGCCGCTCGACAACGGACCAAATCTTCACTGTACGGCAAATCCTCCAGAAATGCCGTGAATACCAAGTCCCAACGCATCACCTGTTCATCGATTTCAAAGCGGCTTATGATAGCATCGACCGCGAAGAGCTATGGAAAATCATGGACGAGTACAGCTTTCCCGGGAAGCTCACAAGACTAATAAGAGCAACGATGGACGGTGTGCAGAATAGCGTGAAGATTTCGGGCGAACATTCCAGTTCGTTCGAATCCCGCCGGGGACTTCGACAGGGTGATGGACTTTCGTGCCTGCTGTTCAACATCGCGCTAGAAGGTGTCATGCGGAGAGCCGGGTTCAATAACCGAGGTACGATTTTCACAAGATCCAGCCAATTTGTTTGCTTCGCGGATGATATGGATATTGTCGGCAGAACATTTGGAACGGTGGCAGACCTCTACACCCGCCTGAAACGTGAAGCAACAAAAGTCGGCCTGGTGGTGAATGCGTCAAAAACAAAGTACATGCTGATAGGCGGAACCGAGCGCGACAGAGCCCGCCTGGGAAGCAGTGTTACGATAGACGGGGATACTTTTGAGGTGGTTGATGAGTTCGTCTACCTCGGATCCTTGTTAACGGCTGATAACAACGTTAGTCGTGAAATACGGAGACGCATCATCAGTGGAAGTCGCGCCTACTATGGGCTCCAGAAGAAGCTGCGGTCGAGAAAAATTCACCCCCGCACCAAATGTACCATGTACAAAACGCTTATAAGACCGGTGGTCCTCTATGGACATGAAGCATGGACCATGCTGGAGGAGGACCTGCAAGCACTTGGAGTGTTCGAACGAAGGGTGCTTAGGACGATCTTTGGCGGAGTGCAGGAGAACGGTGTGTGGCGGCGGAGAATGAACCACGAGCTCGCTAGGCTCTACGGCGAACCAAGTATCCAGAAGGTTGCGAAAGCCGGAAGGGTGCGCTGGGCAGGGCATGTTGCAAGACTACCGGACAACAATCCTGCAAAGATGGTGTTCGCGTCGAATCCGGTTGGCACAAGAAGGCGGGGAGCACAGCGAGCGAGGTGGCTTGATCAGGTGCAACAAGATCTGGAGAACGTGGGCCAAAATCGAGGTTGGAGAGACACAGCCTTGGACCGAGTAAATTGGCGTAACATCGTTAACGAGGTTTTATCAAATTAATTGATGTAACACCAACTAAATAAATAAATAATGTGAATTATAGAACCGGTACATTTCATCGCTTTCAAAAAAGAAATATATGAAATATATTTACCTGTCATATTAAAAAAAAAGATTCTATTACTTTTTGTGTTTGCTTTTTATATAGTAATAATATTATAACGTACAATGCAATTATATTATGTTGATTAACAAATACTATTTTTTTTATCTTAACTTTACTGATAAGTTTATTGTTATATTATGATGGAATATTGAAAGTATTACATAATTCTTCGAAACGTTACATATTACTTATTTATCTTTGAACTACTAAATTCAATTACATCGGCCATGTAAGAACTGATAATGTATTAATGGAATAGATATCGTTAAACTTGAAAACCCCTTCAATCAGTCGATTTAATAATAAAGGTTCCGGGTCATTTGGCCGAATGCCGTTTGGCCGAATGCCATTCGGCCGAAATTTAAAACAATAGTGAACTACTGTTAGCATACTTTTGCAATGAATTTCAAAGCTGAATTTCGCAGTTGATCAGTTTATTCTGAAGGAAGCATAAATCATCTCTTATTAATGTTCGAATCCTCTGAGCAGAATCTCAATAGAGAAACTTAAAAGTGTTAACCATTGGGTTAACTTTTACTGACACATCGGATTGTTCGGTAGGACTACAGTGACTACATAAGGCGATAAGTGAGTCACAATACTGATTTAATCCTGTACAAACAAAAGTAAGTACAAACTTATCATCCCATAGTGAAATCTCTTCCTTTAAACCATAATGAAGAATTTTGCCGAAGAGAGAAATTGAATCCGACAGATTGAAGAAGAAGAAGAAGAAGAAGAAGAAGAAAAGAGATATTCATGATTTAGTTTGCTCTTATTTCGCTTCAAATTGAATTATAGCCCTGCAAACATCTGCAAAAATCCCAAACAAAAATAGCCCAAAAGAGAAATGATTCTTCAGCAACATAATTCATTAAGGGTTGAAGAATGAGTTTTCACTATGGGATGATAAATTTGTACTAACGTGTTTGGAACATTTCTCAATATTTCTCCAAAGTAATTTCCATATGAACCTACATTGTCTTTGGGCCACCTCTAAGTGCCCATTCACAAATTTCATAACGCTGAAGGGGGTGGGTGGGTGTCCTCGTGATGTTACAGCTCATACAATATTAGTAGAGTATTCATACAAAACATGTTACAAAGGGGTGGGTGGGTGTCAAAAATGATTATTTTCGGCGTTATGAAATTTGTGAATCAACCCTTAAATCATCACCGAAAAAGCTGAAAATTCCACAGTACCTACACTATGTTTATGGATGGGATCGTAAGAAACATATGGGAGATTGGATTTTCAAACACTTTTAAATATTGAATAGCTCTAATGTGGCACTTAAATGAAGCGTTTGCGATGGTAATTCAAGTTCTCCGGTTTTGGCACAGCGTATTTCCGTGATTGCTATCAATAAGTTGGTACAGTAGTTGACATCTTTGAATTTTATAGAAATAATTTTTCCAGTGCATGAAACGAATACAGCCAATGGCAACCGCAGCAGGCTCCCCGGCTTGCGTCCATGGTGACACAGCCGCGAGGAATAGCTTCCGGTTGGAATCGAGCTTGATGGACACGTCAGTCGGTCACCCCGGAGAGTTTTGGTTTTCGGTCGGCCCAAGCTAAAAACCCTTTCGCCCCGGAGGAGGGACGGGATATTGAGGAACACAAAGAAGAAGCGTAAAACAGCATGAGGACGCATGGAGTTTCGACTGATGGACGGCGGTCAAACAGCTGTGGGATGACCATTGATGGTGATGGTGGTGGAGGGATGAGCGCCAAATTGAATCCTGCCCAAAGTCAACCCACCAAAGGGGGTGAAACCCATCCGAAATGTTGGCGGAAGCTCCCATCAAGCCAAAGCGCGCGAACTGGTTGCTCAATTTTGTCCGTAAGGGGGCCGGGGGCAAGAAGGACACCTTAAGATAAATCGGTTCAAATCATGGCTGATTGGAAGAGTTTATAGGAGTGCTCCAGCGCAAGCGCAAACTCAGCCCTTATTTTAAATGACGCAATCGAAGGAATTTTGAATAATATAGTTAACTCTCCATTAGTCGATATTTCGTATTTTGATATCGAGTTAGAGAACCATAGTAAAAGTTGGCTAACTCGATGGTCCCTTGGATCGTATTTGCATTGGTTTTGTGTTTTTTATTCGATACCTCCCTAACTCGATGGTCCCTTCAATATCGAGTTATGGAGAGTTGACCGTATTTAATTTTTCGCAGTGAAAACTTATTACCGTAAGCTTTATACAAACCTTAATTAGAGTTTAATGTATACTTATCCTGGTTAAAACATTAGGAAATTGATTTGAAATATGTGAAATTGTAGCTGTCAGTTTTGTCCCGGATGGCACACTTGCCCCATGCCCCCTAAAACGTAGTTATTTTTTTATGATCGATATTTGGCCCTACAGGTACATATGATGTGTGGCCATTGTAGTTTGATTCGCGTCTGTCCACGTGGGTGGGTGGGAAGGAGGTGCTGCTGCAGGAGGAATTGCAATCGATCACATGTTGTGTGGCGCTTTGTTTTCCCATGTCAAATTATTAAATAGAAAGCTCCGGTACAATCAAATTTATTCAATGCAATTTGGTTGTTAAATATTATTGGAAGTCATTGAAAATTGGACAGAAGCCAACGGTGTACGGGGTTCGATCCCGCTTTTTTTTGTTTCCAAAATTGAATCCAAATCCTGCTGTTTTGGCCTCGGTTCCACTGGGCAGCCGTTTGATGTGTGACAGATTGGGTTAGGTCTGTGTCTGCTCGATAAATGGATCGAGAGAGACAGCAGGGTGGGAGTGGAGATACACCGAATGAGTGTAATTTTACCGAGTTCCGAGCTATTATGGGCTCTTGTTAGCTTTTTGATTGCGCTGTTGAAATTGTCATCACAGGTTCATTCTAATTTTAGTGATTGAAAAGCTGAGTGCTCTCCACTTTCTATTCATTGAACTCAGGTACAGCAAATAGAGTGTTGAAACAAAAAATGCTTTGGATACTGTCATAGTGAATAATTAATGATTACATATGTAATTTGATTTTACCAGTGTAATTTGAATGTACGTTCAATTTATTTGTTCCTTCTATTATCTAGTTTCATATGTGATACTGAAAGTACCGTTTATGATTTTAACTTTTTCTAATCTTTCTAAACCATACTTTTTGAAGCTTAAATAGCCGGAGGAAGCCAGAAGGATTCAGAAGATTTTCTTAGGTGTACGGGTTTTCATAAGATTTGAAAAATGTCTAGTTTAAGCAAGCAAAATTGAGAGAGTTCTAATGATTTTGACATAAGAATGATTTATTGTGACATCAATTGCAAATCGAAGAGCAATCATCAACGTTTAACCCTTTGGAGCCTGATTTTTTCCAAGAACTATTATACAGTTTTTTGAACGCCTTTCAATAGTTTTGGTGCTCAAAATGCTAAACATAACAAGAAATGATGACTAATATTTTTTTGGGAGGTGCTAGGTCTTCCAAACTGCTCTTGAGTTCATAACTTGAAGTCTATGCTTGTAATAACAACCTTGTTCATCATACAAGGTGATGAACTGTAATCTACCGTATATTCTGAACCTTCTGAGTGTTCAGCAAATATTACCAGATCATTTCGAATGTTCTAGATTATCTAACTTGTCGGGATGTTCAGTACATAAGATCTACAACGCGATGAGAGTCAGGATTTAGTGGTAATAAATTAATAACCACGAAACGAAGCACTTCCGAAACATGGTGTATTCGACAAAGTTTCCAGTCATAATTAGCGACATCTATTGGGAAGCATCCATAAATTATGTCACGTAAAAATATATTAACCCCCCTGCTTTTCACCTTTTGTTTGAGAACAATTTGTGAAAACGTCAGTAGAGTCTAAATGCGTAAACGAGTAGAAACACGTTTTGAATATATGTGTTTGTCGACGAATCTTCTTCTTTTTTCTTGGCATATCGTTCCCACTGGGAGGAAGCTGGCTTCTCAGCTTAGTTTAGCACTTCCACATTTATTACCTGAGATCTTTCTCAGCTAATGACCTTTTTGCATGGATATATCGTGTGGCAGGCATGCGCCCATACTCTGTGCCCAAGGAAGTCAAGACTCTTTCCTTTACGAAAAGATCCGGTAATCGTCATACAAATCTCGAGCTCTACTTCTTTTTTGCAATCGTGCAACACGACTATCCGTGTAAAGGCGTCACTACTGTACTGTCACAGACAAACAGACGTACATGCGTTTAACGATGAATTTGAATTTCATTTGACCGACGCGATCGTTCCACCAGTGGCGCTAGTGTTCGATCGCTTTGACTTTTGATAGTGTACACGTTGCTGAATGATGCGAACAAAACTTACAGGCAATTCGTGTAGTAGTGTGCTTGTTAGGCAAACGTCAACTAAAAATCCATCATGGCAGACAGTGCTTCGCGCGGTTCTTGCAACAGATGGCAGTCTATACGGAAATGCCCACACCTTGGCCTCAACCCCGGCCATGAGATTCTGCACAACCTGTGAATCAATCGTTTTTTGCATGTGAACCCATACTTTCTTCAGTTCCTCGACTGTCTTCACTACCTTAGGTCGTTTACACACTTAATTTCCGAAATCGACTTCGGTAAAACGGATTGCCGAGAATCCAACAGCCGAATCTCGGTAAAATAGTTGCTGAATCTCGGCAAAACTTTAACCGAGATTCCGGTAAACCATTACCGAATCTCGGTAACGTTTGCCGAAATCTCGGTAAAAAATTTGGTTTGCCGAGATTCGGTAAAATTTTAACGATATTTCGGTAAAAAGTTTACCGAGATTTTGGCAATTTTTTTTTACCGAAATCTCAGCTGTTGGATTCTCGGCAATCCGTTTGCTGAGGTCGGCAAAATAATTTAAGTGTGTAAGAAAGTGAAGCAGCTATAATCGCCCAGTACTTCTCGATGGAGCGGAGCTCCGGAGTGTTGGAAGGGTTGAACATTTTCGGCACGAAATTGACCTTATTATCCGCATACCACTTCAGCACGTCTTTGGAGTAGTGGCATGAGGCCAAATCCGGCCAGAAGATTGTTGGGACGTTGTGGGCCTTCAGGAGAGGAAGCAGTCGCTTCTGGAGGCACTCTTTCATGTACACTTGTTCGTTCATCGTGTCCTAGGTCACTAAAGGTGCACTCCGCTTCCCGCACGTGCAGATGGCTTGCCAAACCAGGAATTTCTTCGCAAATTTGGACCTCTTCTGAGTGCGGGCACGGAACGCTGAACTTATCCTTGGCCGTAAAAAACAGGTTGCCGGGGATCTGTTTGAAGTCGGCCTTCACATATGTTTCGTTGCCCATGAAAGTATGGATTTACATGCAAAAAACGGTTGATTCACAGGTTGTGCAGAATCTCATGGCCGGGGTTGAGGCCAAGGTGCGGGCATTTACGTATGGACTGTAAATAAAATATGAGTAAAATGGTAAAATGAAGTTTAATAGTTATTTCTCAATCCCTGAAGTTTTGATGGCAATCGGATGAAAACTCGAATTTTGCGAATCAATTTTGTATGTGGTAATTTCATCGTGGACACCCTTTACTCTATGCCCAAGGCAGTCAAGAATATTTTCATTACAAAAAGATCCTGGACCGACCGGGAATCGAACCCGGAACCCTCAGCATGGTCATGATGAATACCCGCGTCTTTACAGCTTTGGCTATGGGGGCTGGTAGATTATATAACTGAACTCTATTTAGCGAAAAACAACACTGCCACAAGGGCAGATTTGAAGGTCTGAGCTCCAGGATAGTTTGGAAAAGCTTTTGAGATTCTCAGAGGTCAATAGATTCCGTTTGAGTTGAAAATATTATTATTTGCAGCGTTGCCAGATCTACGGAAATTTCCGTAGATCTACGGAATTCAGCACTTTCTACGGATCCGTAAGATAATTCTACGGAAAATGTATATTTTCTACAGAAAGCTACGGAAATTCTCATTATTCTACGGTAATTTACGGATTTTTCCAACGGAAATCTACGGAATTGTAATGCCGGGGATCTCTACCCCCGCTTATCACTTTTCGTCTACGGAATGATTTCCAAAGAAATCTGGCATCGCTAATTATTTCTAGCGCAAGCAACTACTGCTGTAAATTTCGAGAATTGAGCTTCGGGATAGTCTGAACGTCGTAGAATATCCCAGGACATGAAAAGGCATGTGAAGCAGCGTTTTTCTTGGCATAATAGGTATGTATTACCAAGTACGAACATCAATTGTATTTACAAAAGGCATTTTAAGCTACTTTTATACTAATTATTCTATTTGTCAGACTTCTGCATGTTCAGGATGTTCTAGGTTGCCAAGTAGGACATTAAGGCATACACCTAAAATTTTTCCCTGACAGGGAAGTATATTTGCAAGGACTTTTCCGAAGACAGTAAATTTTATTCATTGGTTCTTTTTATACAGCCATTTTCCGACTGCGGTCATAAATGACCGTGCCGGCCCCAAAGGGAAAACTTTGATCATTTTAGCGAGAAAAGTTACTGGAACCAGGGTAGACCTGAAGTTCTGAACTCCAAGGTAAATTGGAGGGCCTGGAATATCACCAACGTTCCTTGAAATAGCCAATTGGTCTGTGAGAAGGTTCAGTGAACATGGTAGATTATATAACTTCACTCAGTTTAGAAGGAAATATTACTGGAAAAATAGTAGACCTGAAGTTCTGAAGTCCTGGGGAAATTTTGAAGGATCTGCAATACCTCAATCGTTCCTTGAAACAGCATATTGATCCATGAGAAGGTTCAGTCAACATAGTAGATTACATAACTTCACTCAGTTTAGAAAGAAAAATTACTGGAACAAGGGAATACCTGTAGTTCTGAACTCCAGGGTAATTTGGAGGGCCTGGAATACTCCAAACGTTCCTTGAAATATCTTTTTGATTCGTGAGAAAGCTCAGTGAACATTAAATAACTTCATCGTTTAGTAAGAACAATTGCTAGAACAATTGTAGATCTGAATTTCTGAACTCGGGGTAATCTGGGTGGCTCGGAATACCCCAAACGTTCCTTGAAACAGCTAATTGATCCGTGAGAAAATTCAGTGAACATGTTAGATTTTATAACTTCACTCAGTTTAGCGAGATAAATTACTTGAACAAGTGCAGACCTGAAGTTCTGAACTCCAGGGTAATTTGGAGGGCCTGGAATATCCCAAACGTTCCTTGAAAGAGCTTATTGATCCATGAGATGGTTTAGTGAGCATGTTAGATTTTATAACTTCACTCAGTTTAGTGAGATAAATTACTGAAACAAAAGTAAACCTGAAGTTACGAACACTAGGGTAATCTGGAGGGCCTAGAATACCCCAAACGTTCCTTGAATTAGCCTATTGATCCGTGACAAGGTTCAGTAAACTTGGTAAGTTATATATCTTTACTCAGTTTAGCAAGAAAAAATACTGGAATAAGTGTAGACCTGAAGTTCTGAACTCCAGGGTAATTTGGAGCACCTATAATATCCCAAACGTTCCTTGAAACAGCCTATTGATGCATGAAAAGGTTTAGTGAACAGGAAAGATTTTATAAATTCACTCAGTTTAGCGAGATAAATTTCTGGAATAAGTGTAGTCCTGAAGTTCTGAACTCCAGGGTAATTTGGAGGGCCCGGAATACTCCAAACGTTCTTTAAAACATCCTATGTATACGTGCGAAAGTTCAGTGAACATGGTAGATTATATAACTTCATCCAGTTTAGCAAGAAATACTACTGGAATAAATGTAGACATGAAATTCAGATTTCCAGGGTAATTTGGAGGGCCTGGAATACCTCAAACGTTTCTTGAAGTAGCCTTTTGATCCGTGACAAGGTTCAGTAAACATTGTAGATTATATAACTTCACTCAGTTTAGCAAGAATAACTACTGGAACAAGTGTAGACCTGAAGTTCTGAACTCCAGGGTAATTTGGAGGGCCTGGAATATCCCAAACGTTCTTTGAAATAGCTTTTGTGATTCTCAGAGGTTGGTAGATTCTATTTGAATTTGTAATGTTATTGTTTTTAACCCAAACAATTACTGTTACGGTTGTAGATTTCAAAGAGTGGGCTTCAGGACAGTTTGGACGTCCTAGAACATTCCAGGATATAGCAAAGCAAGTGAAATAGTGTTTTCGTTAAAAGAGTAATTCTGTATTATCTAGCCTGAACATCATTTATGTTCACAAACAGCATTTCACGCTTCGTATGTACTTATAGTTCAATTTTCCCAACTTCAGAATGTTCAGGATGTTCTAGGTTGTCAATTAGGTCATAAAGGCATATACTTCATATTTTTCTCTGATAAAAGAGTATATTTGGGACAACTTTGCCGATGACAGTATATACATTTGTTCATTGGTTCTTTTTTCACAGCCTTTTTTGTACTGCGGTCATATATGACCGCGCCGGCCCCAAAGGGTTAAAACTCATCGAAACTGCGCCTAACCGTGTCGTAAATATTCCCACAGATATAACCTAAACTCACCGCCCATACCTTCAGGGAAGCAGCATTCATCATGTGGATTAATCACGACAGCATAGTGTGACGTCTTTGCTGGTGCATCGTTAAAATTTATGGCTCCACCTACTTGACGCTCAAATGTCCATATTTCAATCCACGTGTGCCCACTATTGCATCCCTCATCATCGAGGTCAGTTCGGTTACCATCCATACAGGTATTCACGAACTAGAGCTGATTCTACTCGAACAAATCCATCAGCCCTCTGTCTGTGCAGCTCCCAGCAGTCAGAGTCCGTCAGTCAGTCAGTGGTCATTACATTCAGCAAATTTAACCACATTTCCAGTCAAGAGCGATAATGACAAACGATCTGCTGGGACAACGGCCACAGAACCGGAGACACCCGCATTCGATCACCCGGCCCAGGAAAATACGGCAGCAATGGCCGAGTTCGGATTTGGCATATTTGCGTGCATCATCGTCATTTGTTTCGCTTCCGTAAACATCACAGGACGCACAGTGGTCCAAAGGTGACAAAAGGCCAAAAAAAAATGAAGTTTGCGAATTCATTCACTGATATTTTTTTTACACTGAGACAACAAGCAACTATTTCACTACACACAAATTTTTCGAATATTTTTGCTTTGCTTGCTTCAAGAATTTTCGTGAAAGACGCTCAATAAAATTTGTGTGAAAATAGAAGTTCTATGCATAGAAGGAAATGCTCAAAGAGGTCAAAAGAGAATTCTGGCCTTAAAAAAATGCCTAGCTATCCTCTAGGATTTTATTGAGCCAAATCAGCTATGCAAAGAATACTGAGAAGAACTGTAAATAACTTACTTTTTAATTAAATTTGTTTTACCAAATTAGGATGATAGTGTTGTCTAATTACACAGAACACCTAGAATAGATATGAGAAATTGATGTAATGTTTGGAATGATACTAATAAATACATTTAAAAAAAAACACTTTTTAAGTAACTTTCTGAACTTTCAAGTCCTGATTGGATGATCAAGTTTCTAACAAAATATTGTTCAGCTTCTAACGGCAACCTTAAGGTTCACAAATGGTACTATTTGACTCACGTGGAGAATGTTATTCAACTCCAAATAGAACCTTGAAGAACTTAACAAAAATATATTTTTTTCTTGAATGGGATTAATTTTACTGCTCATGTTCTATTTTTGTATTGTTGAATTGGTATTTAATGTTTTTTTTTTTATTTTATTTGTAAAATAACAGTATGATATATCTTTTTAAATATATTTTTTGTTGTTTATGTTCAAGGACTTACCCCATGTCTCGAACTTTGAAGTTCAGATTCATGCCCCAGGTCCATACGCAAAATGTGCAATATAGAATGCTTTTACTTAAAGTGCTGATTATGAAACGACGAAAGACTAAAGAGAATTGTATAGCAATACACGAACTTTTTTTGAACTTCAAAGAAACTTTCAAGGAGATTTAATGTTCGAATAAAGTTCACGCGCAACTTCTTATACACTTGTCCCGTTTGACGTTTCACACTTGTTTTGATTTTGCTACAGTTTTTTGCCAAGCAGTTGTGTTTTAATCTGTGTGAGAGCAGAACCAGAAGAAATTTAATCAATTTATTAATTGCTATTCGAAAATTATACTGGTGCGTTAGTGAAGTGCCCTCTGGAAATACTAAATATAATTATACTGCATTATTTTTACCGTCAAATGGGGTGAAGTTGATCACTTTAGAGCAATTCGGTCCTGTAACTCCTAGTGGAATGTATGTATTATCTTCCAAATATTTTTAAAACATGTACTGGTTGGATATCTATCGAACTATACAAACGAAATTTCGACAAAATGTTCTCTTCATAACAAAAACATTTTTTTAAAATCAAAAAGTGGGGTTTTTGATTCCGGGGTGAAGTTGATCAATCATTGCGAATAAGTTTCCTAAGATATGCTATTCACTAAATCTGGGGTCACTGATCTAGAATCAAGTCTCAAAAATCTTACAACTTTATTAAATATCGGTCAATTTTAAATTTGAATGTTGTAAATTACAGAATACACCACATTAAACGCCTAAAAGTATGCAATTTTCTTTGAAATTAGCAACTCACGCCCAAAAAAATACAGTTTTTACTCAGAATATGATTGTTTATCCAAAATGTAAATTCAAAACTGGATTCACAGAACATATCTGGAATGTATGAAACAGTTTATTTAAATGGTGTCTTTATATAGCCTTGTCAACAGTCGATTGTTTAAAGGGGAACCCTTCAACAGTTCATCAAACATTTCATAAAAAGTCTGTTTTTTCCATGGAATAATTATCTTGATTGTCAAACAGAATTTAGTATCATCAAGAGCAGCCATCAGGTAATACGACGCCACATATATTGTGCTAATTAAAATCGAATCATAGCTCTCTTGACAGTTTATACATGTGGGTACGTGAATGATCAACTTCTCCCCACTGATCAACTACACCCCGAATTACGGTACAGCTAATGCCATTCGCCGTTGTTCAAACAACCAACGCACGGGATTGAAATGAGCTGTTGGTCGTTCCTGCAACGTGGCTGCGGGGATCAAGGAACGGAAATATTATACTGTGGCCAAATTTGAAGAGCATTGCAGAACAGGAAAACTTACTCCTCAACGAAAATATCTCCCCGAAAAAGTCCTGGTTGAAATACAAATTTAAAGTGAAACAAACTAGGTACAGATGAATGCCTTTGAAAATCTACGTCATTTTTTCTTTCGTTCAACACGTAAAAAGTTGGTTAAGGCTTTTGATTTCCTAAAAATTATAATAGAACAAACTTCATTGTTTTTGAAAACTAGATTTCCAAATCGCACAGATTTGCAAATAAAACTCAACTACAACATTGAACACTTTTAAAAAGTAAGCATTCTGAAGTTTCCGTAAATATTTGTCAGAATCTGAACTGAAGTAGATATATGTTGGGCAGAAGTAAAACTTCATGTTTTTTGGATGAGCTTCGACTGAGGTTATGTTATTGAACCAATGTTGGCTGAGCAGTCTTCAGGGAATTAAAAACGCTAATTTTTGATTTTTTCCCGACGTTTCGGTCCGTTTGGGACCTTTTTCAAGGGTTCAATCACTACGGTTTTATAGTCAAGATGGCTTTGCTAAACGCTAAAATGTCATGCGGAAATATCGGTATCGATTGAGTCCGACCGGTTCTGAACCATCGTGGGGCGGACAATCTCCTACCTAGCGAGCGGTCTGGAATTCGGTGTCCTATATTTAGATCTTCCACTAAATATAGGACACCGAATTCCAGACCGCTCGCTAGGTAGGAGATTGTCCGCCCCACGATGGTTCAGAACCGGTCGGACTCAATCGATACCGATATTTCCGCATGACATTTTAGCGTTTAGCAAAGCCATCTTGACTAGAAAACCGTAGTGATTGAACCCTTGAAAAAGGTCCCAAACGGACCGAAACGTCGGGAAAAAATAAAAAATTAGCGTTTTTAATTCCCTGAAGACTGCTCAGCCAACATTGGTTCAGTAAAACTTCATGGTTGAATTAGATCCATTATTACTCGAATTCAACAATTCAATCGGCCATTTTCAGGGCCAACAAATGTGTACTAAAGAGTTAAGGTGAAGATGAATCGAAGCCAAAGCTAAACATTTTCAAGAGCACGAATCTAGAGAACCAGACATCCGTTTGAGCTGAAAACTTAATCGATTGGTAAGTAGCTGGTGGTGACTTATCGATTAGGTTTGCAGCTCAAATGGAAGTTCGGTTCTCCAGATTTGTAATCTTGAAAATTTAAGTTTTGTCTTCGATTCATCTTCACCTTAATTGGGTAATATTTCCTAATACCACATACTTGCTATAATCACTTAATTCTCCTCGTGACATCATACAATAATTGCTAATAGGGGCCTCTCTAAGCCGAGTGGTTAGAGTCTGCGGCTACAAAGCAAAGTCATACTGAAGGTGTCGAACCCAGGATTCCCGGTCGATAATTTCGTAATGAAAATATCCCTCACTTCCCTGGGCATAAAGTATCATCGTACCTGCCACACGATGTACGAATGCGAAAATGGCAGCTTTGACAAAGAAAGCTCTCAGTTAATAACTGTGGAATTGCTCATTGAACGCTAAACTGAGATCACTGCTTCTCGTTAATGCCAATTAGAAGAAGAAGAATTGACAATACGACAAATTGAAAATTACGGTGGCGATGACGATATCGATGACTGGAGCACTTCTCCGAACAAAGAGCTCCTCACTGTTCTGAAATTCACAAAACATTACATTCTAAATTATAACTAAAAGAAGGTTGCAAATATGACAATTGACTTAAATTTAAATGCAGCAAATCACATGGCGTAGTTAACGTCATGCGGTCGTGTCTTGTACACAACCCCCACTGATATTTTCTAAATAATTTTCAATTAACGAGTCTTTTAAAATCTTATACAAAATATTTAGTTTTAATCAATTTTTCAAAGCTATTTCAACTGTTCATGTTTTTGTCAACCTTTATTTTTCGGAACTTTGACATATGAGGATCTCTAGTTTTTTTTATTATTTATTTAGTTGGTGTTACATCAATTAATTTGATAAAACCTCGTTAACGATGTTACGCCAATTTACTCGGTCCAAGGCTGTGTCTCTCCAACCTCGATTTTGGCCCACGTTCTCCAGATCTTGTTGCACCTGATCAAGCCACCTCGCTCGCTGTGCTCCCCGCCTTCTTGTGCCAACCGGATTCGACGCGAACACCATCTTTGCAGGATTTTTGTCCGGTAGTCTTGCAACATGCCCTGCCCAGCGCACCCTTCCGGCTTTCGCAACCTTCTGGATACTTGGTTCGCCGTAGAGCCTAGCGAGCTTGTGGTTCATTCTCCACCGCCACACACCGTTCTCCTGCACTCCGCCAAAGATCGTCCTAAGCACCCTTCGTTCGAACACTCCAAGTGCTTGCAGGTCTTCTTCCAGCATGGTCCATGCTTCATGTTCATAGAGGACCACCGGTCTTATAAGCGTTTCGTACATGGTACATTTGGTGCGGGGGTGAATCTTTCTCGACCGCAGCTTCTTCTGGAGCCCATAGTAGGCGCGACTTCCACTGATGATGCGTCTCCGTATTTCACGACTAACGTTGTTATCAGCCGTTAACAAGGATCCGAGGTAGACGAACTCATCAACCACCTCAAAAGTATCCCCGTCTATCGTAACACTGCTTCCCAGGCGGGCTCTGTCGCACTCGGTACCGCCTATCAGCATGTACTTTATTTTTGACGCATTCACCACCAGGCCGACTTTTGTTGCTTCACGTTTCAGGCGGGTGTAGAGGTCTGCCACCGTTCCAAATGTTCTGCCGACAATATCCATATCATCCGCGAAGCAAACAAATTGGCTGGATCTTGTGAAAATCGTACCTCGGTTATTGAACCCGGCTCTCCGCATGACACCTTCTAGCGCGATGTTGAACAGCAGGCACGAAAGTCCATCACCCTGTCGAAGTCCCCGGCGGGATTCGAACGAACTGGAATGTTCGCCCGAAATCTTCACGCTATTCTGCACACCGTCCATCGTTGCTCTTATTAGTCTTGTGAGCTTCCCGGGAAAGCTGTACTCGTCCATGATTTTCCATAGCTCTTCGCGGTCGATGCTATAATAAGCCGCTTTGAAATCGATGAACAGGTGATGCGTTGGGACTTGGTATTCACGGCATTTCTGGAGGATTTGCCCTACAGTGAAGATTTGGTCCGTTGTCGAGCGGCCGTTGATGAAACCAGCTTGATAACTTCCCACAAACTCATTTGTTATTGGTGATAGACGACGGAAGATAATCTGGGATAGCACTTTGTAGGCGGCATTCAGGATAGTGATCGCACGATAGTTTTCACATTCCAGTTTGTCGCCCTTCTTGTAGATGGGGCATATGACCCCTTGCTTCCACTCCTCCGGCAGCTGTTCGGTTTCCCAGATTCTGACAATCAGCCGGTGCAGACAGGCGGCCAACCTCTCCGGGCCCATTTTGATGAGTTCAGCTCCAATACCATCTTTACCAGCGGCCTTATTATTCTTGAGCTGGCTGATGGCATCCTTAACTTCCCTCAATGCGGGGGCAGGTTGGTTTCCTTCATCCGCCGTGCTGACGTAGTCACTTCCTCCGCTGTCGTGACCCTCGTCGCCTGTGTTCTCCGTGCCATTCAGGTGTTCATCGTAGTGCTGCTTCCACCTTTCAATCACCTCACGTCCGTCCGTCAAGATGCTTCCGTCCTTATCCCTACACATTTCGGCTCGCGGCACGAAGCCTTTTCGGGATGCGTTGAGCTTCTCGTAGAACTTTCGTGTTTCTTGAGAACGATGCAGCTGTTTCATTTCTTCACATTCCGCTTCTTCCAGGCGGCGCTTTTTGTCCCGGATGGGCGGGTTTGCTGCTTCCGTTTTCTTTTATATCGTTCCACGTTTTGTCGCGTTCCTTGCTGCAGCATTGCAGCCCGCGCTGCATCCTTCTCCTCCAAAACCTGCCTGCATTCTTCGTCGAACCAATCGTTACATGTCCTCCTTTCCACGTACCCGACGATGCTGTCGGCTGCGTTGTTGATGGCTGCTTTTATGTTGCTCCAGCAGTCCTCAAGAGGGGCTTCGTCAAGCTCGCCCTCTTCCGGCAACGCTACCTCGAGATGCTGCGCGTATGCGACAGCGACGTTCGGTTGGGCCAGTCGCGCTAGGTTATACCGAGGCGGGCGTCGATACCGTACATTGTTGATGACGGATAGTTTTTGGCGCAGTTTCACCATCACTAGATAGTGATCAGAGTCGATGTTAGCGCCGCGATAGGTTCTGACGTCGGTAATATCGGAGAAGTGCCGTCCATCGATCAAAACGTGGTCGATTTGTGATTCCGTCTGCAGTGGTGATCTCCAGGTGTATCGATACGGGAGGCTGTGCTGGAAGTAGGTGCTGCGAATGGCCATGTTCTTGGAGGCGGCAAAATCTATCAGTCGTAGGCCGTTCTCGTTCGTCAGCCGGTGAGCGCTGAACCTTCCAATCGTCGGTCTGAACTCCTCCTCCTGGCCAACCTGAGCGTTCAAATCACCTATGATGATCTTGACGTCGTGGCTTGGGCAGCGGTCGTACTCGTGTTCAAGCTGCGCGTAAAATGCGTCCTTGTCATCATCAGTTCTTCCGGAGTTTTTTTTTTAAATCATGCGTTTTGACGCCCCCTGAAGGCTTGTGCTCTTGACGGTTGCCAACCTGGCCAACCGCACCCTGGCCAAACGGCACTGGGGATGAATTCAACACCCGACAATTTGGTTTTGCGATATTGGATGGCGCGGAAATACCTCTCTCCGTCAATCTGGGCGGATTATCTAACACCAGAGTTACGCTCCTGAATCTTTTCTAGCACCACCAGCTTTCCACCGGACGCTGGAACTCCCCTTTCGCCGTCTTTACAACTCCTTAACAACCCCATGTGTCCACTCGCTCCTTCTTCCGATATGTACACCAGATCCCCCGGTCTAATTGGCAAAGCCTCCGCGTCGTTTTCCTTCGTAACCTGATCTACCGCCAGATCTGCTTCTTTCACAAAGTGATTCGGTGCTAGTGCTTCACCTGCCTCGGGTCCCAATCCAGAGTATGTCAACTGCTGTGAATTTACAAGGTCCTCTTCTTCGACCAATGTAACCAGCAGCACCTCATCCATCAACCTTCTTCCATCGTTCAACACGATCAGTGCTGATATTACCGATCGGGCTAGCCGTTTCCAGACGCATTTCATGTATGGCGCGTTTGGTGGATTGAAGCTCCACCGAGTCCGAGCATCCGCCATGTCCACTCACCATCTATCTTCCGCATTATCTCCTTACTCGCCCCCTAGAAGTTGGTCCCGTTGTCGGTAAAGGATTCAACCGGTTTGCCTATACGGCACGCCTGCGTTGTCAAACTAAGTGCCACTTCCAGGTGAATCGCTCTCCTTGTCAGGCACGTGAAGAGGCAGATTCCGCGCTTTTCTGACCTACGCCCAACCGTGACCATGTTTGGACCACCATCGTCTTCACTTCTTCCTCGTAAGAATCGGCCTGTGCCAACCGCGACTGGTAGGCTTCCGCTCGCTGATGCTCTTCCCGCTTTAGAGGAACTGCCACCAAACTGCGCTCTCTAGATGGTGCCAGAATCGCTTCGATTGCTTCCGGTCGCAGTTGGATATGAACCGCTAGACGCATGCTACCTCTCTGACCGACCCCTTCCAACGGGAAATGCGCCAAACATCAAACATTGGCACTACTAGTGAAATGTTGTGGACTAGATTATACGCCCGTACTTCTTCAGAAGTATTCGTCTCTACCGCTTCTTGATCCGTCCATCGTTTTTCCGGCTGATACAGAAAACTTGGACCTCGAAAACACGGTCCATTTGAGTCTAGCCTACTTCCGCTCGCCGATCCGAAACTCCACAAATGGCTTGTACCGCAGTAGCTCCGAATGACGCTGCTCTTCAACCCTCTTAGCCGGCCGAGAAATAAGACACCAAATTTTCTCTTAACTTCGCCAGAAACTCGTCGCTAACTGGATACTCCCAGCACACGCTCTAGATTGGATTCTTTATCCTGCAGGACCTGCACGTTCTGATCGGGTGTGCGCTTACCGATGGCATGGAGGAACTCTTCTGAATTCGACACCTAGTTTCGGATCTCGAACCCGCCCTTGGAATGAACGAACTTCACTTCTTGGGCCCACTTCTCCGTCTGTATCCGACTGTCTCCGTCATATCGAAACAGACGTCCACTTAATGATTTTCGACTATCGCCCTATCCGCTTTCGGAAACTGTTCGGCGTATTCTTCTGCGTTACGGTTCTTGACGCAGTTGTGCAAGGATGATGATGTAGTTGTAGACCTTCATCTGGCCGAACAAACAAGTATAATTATACTTAAATGACCTGATAGGCATCGACCTTGTTCATAATTTTCCGAAAAATCTCTGTTACGTTTGTAGATCTAAAAACCTGCACTCAAACAGTATTTTACGTTTTTGAACCCACTGATAGAATCAAAAAAGTAGATTTGAGTATTGTACCTATTAATTCCGCCCTAATGCTTATCTTTAGACAGATACGAGTATTTAAACTACCACTTGTAGTTTCTCACATTAAACTTCAGGTGATTTTGGCAGATTGAAATGTAACGTTGCGTTCAAAATAATGTTCTCTCAATGGCTTTGAACGATTTTAAATGAGATTTTTGTATTTTTGGCCAACATTAGTATGAAGTCAGGCCACTGTGCGACGGCAACCGACACGGAGGTCCTGCTGCGGTGCTAGGGATGTAATCAGTCTGTAATCCGAGTGTCCAACCCAGAACGGACGGATGGATGCGATCCAGAGCGCGACCGACCACTTACAGTATTGGACAAAACATTTGCAACTTTTTCGATTTTCCATACAAAATGACCAACTTTGATAAACTATATCTTGGTTATTTATGGACCGATTTGAATGAAATTTTCACAGAATATCAGACATAACTTGAATTTTAACATATATTTTTGAGTGATTTATCCAATCACAAGTTGAAAAGCAGTAACGGTTTGACTAAAGTGAATTTTTTTCACGATTTTTTATAATAAACATAACTAAACATATTGAAGGAATAGCTTCATGGTATCTTCAGCAAAGTTGTAGATTTTGACGAGATGAATAAGTTTGCTGAAGACAGTTTTTCTGTAGGGCTATCAGATTTTGAGATAAAAAGTTTTGAATTTTTCGTCGAAAATTACACTTTAGTCAAATCGTTATTACTTATAAACTCGTGATTGGAAAAATTATTCAAAAATATATATTAAGTACATTATAAAGCAAGGCCAGAAATGGCGTCTAACATGGTACCTACTGCACTTCCCCTCCTTTCCACCCCTCTTGCCATACTTTTGATTTGGACAAACATATGCAAACTTGTAAATCGAATTTTACGGTTCTTACCTTTAGATTGTGAAGCGAAACTGCTATAGCTGGCGCACATGGTTATATTCTACCCACTGAAACTAAATTTGTTGCACAATTGTAGTTAGGAGACGTAGCCCTTGCATTTTTCAAACCATGCACAGTTTCTGTTTCTTTCAGCTTCTTCCTCCATTTTTGATGGCATCAATTTAGCAGCAAAGTTCTCACTGTATTTTTACACATAATTTTAAAGTAAAAATCGATACAAATGTAATCACTACGACCGCGCACATCTAAATTTTCTATAACTTTGATTAAAATACCGAAAAAACCTTGCAAATCGCGTTGAACTGGCTTTATTTTTCAAATTCCAATTTCACTTTTACGGAGAGTAAACACTCGCGACGGTGACTATAAGCAGTCATGTTGTGTGGTAGTATTGGTGATTTTTCCAGCAGTGGGGCCGGAATTGTTTCTAAATAATTTATACAAATCACATGTTTTTGCCGTATTTCCGAGACATTGTGCTTCAAAAATTGAAACGATGTGAAGAATGATTTTTTTCCATTTCAATATATAGGAATAAATTTCGACAAAAATCAAGTTTGAATAACTTTCAAATAATTGAGAACATTCAGTATGAGCTTACCGCAACACTGCCAGCTAATCAAAACAAACTTTGACAGTTTTTTCTTATGGTGGTATCTGTAACATGATTCTTGTTCTAACAAATACAATCACTATATGGGAAAAAGTTTACTTTACCAACACTCATGCATTTTTTATGTGGCTTCCTTTTATAATGTCCTTAAAATTCAAGTTATATCTGATGTTCTGTGAAAGTTTCATTCAAATCGGTCCATAAATAACTGAGATCTAGCTTACCAAAGTTGGTCATTTTGTATGGAAAATCGAAAAAGTTGCAAATGTTTTGTCCAATACTGTATACTCTGCAGTCACCTCGTCCACCTACTCGTCACTCGTTGAAAGCGAGGAGTCATCATGCGGATTTTGTTTTCCCATTCATAATTTTCTGCTGATGCTTTCCACCGCGCGGGAGTTGAGAGCTGTTTTAGCATTCCAGTCAGTGTTCCATATTTCACCAGCTGTGAACCTGAGAATTTGGTTGAATGCACCGAAAAGGGCTTTGCAGTTGAAGTTCACAGTAGCGGAAAATATGGGCGCATTATTTCGGTATTTAGCGAATCCGCAGAGTTGTAGTTAATGTGACCCGCGTTCGGTGTGTATTCCTGGCTGATTGTCTTCTTTGAATGAGTCAGAATTTGAAACCATTTCGACTAAAAAAAGCTGATATTGACGACATTATAAACACAGTCCAAAAATTTCAAACAAAACAAGGGCACTATTTGGGCAACAAGGGCACAAATTTCAAACAAAACAAGGGCAATTTTAAAAAAGTAGCCCGAAAATTCCAAAGTTTTTGCAATATTTTTGATGATGGCCTAAATAATAATATTTGGATTTCTTATATTCAGTCGCTCTGTATAAGGCAACCATCTGAATATAGTAAAATTTAATAATTTTGTTCGATTCAAATTTTATATAATCTTGAAATTTGTTTCATTATTCAGGAAAATGTTGCAATATAAAGCATTTGATATTCAAATAGAAAACGATGAGCGACTTTCTGGAAGGTTCTTGGTGATTTCGTGAAAACTCCGTCAGTGACAGGGGTTTTTACACTTTTGAATTTTCAATAGATCCAAATCCCCAAGATCATTTCTGTTTATGAAAGACTTGTTGAAGAACATATGCAATGAAGTATCATTTATTGAGTCATAATCCGCAGTCGTTGGGTTATTGTGTTCCAGAATTGAACGTTTACTCAAGTGGATCATAAATAAATAATCGATTTACATTTCCAATACACACACAAACTTAACCCCATTTCACAGAAATCAATAAACACACCTTGTTCTGCGAGGAATTACCTGTTTATGGTAAACGTTCTATTGCCCATCGAGGGAGCACTCGGCTGCATAGAAGAATAGAATCTCGTTAATAAAACAACGACTCAATCATGCGTTTCAGTCAACCGCCGAAGCACACAAAAACACAAGAGTAGAAGAATAATAGTAAAACAATCGACAAATAAAAATCATTACGAAGTTATTGCCACACTAAAACGCTTCCCGCGCATCGACGCTTCCGACCTGGCGCCCTTTTTGTAACACGACCAGAGAAGAGGTGAACCATCTAGTAGGTACATATAACTGCTGGTGACTGCCGCATATGGCCAATTCAAATAAGACAAGTTAATTAACGACTCAATAAAGGACAATCGGAACCAATTGCAATCGGTTTAGAAAACAGTGGCTGACTAGTGCATATATGTTGTGTAGGGGGAGAGTTAGAAAGTGCAAAGGACAGTTGCCGTTTGTACAGTTTGGACGGTAGACCAATTTCCAGTTTCCGTGCTTGGATTTTATGTTGAGCAGTTATCACCGTATAATCGGAGTTTGCTTTAATTGGGTAAAATGGAAATAATATTATTCAAGCTAAATGTTGAAATACTTATCTATTTATTAATTTAAAATGTACAATTTTAAAATAAGAAGAAACGTTATGTGGATCTTCTTCTACTAGGGATTATGACACACACTGGGATTCTGCACAGTATTTCCAAAGGTCGAAATCGTGAACTCAATTCAGTAGCAATCAAATCGAATTCATGTCACTTATAACGTTTCAAATTTCTTCTTCTTCTTCTCCTCCGATGGCGAGACTTTTGTGAGTCTATACTGCCAACGTTTCAAATTTAAATATTCTACAAAAACACATGCGCATTAGGAAAACGTTAGCTAGCTTTGTTGCGACCGGTCGGTTGGGTGCCTTCAAAGATGGTTAAAAGGAAAAAGATGATCGACTCTTTATTTTGCCATATATTTTGCCGACGACACGCTATTCAAGTAACACTACTGCCATCTGTTGAGTAAAAACCGCGTAAACATTATTTTCGACTGAATTCTAATCATCGTGCAATTAAAAAACGATGATAAGGTGGAAGAAATAAAACACGCTTCAAAAATGTTACACAGGAGTGAGCACGACTCACATAAAATAAGGCTCTGCTGGACCAACACAAAGTTGGTGTAATTTTTACACATATTAAAAAAAGTTCCTGTGCTGTTTTTTCTTCCTTTTTTACATTTTATGGTGTTTAGAAATGATCGGCTATATCGGGCATCCCCGTTTTAGCTGTGTGCCTTGTTTTAAGCGTGAATGTAATAAACGACCACTTCAACATCTGGTGGCCACCAGGAGAACGTTACATATCAGTTGGCTTTTGACTCACCAGAGCGGCGCTATTCATGTTGCCTAGAATAGACAGGAGTCGGTTATCTTTTTTCTTCTAACCATTTTTGGTGCCTTTGCAGGTTCCGGGGCGACTGTCGGCCCGTCATCAGACGAGCAGGGATCTGGGCATTTGGCAAGAGAATCTACCTGTGTGCGATACGAAGATCGCAACCGATGAGATGAAGAACGGCTAGGACTCGACGAAAAACGGGGAGCGAAATGGCGACTCACTCGCAGAGCACGCTACCCCGGGGATGGTGCTGTAGTGGTTGAACACCCAAAGTTGTCGATCACCTTCGGGGTGAGGATGGAAAGGAGAGCGATGCGCCGTTCGTTGAGATAGTACTGAGCAAGCTGATAGTCACCGCTACGTCGAAATCACGTGGTCGCTGAAACATTCTCGCCGCCTGGATTTTACCTCTCGTCGGGTAGCTTGTGTCGAGGCAAACGCTTCCATTGAGGCGCGGGTTTGAAGCACGGGATGGCGGGACCGTATGGTAACGGACGGTCTGGACGTACTCTAGTGGAACACCAGTCTTTGACGCGTCATTACACGCACTGAGTGGGTGTTACAGAAGGATATACTGTAACTTAATTTTATAACGGGCATGCGAAACCAGACGAAATATCCGGTCAACTCAAAACCCCTTTAGTCCTTAGGGACACCACTCAGAAAAAGAAATATTTAGAAGCTTTCTACTTAATTAGACTTCACTTCGAGTTTTAAACCGCGATCCCGTATATTGGAGTTATAAAGATTCCGTATTATATCGAATTAGCCTTTCTCCACCTGTTCCGAGGCCTTTTATATCAATCTCCCTTCCATTCCAGCAGAACTCACTTTCTCTCCCATAAATTGTCAATAGCCCATTTTCGGATTTTTAGTTGTACTCAGACGTCAAGTTTCGAAACTCTCGATGCGTAGACCTGTGTAGAACAGAAATTAATAGAAAACTAAGTGTGACTGACATGGTCATCTTTTGGGTTGGGGAGAACTATTAATTTCTGTCAGATAGTTAGTAATATTTATCCAGCGGTATGTTACGCTTTACAACTTAGTTTATAAAAAATATGATTTACTCAGTATTGCAGGATTCCTCATTAAACTGAACCACTCTCACCTCCATGTACGGTAACTTAACCAACGCTCGATCCAAACGACCCACAACCGAGGAAACGAAATCGCAAAGAAATCGGAAACGGATCTCACCCCCGAGGCGGCAACAACGCTCACCTGTGTTAGGTTCAGTTGTCTTTATTTTGGACTTAGCATGTACAGATTGTGAATCGTTAGTTACAACAATTATTAGCTGATAGATTTTTTGCCCATGTTGCCATTTTTGCATTAGTATATTGTGTGACAGGAAACTTAACTTTCTATGCCCAGGAAAATCAAGTAGGAGAATTGGGTGCAAAATGCGCCGTTGGGGTAAAACGCGCCACCCTTGTTTTGAACGAACGACGTGCTTTGGCACGCTGTTTTTCACCCGAGATAATGGAAAATGAATTGAAATGCTTCTCTACATATATTCAAAAGTATTTTCCTGGCAAAAACCGTGAAAAACTCGAAAATACGTTTTTCGCTGTTTTCGTAGTAATTTTGTGTTATTTTCTAGGTTATTTTTCAGGCCTATAAACAACAACACTTTTGAAACTATCACCGAGAATCGACTTGTGCACTCCCATAGTTTGTATTCCATGCGAAAAAAGTGTTGAATTTATCCTTAAAAAGCGTATTGAAGGACTTAAACTTTAATCAACTCGTGGGGCAAAACGGCCACACCTATTTCATAACACCAATACAGCCGTTTGAATTCAAATTCCAGCAAACGTAATGCCAAGCTGTAGTTACGTGCCAATTTGAACCTTACAAATGCACATTTTTCGAATCAGCATGTATACTATAATCGAACAATAACATCTGATCAAACGCCCTTATGTATGCAATGTATTTGCAAACTACATTGCGCATGCGTGCGCGCAAACGACTAACGCCGAGATCAGCTTGCGTGTTTTACCTCGCAAGAAATAAAAAAAAATAAGCAAGCATTTTATAAAAATTGATTTATTAACTGCAGAAAAAAAAATTGCTTTTGCCTTTGTTTCAGCAAACCTGAGCGTCTGTACTTCATGTTAGGAGCGGCTCACAACAGCTTCAGGGGCGGCTGATCATCGTCCAACCCGC
Source organism: Aedes aegypti (assembly GCF_002204515.2). Taxonomy (NCBI): domain Eukaryota; kingdom Metazoa; phylum Arthropoda; class Insecta; order Diptera; family Culicidae; genus Aedes; species Aedes aegypti. The sequence continues at coordinate 451,629,848 of NC_035108.1, forward strand.
ATAATCGTGAACCATATCAGTACAGTTTCCCGTACTATCCAAAACCATTCGCGACAATATATGAACAGTTTCCTTTAACACCCAAAATAACAATAAGACTTCAGTTCCATGAACGGTTTTGACAGTTTCGGAAATTGTAATTGGGAAAAGTACAATATGGGGAATAGGCGGTTAAGTTATGTAACCATTCCAAAACGCCAATTTTCTCGAACATTTTTGTCCGTTCACTGTTTGCCAAATAGTTGATTTATTATCCATTTTTTGCACAATTTACTGTAAAGCAAAATGTTTGGAAACAGTTTAACCATTACGTTGGAATAAAAACGAATAATGTACGTGAAATTGTTGGTTTATTGTGTTTTATGGTAATGTAACCATATGATTTACTGTACTGATGTATTTACACTATATGAAAAAAGAATATTATAGCTTAATAGGTAAAATAAAACAAAAAAATAAGTGTATTAAAACTTTACTTGCAGAATTTTTTTAAGTTTGTCGCCACAAATGCAATGCCCCATATATACTGCTTCGCATTGAAAAATGGGTGGTTAACCAAAAATTAAACACCGCCCAAAAAGCATTCAAGAGATGAACCACTAGGAGTGGGTGCAATAATGAATACTGTCCGAAGCTCTGAAGTTCCCTGACTTGCTGAATAGTACCGGGCAGTTGCTGACTTACATGGAATCCACCCGAGAAACGATGAGATCTACAATCCTGATGGCTGCGGACTGCGTGCAATGCCCCATTTATACTGCTTCCCGACTAAAAACGGGTGAACCAACGTGCGAAGTTTGATTTTTGACCAACTTCGCCGCGTCACAACTCGATTCTCAATAGTGCTTAATTCGCATAATGCACACGGTGGAGGACATAGATGCGCACCACAGCGAAGTGACTCGCGACGTGGCGAAGTTGGTCAAAAATCGAACTTCGCACGTTGGTTCACCCGTTTTTAGTCGGGAAGCAGTATAAATGGGGCATTGCACGCAGTCCGCAGCCATCAGGATTGTAGATCTCATCGTTTCTCGGGTGGATTCCATGTAAGTCAGCAACTGCCCGGTACTATTCAGCAAGTCAGGGAACTTCAGAGCTTCGGACAGTATTCATTATTGCACCCACTCCTAGTGGTTCATCTCTTGAATGCTTTTTGGGCGGTGTTTAATTTTTGCGTGTGGGTTGATTGCTGGAGGTCTGTTTTGTTGGTCTGGTAACTGCAATATGAACAACAAATTGATTCACAATTGGAAATAAGACGGTTTTTGGATCTTACTTGTGATTAGCAGCAGAAGAACGATGATTCCATGGCTGTAGGACGAACGCGCCTTGGGTTTCTGTTTTTCTTGCGGCCCCACACTTACCAGGTTGTGGGGTTCTCTGCGTTCCGTTGTAATAAAATCCCGGTCGTAAAAGCTGTAATAGAAAAACAATATTATGTGAATTTCTTATTAATTTAAACTTACGTTCAACAACTTACATTTCCTATTTCCTCCGACTTTTCTGCGACGACGGTGACGACAAACCGGAGCAAAAGAATCGGAGACAAAAATTTACTTAATTTGTTTACAACAATGCGAAAAAATGCACGCTAAAAAATCAACTCAGTGACGGCACATATATAAAAAGTTTGGAACAAAATTTAATTTTTAATTTTTATTTATTTTGATTGTAAAGTAGAAAAACTTTTTTTTGCCGAGATGTACGCACGTATGCATCTTTTCAACAGAACTCCTTTTTTTTTTTTTTTTTGAAAAAATGCATGCGGCAAAAAAAGTTTTTTTTTATGTTTCATCTACATCTACATATATTTTTTCAAGCGTGCATAATATAACAGTAAGTCAAATATAGTAAAATGCTAAAGTGTGAGTTTGTTGCGCAAAACAATTTGACAAACGGCTGTTTTACATTTTCACCATATCTCTCGAGTTTTCATTGCTATACAGTTCAACAATATTTGTACACTGTACTAGCATGTCACAGTTTGGTATACATTACATAAATAGCCAGCCCTGTCGTCGTAAAATTTTAGCTTCTTAGTCATTCCCTTTTGAGGAGGGCGTTGCTATAGCCCAGGAGGCGGTTGTACTCCCGGGCGTTAATGAGGGAGTCTCACAAGAAAATTGTATCAAATTAATATATATTCCAAACATATGAGAACTAATATGCATTTGCACGTATTTAGTTTGTGTTGAATACTCATTCCAATTAAAATGTGAAACCGAAAAACAACTATAAATTTAAAAAAAAATGGATAATGTCGAGCCCTCTCAATATATCGGAATATCTTTAAAACCAGGGACAAATGATCAAAGTTCACACAGATTTTCGAAATGGAGAGTATTTGCTTCAAGTCAATTTGTCATTTCAACATGATAAGTATCGTCATACTAAATAACTCATACTTTTGCTTAATATCAATATGGCGTCATAATACAATATAACCACCAAATTTTTTATCCAAAATTTAATCCCATTTTACAGTTTACTCGAGGAATGAACTAGCAATTGATTAAGATTACTTATTACTTTGTTGTACGAAATATGTTGTTTTCATAAATTTAGAAAATCGTTCATTTCCTACGGCTAATACCATTGCTCACCTAGTTTTTTTCAGTTGTTCTAACTCAGTTTTTTCTTAGGAATGTTTCAAATATGACGTCCATCATTTTTCAGGATTTCTAGCTCCCCACCCCCTCACGCTTTTTCCAATACCTAATACATGCATTGTCACACTTTCGTAGACCACCCCTTTCCCTCAAATGATGGATGTCATTTTTAGGTGACCCCTTAGTAAGCTTTTTGATGGTGACCACAAAATTAAAAACGAATGGTGCATGAACGGTGAAATTATTTTTTCTGATGATATACAAGATGATCAAATTTAAAATTACCAAAATTATTGCATATGAAAGCTACATATTTTCTCAGTTTGATTTGTGTTTTACGATATATGAAAAGAAAAGAAGTGAAGAAATACCTGATATATATTAATAAATGAGCTTCTCTTCAAACTTCTAGCTAGCGTAAGAGAGATCCATTAATATGCCTGCTTCCCCCTGACGAGATTTCCGAACAAACAATTTCGCCAGAGATGTCATTGATTGAAATAAATACGCCTCAAAATGCGGCTTATGTGGAATTGCCGAACAGATTTGCCTGCAGTTCTTATGGGTAAGGCTGACGAAGAAAACGAGGATGCAGGCAATAGTCACAAATACATGAGATATTTCAAATATTGTAAAACGTTTCTCAAAAGTTTTCAACAAGCCTGTGATATTAGACAGGATTGAGCAGCGCATAAATTTAACAAACATTTAGTTTGTCTGCGTATATCCGAGAAAATTACAAATGAATCATGACATCGGCTTAGACTGCTGAAAATACGTTAATTCCCATATATTACTTTATGTAATAAATATATTTTTTTTCCTGTTTCTGTTCGGGATGAACCACTGCGACCAGTTTTCTTTGATCTTTTGTGGTATACCCGTGTCCTTTGTTTAGTGCATGTCGTTCTACTCCATTACTATTGAGAAATAATGAAATAGTCGTTTTTTATACAAATATCATTCTTTACCATTTTGCATAGAGCCTCTTTAGAAAAAGATACTGCTATTTATACCTTTTGGAGAAAACAGTTTGTCACAATTAAACTCTCAAAAGCGCGCCCCTTAATCAGGTTCGGCGACTAAGGTGGTTGAATGATACTGATTTTGACCATGCATCGGTACTCTAGCGTATCAAATTATTGCTTCTACTTATAAGGTTCAAAGTCGTTTTTTGAAACTGTGCACAGGTTTCATCCCATGAAACATTTAGATTCCTTGAAACAAAAAGCTTATTTTAGAAGTTAAGAGGTCTGCTACTCCACTGATTCGGAATCGTTTCCCTCCTAGATATCGAGAGATAAACTCTTGATCTCGGAAAGAAATTGTCTCATGAGTTGAAACCAACCTCAGAAGCTGATTGAGCCATTTTTTCACTTCGACCTCCTCATTATCTAGGACAAATAGGTGGGTCTTAGTGGCTTGTTACTCTCTTATACTCTTCCGACCCGAACTTATAAGTACTCACAAGAACAGATACAACAAGAGTAAAATATGGTAGATCTTACCCCGTAACGCACCTCGAAAAGGTGATCTACCCGCGTTACGGGCAAATAATAACTTCCCAAAAGCTTTAGTATTCCACTGTTATAATCTAAATAGAGCGAGAGAGGAGAGAATCTCTCATTTGTATATAGGTCCTTTAGTAATGTTTAGCGAGAAATGCTCAAGGTATCTCAAAGCAGGACATCTAGAAAGTTTGAACCTTATTTTTGGATTTAACAAGAGGTTCGAACTTCAGCCAAATATATCTTGAAGTGATACCAAAGTGCAAATAAATTAACAATTGCCCTGGATTTCAAAATATCACGCTATTGTTTATTATAATAGTTTGGAGTTGGATCTATTGAAGGATTTTAGAATTGTTAATTATTCATTACAGCAGGTTTTCAAACTCATTTCAGCAAATACCGTTTTTGATGAGTACTTGATAATGAATTTTCGTCACTATCGCATGAAAAATATTGGCCAAAAATGAACAAGAACACGAAATGATGTTTTTTTTCTGCTTCAAAATTCCATGTATCTCATAAAACTTTAAGAGTTACTAGAGATGATTCGATCGATATTGTTTCATGCTGTCGCAATTTCAATATATTTTTTCTTTTCACACCAAAGGAATATCAGAATTTCAGAATTCAGTGGTGGCAAAGGGCCGTACAGATCAGAAATTTCAATTGATTTTCTACAGGGCGTTAATTTGCTCCTGATTACTCCATAGTGTTTAAACAGCTTGACAATATCGATTGGTGTCCTACAGAGCCTAAAGTTGTGCCTGATCTATGAGGATTAAGGTCAAATTTCTGCAGGGCGTTGATGAAGCTTTGAATTTTAAATTATTGTTCTACAGGGAATTAAGATGAGCTATCTGAGACAAGATCAAATTACTCCAGTGAGATAATACAGCTCGGGTTAATTTCGAATGATTTCATAGGAGGCGTTAATATGCAGCTGAACTAAAATTTACTCCAAAGCATTTATACAGCTTGACAATTTTGATAAATACCATATGTTGATAAGCATATGATCTTTGTGAATTAGGTCAATATACCTCAGAGCATTGAAAAAGCTTGGAATTTTAATTGATGTCCTACAGGACGATGAGATGCAGCCGATCTACGTATAATAAAGTCAAATTACTCCAGAACGTTGATACTGCTTAGAATTTTCAGCTTATGTCCTACAAGTCTGACCTAAATGAGACATGGTCAAACTCCATGACGTTAATGAAGCTAAACAATTTTGATTGATGCCATAAAGGGCGTTAATATGCAGCTGATCTATGTAGGATAAGGTCTCATTACTCCAGGGCCTTGATACAGCTTGAAATTTTCAAATGATACAGGGTGTTTAGATGCAAATGGTCTACATAAGACAATGCCAGATTACTCTAATGCGTATTAGAAGCTTGTATTTTACAATTGATATCCTTCAGGGCGTTAAGATGCACCTAATCTTCTTGAAATAAGATCAAATTACTCCAGAACGTCGATACAGCTTGGAATTTTTAATTTTGGGTTAAATTTGTCGTAGATACCACTTAGAGTTTGCAATTGATCTTAATCAGGGCGTTAAGATGCAGCTGATCCACATAACACAAGGTCAAATAATTTCACTGTGTTGAAGCAGCATGGAAATTTCGATTGATTTTCCAAAGCGGTTTTTAGATCCTCTAGATCTTGCAAAGATATAGGTGAAATAAAGTCAAATAACTCCAGGGCGTTGATATAGCTTACCAATTTTAATTGATGTAGGTCCAATTTTAATTTGATACAGTACGTTCAAATACACCTGATCTATTTGGAATACTGTCAAATTTCTCTTGGGTCAATTGACGTTAAACAGGGCGTTAAGATGCACCTAATCGACATAGGATAAGGACAAATTACTCCAGGGCGTTGATACATGTACCTAAAGGGCGGTCACATGTACCTGATCTACATGGAAAAAGGTGAAATTAATCCAGGGCGTTGATCTAGCTTAGAGTTTACAATTAATGTCCTACAGAATGTTAAGGCAAAGTAGCCCGTCATTCGTTTTGGCAGTAATGATGACTTTACAGCGAATTTTTCCAGGGCGTTAATATATCTAGGAAGTTTCAATTGATGTCATACAAAGCGTCAAGATGCACCTGTACTATATGAAATAAGATCAAATTACTCCAGGACTTTAATACAGCATGAAAATTTCAATTGATTTTCTACAGGGCGTTGTTCTAGATTTCGCAAAGATCTATGTGAAATAAATTCAAGCTACTCCAGGGCGTCGACACGGATAGATCGATTTATGCCATACAGGGCGTTGAAATGCACCTGATCTACATAGAGCAAAGTCAAAATACTCCAGGGCGTTGATACAACTAGGAATTGATGTCTTCAGACCGTTAAGATGCACCTGATCTACATAGAATAAAGTCAAACTACTCCAGGGCGTTAATATAGCTTGTAATTATTAAATAATATCCTACAGGGCGTTAAACGCAACTGATCTAATTGAGACAAGGTCAATTTACTCTAGGGCGTTGGTACAGCTTGACAATTTCGATTGATGTTACACAGGGCGTTTAGTTGCACCTGATCTAAATGCAACAGAGTTAAATTAATTCAAGTCGATGATACAGCTTGAATTTTCAACTGATGTCCCAAAGGGTGGTAAGAAAAAAAATCTGAGGAAAGCTTCTTAGTCGTCGACTAAGCGCGACTAAGCAGGACGACAGGCTTGTAAATAGCTTTTAATGGTCTTTAGCTTTATGTTTCATACTGTTCAACACAATAGCAACAGTTTAGAATACACTTACCTTATCAGTTACATGAAGCTTACTGTTAGCAATGTGTGGCAAATTGTATATTTCTATGCGGGAAGTGCCAGAGAAGTACTCTAAGCTAAATTGCGCACTATGGTTCTCCGAACATAGGGGAACTGGGGGTAATATGCCCATAGGGGGCAAAACGCGCCACCATCGATTTGGCCGAACGATGTGTTTTAGAATGCTTTTTTTCACCCTAGATCATAGAAAATGGATAGAAATGCTTTTCCCCATATGTTTTTATGTGATTTTCTCAACCATATCGATAAAATCGTATAAAAACGTTTTTCGCTGTTTTCGTTGCAATTTTGTGCGATTTTCAATGTAATTTTTTAGGTCGATAAACAACCAAATTTCTGAAACTATTGCCGAGAGCCAACTTGTGCACTGTCATAGTTTGTATTACGTGCAAAACATATGTTATATTTGCCCTAAAAAAGCTTATTGAAGGACCTAAACTTTAATCAACTCTGGGGGCAAAACGCCCACCCCTATTTCATAACACCAAAACAGCCGTTTGAATTCAAATTCTACCAAACGTAATGGCACGTTGAAGTTACGCAAAAATTGGAACCTTACAAATGTACATTTTTCGCATCAGCATGTATACTATAGTGGTTTCTGCTTTCTCTAGTGTTAGTGAGATGTTTCACAACCACATAAATTTTGCTGGTTGAAAATATAAACAAACTGCTGTCAAGCCTGGTCAAACCATCAGTGAAAAAATAGTAGCAAAACCAAATTGCCGTTCCAAAAATGGTAAATTGATTAATTTGAAACATCTATCGGTATCAAAACTAACTCTGTTTGAATATATTTTAAGGATTGTGAAGTCGCAGCTCAGAGATACCGCGAGAAAGTTGCTATGTGCTACGGGGTGAATCCGTCAGCATTGCAAACGAAACCTCAGGAAGTGCCTTTAACAGTAACGTTCGCCAGCATCTATCAATTCCTGGTAGTTGACCCCAATCCGTTTACGGGAGCCCCCAAGAACTGTGCCAAAGGAATGGATGCAATTTTTTATTACAAAAATGGCTGGGTGAAAAGCGTCTCAGGCAAGAAGATCCAAGATATTTTTGTAGTGCATGGAATTGTGCGACATTCGTTTGCACTCAACGAGAAGCCGCTCACGCCGTGGATTTTAATCAATGAGTCCGGAAAGATACTTGCGGCACACTGCAATTGTGCAATTGGTCTTCTGGAAGCTTGCAGCCACGTCGGAGCAACGCTTTTTGCCCTAGAAGGGATTCGAACATCGATAATCGAGAAGAAGGTAGGTATCCATAATGATTCTAGGCCAGGCTTGTCTAACATTTTCTTTGGGTCTTTTTTGACATCAATCGTTTGCAAAAATAGTCCGATATGAAAAAATTTCACCTTAAATGAAGGCTAAGTACAGGTCGGACTCGATTATACGGTGTATCGATTTTTTGTTTCACTCCGGATAATCGAATCACAAAGAAAAAATTGAAATCTTTGACAAAAGAACTTAAATATTATCTTTTTTCGTTATTTCATTTATATAATGCGGTGGCGTAGCCAGAAATTTTTTCTTGGAACAGTAGGGGTCTTTACAAGAAAAACAATTTTGACCAGCATACACAAAAAACACCTTTTCAAATCCCTAATTTTCTTAAACTCGTTCTAAACTGCAAAACCATTCATATTGTATATTGTAATACCAAATTATCTCAGATTTATTTTCTTAAATTCGTTCTAAACTGCAAAACCATTCATATTGTATATTGCAATATCAAATTATCTCAGATTTATGCATAAAAATTGAAAAACAAGAACATCAGATAACAAATTTCGGATAATCGAGTCTAAAATTCCGGATAATCGAATCCCTGATAATCGAGTCCCCGGATAATCGAGTCCGACCTAACTGCATATTTGTAACATTCGACAAAAGTAGGCATTGAGTAAATGGGATACCAAGTCTGTATTTTATTGCAGTATGGAAGGAAACTAAAATTTCAAAAAATCATTAAGAATTCAAAAGAGCTTAATTGAGGCTTAAAATTTGTACAACTCATACCGCATATTGGGTGAATAGACAGAAAATAATTGTGATAGAAATTTCGTTGCTACTACATTATTAGACTCATGTATAATCTCAATGTGACTGTTATGCGGTTACATTTGCCAGTGTTTTTTATACGGTGAAGCCAAACTTTTGCACGGTAGTGTTTTGAACTAAGCGCTTAAGAATTAATAAAGTTGAACGTTGATTGATTAATCTTACAGCTTTATCGCAGTTTGGCACCTTGAAAACTACCTCGTTGATGCTATGTGTGATGATGAAGTTATTTTACAGTTGTTGTATAAGATACAAAAGCGTGATAATGAGTTGATATCAAATTGTTTGTAATACTTAATACAATATTTCCAGAAGCTTGAACAAAAAACTAAATTCAACTTTTAGTGCTCTAACATCCTTTAAACGTGCATCAGTTTTTTTGAATGTCGTTTCAAGTATTTCTTTAACTTCAACATTTATTCTAAAAAAAAATTCTTTCTGTATTTCTTCTAATATTAGATAATTAAATCTAGTCTTCATTAATCTAGGATTCTATGAAGACATTTTGCTGAAAAATATAGCAAAATACATTGGACATGTCAATAAAATGTTCAAATAAGTTTTTCTACTAAAATTAACAAAATTTGTTTTAAAGTGATACTGGAATATCTTATTTCTTTAAGAATCTAAAACGAAATTATATGAAAAAATACTGTGGTTCTCTAACTCGTTATTGAGATACGAAATATCGAGTATGGGAGAGTTAACTGTATATAACGAATGTTAACGATTATTTGTGAATATTTCGTAATAAAATTCTGGTACAACTTTTTTCTAATATAAATCTTGAGAATCGTGGATTTAATGAATCTCTTGTACATACACTCCCGTGCAAAAGTTTAGGTTTACCCCTAGAAACATACAAAAGTGTTTTGTCCATAACTCTGTGATAATACCTTCAATTGAAACTCTCTATGGCGCATTCGAAAGGCAACGATTTATTCTTGCTTCGTAGGTATTTTTCCAAAAATCCTTCTTTTGAATTTTGTTTATTAAATTTTTACTTAGAGTTGTGAATTTTTTTGAAAAACACACTAAAAAAACATGACTGATTTCCTCAGCATTGGGTCGACCAAAATTTTAATTCAATGTGTTATAAGAATCGTTATCTTATATTCTTCGAAGAGAGCTGGCGGATAAATCTGCAAACTATTCAAAATCAAATTCAAACTGATCAAATTTCAATAAATTCCTGTGCTAGAATTCGTAAAGGTTACTCCTCTTTTTAGACGAATTTCTGTTGAAGGACATGGAAGATGATTCAATTAATCAAAACGATTGAATGATGAAAATTATGTAAACGCGTTTTTAGTTGAACTTAAAAAGGGATTTAAGGAGATTTTTTTTTTGGAGATTTGAATTCTTTAAATCTACTGTATGTGCACAATGATTTAAAACGAAACATTAAATTTGCGTAGTCACAAAAAAGGAAAATATCTTAAAATGAACGAAAACTACAAGATTCATAATAAACATGATTTTCGCGCCGGATGTTGCGAACCCTACACATGAAAACGCTGCTCAAACCCCCCTCCCCCTCACCACCCATCTCTATAAAAAAAAATATAGCTACGCCAATGACTCTACGTGACTATCCCAAAGGCTAATGGCATTCGGGCTAGTGTTGTAACATTACCCATAATATTAGTTGTTTTGAATACAATTTTAACCCGTGACTTTTTTGTTCCAGATGTCTGTTACAGACTTGCCGGCGTACTGGAAAAAGCCACCTGAAAGTATCAATGTCAATCTTTATAAAAAAGTACGTGATATTGATTTTGGGAGACAGATACAGAGAGACTACTTTACCAGCAATTCCTCTTCATCAAACATCGACAATCGTTGCCGCAATCTTTTAAACACACTGCAGAATGATGGTTTGAATGTTGTTGCCAGCAGCCTGTTTTGCGGAGAAGAGAACTTTAGGTGCAGCGAATGCTCGTATGAAGATGGACTGAGAGATGAACTTAAAGATTACAACTATCAACTATTGTATGATCCATCAAATATAAATTCGATAGCTGATTTAAAAGCACGGGCGTCCGAGTTTGTTCGAAATCTCCCGAAGGAACCAATTATTTTGAAGCGGATCAACACCCTCACCATCGATCAATCTAATTCCAAGTGGTGGAATATATTCAGGAGTGGGCGTATCACAGCATCTAATTTGAAAGATGTTTGTTGCACGCGGTTGGAGCGACCATCTGTATCGTTGATTAAGAAAATTTGTTACCCTAGTGTAAAAGCATTTTCGACAGCAGCTACAAGGTATGGCAAAAAGAATGAGGACAAAGCAGTTGACCAGTTGTTCCAATCTGTAAAACATTTGCATGAAAATCTGCGGAAATCAAAATCAGGACTGGTGATCGACAACGAGTTTCCATTCTTGGGGGCGTCTCCGGATGCGGTTTTTCTTTGCGATTGTCATGGTACGATAACGATTGAAGTTAAATGTCCTTTCTCAGCTAGAAATCGTTCAGATATGGTCGAAACGTTATTAGAATTAAATGACTCTTTTATTGCACGCAACGAGGATTATCAAGTCATACTTAGAACTAAACATAAATACTACTATCAAGCTTTAATGCAGATTTATATTTGTAATGCAAGTTATGGTTATTTCTATGTATGGTCACCTAATCAAGTTTTGCTCTTTGAAATTAAACGTTGTGATGATTTTTGGAAATATTGCAAGCAAAAGGCTGTACTTTTTTTTGAAAATGTTCTATTTCCTGAACTAGTTGCTAAGACATTTACAAATGTGTGAATACAGATACAAACATGTTAAAATCTAGAAGTTAATACTGAATCAAAATAAAAAAAAAGAACTTAAACTGCTGGAACTATTGTAGGGCACAAATTAACTAGTGCTGCACATATCATTATAATTTGATCAATCGCAGGTGTATTATTATTCCAATGTTGCAACATTGTTATGGGGATTATATCAGTTAATATCAAAAACTTTTGCCGTAGGGAACCGATCAACCGTTCCACATGTATCCTTAGAGATGAGAGTTCTTTAGAGTGAACTGCATCAAGCGGCTCCAGCTGCTGATTTTTTTTCTTGAACGCTGGGTAGGCTATGGATGCATTCAACGGTGCCAGCAGGTCCTCGATCAGGAAACCACGATCAGCCATCACAAAATCCCCTTCACGAATTAGGCCCAAGAATCCGGAAGATTTTACAATTTCCTTATCGGACGCTCGACCACCAAATGCCTCAGATACATAAATGATTCCACCAGATGCACTAATTCCAATCAGCACTTTGATAGTGTTGTGCTTTTTGTAGTTCGAAAATACATTAGCACTGGCTACCATGGCTTTCGTATTCGGAGATTCAGTATTTATCTCAAAGCAGTCGATGATAATGGTCACATTATCATCGTATTTCTGCCGAAACGATAATGGCATATGTTGTTTCAAGACAGCCCGGGATGGAAATCGAACTAAACCTTTCATGAAAGGAAAAATCGCATTTATCGTTTCGAAAAAATATTTAGAAATCGCTGTTTGGTTCAGGCCATATAGATAGCCTAAAGTGCAGAACGGCTCATTTAATCGCAGTTTGCGCAAGGCCAAAACGAAGGTTTTTTCCTTATCCAGCGTTTCATATTCTGGTAAATAGCCTTTCAAATTTTCGTAGAGGTGCCTCAACGTACGCCCAGAGCTCAGTCCAGTGAAATAGCAACATTTTTTGTCACTGATTTCAAGTGACGAAACGGAAAGCTGGCTAGTGTGTCTGGCGATACGTAAGTCTCGTTGCAACTTTTCTCGGAGGTTTCGAAGAAAAACTACTTCTTTGTTGGTTTGATCGATTGCGCTTTTCCACAGCTGCACTTCCTTCTCCATGCATGTATCAGTTTGAACACTGACATCACTGAAGAATTTTTGCGGCATCTCTGATATCGTTGTCAAATCAACAGGTTGTGTGGTCGAAAAATGTGAATTGGCCCAGGTGATATCATCAGCAGGGAAATGAATATTGATGACGTTTCCTACGCTGGATACGCTATAAATGGATTGATAATTTTACGATAAAAACATTATTGAAAGATTAATTTATATTTACCTATTCATGGAAACTGGCAAGACAAATGTGGCTAAGCCTGAAGATTGACCCGAGAACGAGACATCCTTATCAACATAACCACTATCAGCTGATTTAAAGGATGATCTGAAATTCATTCAAAATTATACACTCAAAATTACAAAATTACATACTCGTACAGGGCACTGTTTTCACATCAAGTTGGTAAAAAAAACTATTAAATTACATATCGACTTGAATACATTTTATCAATAATGAAGGTCATAGCCGAAGCCGTCAATTACCCTAGTTAATTAAGAGAGTGCCCTTTTTGCCCCGCAGGGGTGCTCAACTTGGCCCGCAACATATGATTTTTTATTTTTTGAACCTGCTATGTTTATAGCAGCTAGAAAACATGTTAAATAATCAGTTCCATATTATTTTGAATAAAAATAATTATAACATTCAGCAAAAATCTGTCTATCCTTAGGGTGCTCATCTTGCCCCGCCCTACCCTAAAACATTTTAAACCCAATATATCATTCAATAGTTTTTTTTTGTGAAAAGTGTTCAGTACGAATATGAAATTGAGCCACTATATTTGAATAGAATGTGTCTTGAAAACAAATTGAGAACATACTCTTCATTGATTTGAATACCATTCAGCTCATTTGGTCGTAACTCCTTTTCAGAGACATGTCGTCCATTCAGCATAGATTCCACTGTAGCATTGTCGGATATATCACGTAAAAAATGTTCATAGGACTGAACAACACTGCATTCCAAACTTTCGCTGTGGTCATTATCCGGGACAACTGGATTGAGTTCAGTGCCGTTGTTACCCTCCTCTTCACATTCTACCGATATGTTATCAGCATCAACCTTCTCCGGTACGACCTCATTTGATAAATTCTGCGTCGGAATCCAATCTACAGCATCCTTTTCAAAACTTTTGGCTGGTCTGCCAGACACGAAGTGGCGACTGCAAACACGGTGATGGGACGCGGGAGTTTTTTCCAATCCGCATGCTTGCATCCACAGCTCAAGCCGATTTACAGCTAAACATCGCTCAGATTCAGTCATCCGTTTCAATATCGCTGGAAGCCGAAACATCTGATGTGTTTTATGGCTTGAATAAACCGGACACGAAAAAATCATACACTTCAGAACCATTTTGAAAACGAAAACAATTTTTCAACAACAGTTTGACAGCTGATTTGGTGGTTGAAAACAACTCGTTTTTATACGATTACACAAGTGAGAATGTATTGGTGAGATGGCGCTGCGAAACCACTATTATTGAACAATAACATCTGAACAAACGCCCGGATGCAACTCATATACAAGCATGATTGTGTGCGTTCGTTTACAGCATGGCTAACGCCGAACTCAAGCGGGGCGTTTTACCCCGCAAAACAATACATATGCAGTTGAGCAAGCATTTTTTTAAAATTAATTTAATTGTCTCGATCTCTCCCTATCTCGATGGACCCTTCGATATCGAGATGTGGAGAGGCGACTGTATGTTGAAATCACAGCCCTTTTTTCGCTAAAATCTAACTTATACTATCTAAAGTTTGAATGTCTTTATCTATGCAAATCTACAGACGTCATTGTAACCATATTCAAAAATGGTAACTATTTTTATCACTATTGTGATAAAATCTTCTTCATATATTAAATTACATTTCAAGTAACAGGGAGAATAAAACGAAGCGATTTTATTCAAATTGGCGAATTGTAATGAAATTTTGATTATGGATCTATAATAAACCCTGATAGCGATTAAAGCGTGATAATCGCAATATGACCGCTTGATGGATTATATAATGTGTGCATACACCTGAGAGAGACTCGCGAAGAGGAAAAATATCAACGTCATATGCATCCCAGATTCCCATCTCACGAAACGTCAAATGCAGCCCACCGTTTTTATGGTTGAAAAAGTGAAAAGTATTGTGTTCAAAGTAAATTGTTATTAAAAACCTCAGTCAGCGGAGCAGTTTTTTCCAAAGTTGCTGATAAATCTAAGCAGAAGATTAATAATTTCTAATGTCTGCTACGTTTGCTGGCATGAAATTACACTCAAACGGCTATTTATGATTCGATTCGATGCAAACTTAATCATTTTTTGCTGAGAGGTTCATGTGAAGGTTTGAACGGCTTGCGCATAATTGTTATAAACACAAAGTGGAATAAGAAAAAACTCAGCAATCACAGAAAAAGAAGACCGTCTTCGCGAGTCTCGTCTCAGGCATACACCACTTGTTTCGTGTTGAATAATTTGTTACGTCAGCTTTTTCAAGCTTATTGTCCAACTAATTTTAACACTTCGGCCTTGAACGGTAATTGTCACCTAATAAAGCAGGTAAGTACCAAACGATTAAACTTCCCTTGTCGTGAAAAGTCACAGCCGGCACCCCTGCTAGTCGAAACTTTTGCTCCTAGACCTGATGCTTCTGATATGGAGGGAAAGGGAATATTTGAATAGCGACATTCGTTCCAGGCGGCTCGTATTTCTCGAGGTGACGTGGCGCTTGCCGAAGGATACACTTTAATTTATTCAGGCACTAAACAAAAATTCATCTAACCTTGGACCGTTTGCTCGAGGATTTCGGGCGAACCACTTTGTGGGAAGAGAGTTTCCTGCACCACTGCCCGGTGTTGAATTCTTTCCGTTCCTATGTTATTGAATACATTTTAATTTGATGTGTGTACTCGGAATAAACAGTCAAACAAAATCCGGCTCCTTTCTATTTGGATTACCGAGCGCCGGGCGTGTTGGCTAGGTTTCAGACCGCAGAGAATCCATCAATTTGAGCGCGGATGAGCGGGTTTGCCGTGGAATGTCGAGTAAATGTGGGAAAAACTGAGGAAAATCATTTGCGACATTTTAAATCAAAATTGAATTCAATATACGAAATAAAGGCAATAAAATGGTGAGCTTGTTTTATTATTATTTTTTTCCTGATGATGACCAAATGTTAAAAACCCTGCTGTACCGTTTACATTTCGGAACAAGCTTTGTGAAGCGGGTGCAGCCCGTCTCCTTGGGATAGCTTTTAGTGTCATACAATAAAAAAAGTGAAATAAACAGCGAATGAAAAAAGAACACGACTAAAACAAGAGTACCGACCGGGAACCGAAAAGCACATCAGCAGCATCTCTTTACGCTTCCTTGCCCTTTCAACTTGTGGTCTGTCCTGTTGGTCCGCTGCTCTGCTCGAAACCCGGAGTGAATGAGCGAATGAATGGATCTATCCGTTGGTTGGACGTTCGCTTCATACAATCCAGCTCACAACTGCCAATAAACAAATCACCGAAACCATCATCGTCATAGATGGAGCGATAGAGGAGAGACACCCCGACATTTTTATGTATCCTCTAGTGTCGATTAGGACATGAGGAAATGGTAAAAAAATCACGACCGAATCGAAATTCTCCAGCAACGTTCTGTGACCGGTACTGAAGCTTGAATTGATATTAGCTTCAATTTTCGACGGTCAGTTATTTGACGTTTGATCATCATGGACATCCAGAACGGCTCGTTGATGGTTATTTTTGTTTATATATTGCTGGTCAAATCTTGTTTTATGGTCTATGGACGTGTGCAAATCAGAGGCAAAGATTTTTTACAGTTTTTAATAACATTTATCGTGCTAGTCAATTATTCACAGTTTTTGGATCATGTGAGGTATCCTGGGTCAAATTTTATATATAAAAGGTCAGTAAAGACTTACTTACCTTACAAAGTAACACAGGGAATTATGGTTTGGAAGATTTCGCAAGAAATTCTCCCTTCTTTTCATCATAAGCTGTTCTTTAAAGTTTTTTTCTTCTTCATTAAATATCTACGAGATTTCGATATACGTGACAACCTGAGACGAGACTCGCGGAGACGGTCTTCTTTTTCTGTTATTGCTGAGTTTTTTTCTTATTCCACTCTGTGTTTGCATCAATCATGCGCAAGCCGATCAAGCCCTTACATGAACATCTCAGCATAAAACTATTGCGTTTGCATCACACCGAAGAATAAATAGGCTTTTGAGCGAAATTCCATGCTAGCAAACGAAGCACATATTAGAAATAATTAGCCTTGTAGTTAGATTTATCGGCATCTTTGGAAAAAAAACTGCTTCATTGATAAGGATTTTTAATAACAGTTAAAACAGTTAATAAACAATACATTTCACTTTTTCAGCCATAAAAACGACGGGCTGCATTTGACGCTTCGAGACAGCGGAATCTGGGCTGCATATGACGTTGATATTTTGCCACTTCGCGAATCTCTCTCAAGTTGCATCTATTTGTGCCATCTGTTCAATTAAGTAATTAATGCTTCCACTTACCAACAAAAGTTACATTTACTATTTACAACTTTCAGGAGCTGTCAGGCAAATAAGACAGTTGTAGAGTTCATAAGAATATCCCATTTTTAAAGAATGGAAGAATTTTATCCGTCCCAAACCATATCAAGTAGCAATATACTATTTTTTAAATAATTTTTCATGTAGGGAAGGTGTACCGGTATTCGCCTTGTTATTCGCCATTCCGGATTATATATTATATATAGTTCTACGACATAGTGTTCGCTAAATTGCTTTAAGATGATACGGAAACATTCTTATAAACCCCAAAATTTGCTCAAAAAATAATAAAAATAAATTATTTTCCTTAAAATTTTTGCTCCTTTGCATCTTGTTTCGCAATGCTATTCCTTATTTGTTACCCTCCATGGTGGCAAATTCAGGAACCGAAATTAAAAACGTGGCGAATACTGGTACAAGTGGTCCAATAGTCGACACTCCAAATTCTAATACAAAAACAAAGTTTCTGATTAGTTTTTATATATTTCCTGCGTTTAACGTATTGACAGTAATCAAAGCTCTTTTGATTTATGTATAACCATTTTTTTCCTTAGGGTGGCCAAAACTGATATACCTCCCCTACTGCAATTTAAGTGACTAACATCACTAAAAATCGATTGAGCTACCTATATCCTTGAATGTCATTTCCTCGCCAGCTACTCGAATGACACTTTTTCCCGCAATCCATATTCCCAAATGACCCGAAATTTGTATGAATCGTGGTATTTGGACAGAACAACCCCCTTATATTCCCTTTAACGACCACGTGGTTTATGGATAGCCTGAAAACCGATCAGTTCAAAATGGATAAAAAACAATCTTCAGTGACAGAGTGGTGAACTAGAAAGAACGATAAAGAAAAGAAAACAAATGCTGAGTTTGGTGAAACTTTAAAGAACCGCTGATCATTAAAGAAGGGTGCATATCATATGAATAGTTCATCACATTGAAATGTATGAAGATATGACAATTATAAGTGCCAAAAACTTTTCGGGGAAATAGACCACTTATGAAAACGTTGTATTCAGAAAACTGACATTCGCAAAACTGATATTCGGTTTAATGACATTCGGGATACCGTAATCCGGGGTATCATTGATCAGCGGGGTAACATTGATCGAAATGACTCATCTCATAATAAGTTGGTATCATCATTTATTGATGAAACATTTCCAAAGCATGAATGTTGCTTCTCTTTCTTATATTTATAAGCTATTGAAAATAAAGATTTTTGCAAAAATTGCGTTAGCTTTGTACGTAAATTTGTCAAGTTTGCGAAACAATGATTTCAATGGTTAAGGATGACACTACCGAAGATTCATGTCTCACATAAGTTCTGCAAGCGATATGAGCAAGGAAAATGCGGTTCTCACTAAAAATGGCATCGCCAAAAACGATTCCGCTATCACATTTTTTATAACTATGTTCAATTAGGCAAAATTATCGAATTACTGTTAAGAATGTATAATTCCCTTAGGAAATTGCCTACCTTTAGGCGTATTCCGCTGTTCGAGGTGTTTTTAATTTTAAAATAACTCAAAAAGTAAATGAGATGTAGGCGTTTGGACATCATATTCAGCTTCAGGAGCCATGATTTAAGTATGTAACGACATTTTCAATATTACCGAATGTTGTTTACATGGATGATCAATGTTACCCCATATCAGCTAAATGAAAAAAACACATACAACATTTTTGTAAACATGCTTAAATCTTTCAAAAACCAAAATACAGTATATAGTCACGAGCTATGGGTGGCAGTACTTGTTTTAAAAATATTAAACTCAGAGCATTTGCATTTTTGAATTAAATATTTAAGAAATATCTTAAAAACTGATCAATGTTACCCCGGATTACGGTACCGATATTTGGGAGAAAGTAGCACAACTCTAAAAAATGTCCACTGAAAAGCAGTACTCGCAGAGACATTACCTGGTAGTTGTACGCAGAATTCTGTGAATAAAATATTCTCATTAAGAACAGCTCGTGGTAAAAGGAAATGCAATTTTGTCTAAGTTAAAAATTTGTAAAACAACTTAGAATATTGTATCAGAATTCATAAGCCAAAATCTGCAAGAGATGTAGAATAACAATGTTTTATTGTCTCCACTCTGTGCCCTAGCAAAAAGCTTAGAATGAGGAGGTACAATTAGCAATTTAGTGCCCTTGAAGTTGTGAATGGGGGCACTTGTTAACTATTGGAACGGTCCTCTTTGGATTCCGGGTTGGTTCACCATGAATTAATTGATCAAAATTGACAATAAAAATAATTCTGGGGAATGGTACTTTCTGGCGAATGGTACATTCTGGCAAATGGTTCCCTGGCAAACGGTTCATTCTGGCGAATGTAATTCTGGCGAATGGTTTCCAGGCTAATATTGCACAATCCTGCTGTGCGTAGGAGACGTCTCCATTCGACTCGGTCCATGGCTGCCCGTCGCCAGCCACGCATTCTGCGAAGGGTCCGCAGATCGTCCTCAACTTGATCGATCCATATTGCTCCCTGCGCACCACGTCGTCTTGTGCCGGTCGTTTGTTTTCAAGAACCATATTCACCGGGTTGTTGTCCGACATTATGGTGATATGCGCGGCCCACCGCAGCCTCCCAATTTTTGCAAGGTGTACGATGGTTCTCCCAGCAGCTGGTGCAATTCATGGTTCATTCGCCTTCTCCACGTTCCGTCTTCCATCTGCCCTCCAATGGTCCACAACACCTTCCGTTCGAAAACACCAAGGGCGCGTTGATCCTCTGCACATAGAGTAGTACCGGTCTAATCAGCGTCTTGTAGATGGTAAACTTCTTGCGATGACGAACTTTGCTCGATCGAAAAGTTCTGCGGAGTCCAAAGTAGGCACGATTTCCAGCAACGATGCGTCTCTGGATTTCTCTGCTGGTGTCGTTGTCGGCGGTCACCAGTACACGAATTCTTCGACAACCTCGATTTCACCACCATCAATATGAACTCGAGGTGGGGGGCCATGTCTTCTCTTGAGCCTCTCGCTATCATGTACTTCGTCTTCGACACATTGATGTTCAGTTCGATCCGCCTAGCTTCAGCCCTTAGCCGGATGTACGTATCCGCCATCCTCTCAAAGTTGCGTGCAACAATGTCAATGTCGTCGGCGAAACCAAGTAACTGAACGGACTTTCTGAAGATCGTGCCACTCGTGTCTATCCCCGCTCTTCTTATCACACCCTCTAACGCAATGTTGAACAGAAAGGCCATCACCTTGCCGTAACTCTCTGCGAGATTCGATGGGGCTCGAGAGTATCCCTGATACTCGGACTACGCACATCACTCGCTCCATCGTCGCCTTGATCGATCTTATCAGTTTGTCCGGGAAACCGTATTCGTGCATAATCTGCCATAGCTATTCACGATCGATTGTATCATAGGCCGATCTAAAATCGATGAATAAATGATGTGTGGGTACATTGTATTCGCGGCATTTCTGCAACACCTAGCGGATTGCGAATATCTAATCCGTTGTTGCTCGTTCGCCCATAAATCCTGCCTGATATTGCCCAATGAATTCTCTAGCAATTGGTGAAAGACGGCGACATAGAATTTGGGAGAGTACCTTGTAGGCGGCGCTCAAAATTGTGATCGCACGATAATTGGCGCAATCCAACTTGTCGCCCTTTTTGTAGATAGGACACACGACACATTCCATTCACTCCTCCGGCAATACTTCCTCCTCCAAATCTTGGAAATAACCCAGTGCAGCGCTCTTGCCAGTGCATCACCACCGTATTTTAGCAACTCGCTCGGTAGTTGATTCACCCCAGCGGCTTTGTTGTTTTTCAACCGTCTAATCTCCGTTTCTACCTCTTGGAGATCTAGAGGCGGAAGTCTTTCGTCGTCCGCGCGTGCTCCCAAAGTTATTTCCGTGCCATCTTCGCTACTGGCCACATCACCATTAAGGTGCTCGTCGTAGTGCTGCCGCCACCTTTCGACCACCTCACGTTAGTTCGTGAGAAGATTTCCGTCACAGTCTCTGCACATATCGGCTTATGGCACAAAGCTTTTGCGCGAACGGTTAAGCTTCTCGTAGAACTTCCGTGTGTCTTTAGCGTGGAACAGCTCTTCCATCGCTTCGTGATCTCGTTCGTCTTGATGGCGCTTTTTTCTCCGCATGATCGAGTTTTGTCTGTTCCGTGCCTGTTTATACCGTGCCTCGTTCGCTCTCGTGCGGTGTTGCAGCATTCTGGCCCATGTTGCATTCTTCTCATTCCTCAACTGCTCGCATTCGCCGTCGTACCAGTCGTTTCTCTGATTCGGGGCCACTGGACCTAGTGCTGCTGTTGCGATCTTATGTGCCTCCAGCTATCTTCAAGAGTGGCGGCGCCAAGCTGCTCTTCCGTTGGTAGGGCCACCTCCAACTGCTGCGCGTATTCTTGGGCTACTTCTGAGTCCCGTAGCCACTCGATGTTAGGCCGCGGCGTTCGGCTTCGACGCAAGTTGGTCACCGTCGAAAGTTTCGAGCGCATACATACAGCAACTAGGTTGTGATCCGAATCAATATTCGCACTGCGGTATGTGTGAACATTGGTGATGTCAGAGAAGAATTTTCCGTCGATAAGAACGTGGTCGATTTGGTTCTCGGTTAGATTATCGGGTGATCTCCAGGTGGCCTTATGGATATCTTTGCGGGGGAAGAAGGTGCTTCGGACTACCATAGCATCGTTGGCCATTGTCGTTAGATACGGCGTGCAGGCTGTTCTGCCCGATCACCGGTCTGTACATTTCTTCTCGTCCTACCTGTGCGTTCATGTCGCCAACAACGATTTTCACGTCACGCGACGAGCATTCGTCAAATATCTGCTCCAGCTGCGCGTAAAACGTCTCCTTCTCGTCGTCGGGTCTCCCTTTTTTTTAATATTTATTTACTTCATATTTCCATACATTCTTACAGTTTTCTTTACTTCTAAAACTAAACGCTTACATCTATTTTTGTCTACAGAAAACTACAATACTTTCCAAAGTGTTTTTAAATGCCGTTTTATGATTCCATCGCATTTCTCTTATTTGTTTTTTTAAGTTATACAAACTACCTTCTTTATTTAGGCTAAAAGAAATCGCCCTAATGACAAGGAATAAAGCTGTTTTTTGTCTTTCATTTTTTTGGGTTTATTTTCCAAGACAGAATATTCTCCGCGTTGACAAATTTTAGTTTTAAATGCTTTGCTAAAATAATATTCGTAAACTCCCATACTTGCTGTGCACCCGAAGTACATCCCATGATACGGTGCTTATTGTCATCAGGTAATAAGCAGACCTCGCAGTTTGAATTTTGGAGCCCGCCAATACCGTATCTTAACAGTTTTTCCCTATTTGGAATTAGATCATTTACAAACAAGTAAAGCTGTGATTTATCCTCCATAGGTAAGAAATTTGAATTGATATTCTCCCAAACATTTTCCCACTGTACAAGAGGAAAGGTTTGTTCTATTTTCGGCACTGTATTTCTTTTATCAATGAAGTACCAATACAATAGTTTAACTGTTGTAAGATCAAAGTTAAATATTTAGCTTCGGTTACCCACTCCTTTCCATTCCTCGATAATTTACTCAAACAGTCTAACGTTAACAAATATTCTTCATCACGATTTGCGTTTCCATACGTATCGTAGAGAATGTTTCTTATAAATAAAGCTTTACATTTACTCTCAACATCGACAAGGCCGATACCACCGTCTTCGCATCTCAAGTATAATTGATTACGATCCGCTTTAAATATATTATTACCCCACAAAAATTGTCCAACCATCGATTTGATTTTTCCTATGTGGAGATTACTTGGAG
The DNA here is from genome assembly GCF_002204515.2 of Aedes aegypti. Taxonomy (NCBI): domain Eukaryota; kingdom Metazoa; phylum Arthropoda; class Insecta; order Diptera; family Culicidae; genus Aedes; species Aedes aegypti. Next base: position 451,653,052 of record NC_035108.1, read on the forward strand.
GAATCACCTGTGCGACGTACCAAAGCTTTGAAAGTACGAAAGTATTTAAATAAAGTCCTTTTTCATATAAACTCATTTTACGAAATTTACTGTTTTTCAATTGAAATTGGATGTTTTTTATGATATCATTGTATGTCAAATTGGCCATCTCAGTCCATTTGTTTGACACATGTACCCCTAAAATTTTTTGATGGGCTACTTCCTTAATAAGGAATGGTCCTCCTTTGCATGAATGAATTATAACAAAAGAAGATTTCTTGATTACTTTTTCAAATCGACGTAAGTAACTTCCATACGGGTTTGAGAAAATTAATTCAGAAGAATCACACCCTGTCTTCAAAAACTGTTTTAAAATGAATTACCTTTTTAACATTTTTTGCCGTGTACATTGCTTAAATTTTGCATACAATAAGCTCACATTCAAAAACTAGGGATTTCCTATTATTTCCCACAAAAATTTTATGACAAAATGATAAGCCGTTTTATTCAGTTACTTGCGACGTTTTTGTACCAGTGTAAAATCGACTCAAGAAGTGTTTTGTTTTGATTCGTGGTTAAGTCACTTTGTCTCTCAATACAGCGGAGCGACGAAAGTAGTGGTTAGGTTATGAAAATTGAAAATCTTACTTTCGTCGTTTTGTAAATCCGGCTTAAATTCATTCAGAAGTGAAAAATCGAGTTGGTTCAGAGCGAAACGTATAGAATTTCGTCTGCGAAACACGTACAGACGATAAAGTAAGTTCGTATACTTTTTTGACTTGAGTCTGTTTGAATAAGTTTTCGAGATTTGTCTTTGTTTAATTTTATTTTTGAATCCATGCCATACGAATGAATAATTTGAAGCATCAAATTAAACTCTTCTTCACTCTTGACGAAGAGGGTAAGATCGTCGGCATAAGCAGTAACAACTAAAAACCTATCATATATAAGAATGCCGTTGATACTGCTTTGCAATTTTCGTATCAGAGGCTCGATATAAATTACAAACAGTACCATGCTCAAAGGGCACCCTTGTCTTACAGATGATTTGATTGGAAACTGTTTCGTTAAAAATCCGTTGAATAAGACACATGACGATGCTGACGCATATAATTGCTTTAAGCAAGTAACAAATTTTTCTGGGAAACCGAATTTGAACAGGACTTTCCAAAGAAATTCGTGACTGACACTAAAGTCTGGTAAGCCTTGACCTACCAAAAGTCTTTTGTAGGTCAAGGCTTACCAGAAAACCCTTAACTCTCTCATTTTCAAGGGATCTTGTAATCAAACGACGATTATTCTGAATGTTATTAATACAAGACTTATTTTCCATGCACGCCACCTGACCAGGACCAACTATTTTTTGCAAAACGGTTGTAACTCTGTTAGCTAGTATTTTACAAAACAATTTATAGTCCGTGTTGAGCAAACTTATGGGCCTAAGGTTATCCAAATCAAAAGAATCCCCTTTTTTAGGTATCAAAGTTATTATTCCTGAAGTAAATTCTTTTGGAGGTGTAACTGAATTAACTAAATATGTATTAAAAATGCTAAATAACTTATCTTTAACAGTGTCAAAATGTTTTAAATAAAACTCATAAGTCAGGCCATCAGGGCCTGGCGACTTTTTAGATGAACACATTTTTAAAGTAAAATGTATTTCATCAACTGAAATAAGTGCAATAAGCATGTTCTGATCGTTCAGATCTAAAGCAGCATTCACATTGCACAAAGCGTCTACGTCGCTTGAATGTTCTGTTGAATCTTTATCGAATAATTTCGAAAAATGGTCGAAAATAATATTCTCTAATTGAGCAGGATCTGCTACCAACGTTCCGTTATTTTTCAAACGAATATAGGAACAAGTTCTTTTTAGCTGCGCAGCAACTTGATAAATACTTATTTTTTCTTCCGAGGATAACGCCTGAGGACCTAACTTGAAATCGAAGTGTTTCATACGATCCATTTCGATTTCCATAATGTTTGATTTCGTTATTTGTAACTCATCATTAACATCTTCTCCCAATATAAGCCTATCAGTTAGTTTCTGCATTTTATCATTCAAACTTTGTTTGCTCTGATATATACTCTTATAAAGGTTCCAGCTCTCATACTTAAAACAACTTCTACATTTTCTTTTGAAGGCGAAATTCCACCAAGAACTTCGATCTGTGGAATAAATATGTCTGTTTTTCAAATTATCATACTCATCGATAAATCTAGAGTTGATTGTATCACTTTCGATCAACTGTGGATTTATCTTCCAATATCCTTTACCACGAGTAGCTAAATCATTTTTTTGAACTTTTGCTTTGAAAAGGACTGCTCTGTGATCAGAAAAGGCAACGGTTACGGTTCGTGTGTCAGTAATGTTCTGAACTACTGTTGAATTAGCATAGAAACGGTCAATTCTTGAGGCCGAATCATCACGAAGGAAAGTAAATTCATTCACTTACCCAAGTGCACAGCAAGATCTGTTTGAAACATAATATCGCGCTCTTTTTTCTTATTAGTTCCTGAAAACGCGTAGACATTGACCAAATTCATGTTTGCTACCGTTAAGGATAATATTCTGCCATTTGGATGATAAAGAACGTCTTTATACTCCAACCCATTCCGTATCAGTATGGCTTTGGATGGCCTATTTACAATTGCTTGATACGAATGTATGAAATTGAAATTTTCGAATATAACCTCTTGGAGGAAAACTATATCAAGATTATAATCTCTTACAAAATCCCTTAACAAATTTTTGTTCAAATCTGAATTGGAGCTATTCAAATTTACTGTACTAATGGTTAAAATGTAGTTTATTCTGGATTAAGAATCACTGTAATTTCAAAGGTCACCTGGAATGGTTTTCAATTGCTTATTTTTTTTATCTTGTCTTGACACCTTGTAGTTCACTTAAGACCGGTGTCGCAGGTACTTGTAATGCCTGGTCACTATTGTTATGATCTGCTTCCGTGCTAGATTGATCAGAGTCTGTATCCTTTTGTCCTTCGCCTTTACCAGTACGCCCCCGCTTGCGATTGACGACTGTTGTGAACTCGAGATCATTTTTTTCGGACTCCGGTACTTGTTTACCTTCTTCATGAAGCTTGTCCTGTTGAGCATCATCTAAGATAGCTTCGTTCGGTTTGGCCACCGTGAAGCTCTTCTTAGTTAACACCACCATTCCACTGGTACTTTCGGCCGACTTAACTCTAACCAGTCCAATATCTCTTGGTTTGATTCCCAAGAGAGTGTCTTTGTAGCTGTTGACCACAGCAGAATCCCCAGTATCAGCACAATCAGCACCACCAGAAACACCAGTAGCACCATCACAACCTACAGCAGCAGCAACAACAACCCCATCAAATCCACTCACCCCTGCAGCACCAGCACCAACTCGCACATCAACGCTTGTAAACCATCGTAATAAATTCTAGCCTGCATGTGACCAACATGCATACTAGCCGGAATATCACGAAGAATCTCCATGTGTACGCCACGGACTCCTGACCAGATAGGGTATCCTGTTTCGGCGCCATACTTCTCGCGAACCATGTGATGGATTACACCGTATTTCTGGAACTCTTTGGCAATGTCCCTGTCTTCAACCTCTGGTGGGAGGCCGAAAATTCTAACGTACCGGAACTGCTTCCCGGCAACCGAAACCGCAATGGACGCCTTATTACCATTGTCATATTCGAAATCTACAGTAGCTGGTAGTCTCATTACTGTTTCCATCAGATCCCTTTCGTCACGGAATTTGGCAAAGACAGAGAATTCTTTGCCTTCTCGGTACATCGACAAAAGCATGTCACTTGTGATACCATTTTTACGGAAAAAATTGAACACTTCCTTATCTTTCGGATTGGATTGCTCACGACCGAAGTACATACGCATTGTGTTTTCGCGATAATTGTTGTTCGCCATTGTTCGTGTCTTTTGTTATCTCTTTGAATAGATCCACAACTGCAGTGCAAAGCACTCTTAAACACCGTAGGTATGAAAAGCCTCTGTTTGATTTATTAGTTCACCACTGCTTTGGATACACGTCCTATACGGTCGACTACTCGAAGAGAACTGAACCCTTCGTGTGGGCAGTGTACGTTGATGATGCTGTAGTTGAAAAAACGGCCATTTATCCTCATCTTTCACATCTTTGCGTTGATCGGCTGCCACCCGATAACGCGTTGCCGCATCTTGCCCAACACTATGAAGCCAGTGCCTAGCTCATTTGTGGTGCCACAGCTTTGGTAGAAGGTAGCCGCTCGATGCCCGTTTTTCCACACCTTCTGTCCAGTCCAACAAAGTTCATGCAGCGCAGCGATATCGAAGTTACGGGAATGTAGTTCATCATAGATTATCCTGTCGCAACCTGCGAAACCAAGTGACTTGCAGTTCCATGTTCCAAGTTTCCAATCGTAATCCTTATTTCGTCGCGTGGATCTTTGCCGATTGTTCCGGGTCGTATTATCTCCTATGTTATTCGCAATAAGGTTTTTTACGGGTGGCTTATTGGGCCTACGCCAACACTCCTGTCTCGCCGGAGCGGCATCGTGCCAGCTCTGTTTCTCGTCCTTACTAACACTAGGACGATCGCGCTGATGGAGCTACCACCTTGGATTTAGCTGTGTGCGATTCAGCATTTCTTGCTCAGCCTCTGGATACCAGAACAGACGCTGTTTGAGCCGCACCTCATGGTGAACAGACGATCGAGACGTAGGTACCTCCTCAATCTAGCTGATGTCAGTAGGACAACAGTGCCCAGGCTGAACTACCAGCTAAGTACGCAACCCTTAGCTGGCGGTCTTTGTAATCGTTTGTCCCGTGGAAGCGTGAGGTAGGAACTTGTGAGGACCAAAGCTGTGATAAACGCTTCTTCCTAGTTGTCGACTCATCGTTATGCAGCCCAAGTCAGCATTGGCGTAGCTAGGATTTTTTTCTGGACGGGGCCTAGGGGGGGGGTTGGAAAATAGGGGAATTCGGGGTAAAACCGACACCCTAAGCTTATTGATAAAATTTGGGTACTTTCGCTTGTTAAACAAACCTAAAATTGTTGTAGAATCACATATTGATTATAAATCTATCAATCCTTGCAATCGCTGGATGATATATTAAGGTTATATAGTGGTTTAAATCAAATTCATATTTCACCATTTTTAGGTGAGACAATTGAGAGTGCGGGTAAGATCGACACCCTGTTGGGGTAAAACCGACACATGCACTTTGAGTAGAATTTATACGTTGTGAAGATCACCATCACATTGCATATTCAAAAGAATGCTTTAAACATGACTTTCGACATTTATGACCCCTTCCTCGAAAGGATCATACACATATTACGTATATTATTGAGAAGAGGCCAAAGATCCACTAAATATATGTGAAAATTTCGAATGTCCCATGCTAAGATTATATAGGTGGGGTGAATACACATGGATATTATTCATTTGTGTTCATGGAATGCTTACGATGATGAAGTTGTGGCGAATCAATACAGTTTTATTTTTACAAAACAGGAAAGTGTAATTATTTTTAGATAATAAAAACTGTCGAACCTTGTGGTTTGTTACTAAACAATAAGATTAATTTATGTGAAAATATTTCAGATTCTATTAATTCTTCAATTTTAAATGAGAAAAAAATCGTCAAGCTTCATCAAATATGTTGAAACGTGATAACATAGAATTTTTTTTAATACTTAATGATAGCTTAAGGCAAGTTATATAGTGTCATATTTTACATGTTAACAAGTTCACCATCCGTGAACTTCATTAGAATTCGAAAATAAAGACTCACATAAACTACAGAGCTAGTCCTCCGATTGGAAAGATTCCCTGAAATTAGATTATGAAGCATAAAAAGGTGTCAATTTCACCCCAAATGAAAGTGTCGATCTTACCCCGAGTGGACATTTATTTTTCAATAGCGTTTTCAACTATCGAAAAGCCAAAAAAATAATGTCTCCTTCATGTTGTATCATCGTAATAATAGTAAATGATGATGTATGAACAGAACAAATAATGACATTTAAAAAATTTCACATGCGAAATAGTTAAAGAATAACAGCGAAATATTGCAACTGCTGTTGCTTCTATATTATCCAATATGATTTTGTTGTTTATTTTGGCAGTTTATTGGTAGCGTCAGTTGTAATGTCATTCGAAACATAACATTTCACAAGTTAAGATAGAGCGTGGTGGAAACTGCATGAAAATCTGCTCAAAACATGAAAAATCAATGGGTGTCGATCTTACCCACAGTGTCGGTTTTACCCTGATTTCCCCTACTTGTTTCACAGAAGTAATGTTGGTCACAATAATTACGACTTTTCCAAATTTCGTAGTTTTACCAGAATTGTATTGATTTTATTTGTTTTTTGTTTTGTCTCATTTCACGGCACACCAGCGATATTTTTAAATTTCAATCTTTGCTACTGGATTCTTTTTGTAATCCAATCAAAAATTCTTCAAGAAGTCTAGCAAAAAAAAACTTACAACGAATGTCCTCTGTGGTACTTCCACGAACTATTCAGGTATTCAATCATGTGCTTTGAAGAGATTCCTTCTTGGAGAAGAAATTCCTTCCTCAATTATTTTCGTACTTTTTAGTGCTTTCTCCAAGAATTCCTTTACCGGTTTCCGGAGCTCATCCTGGGATTCTCACGAAAAATCATTCCTTGACTTGTTGATCACTAGAAAATCTCTATCAAATAGAAAACAAAAACACTTGAAGAATTTCTCCAGAGAATGCATTAAAATTTCTTTTAATAAATTCTCCTGGAAGGCCCTCTACATACTTATTACATATAAATTCCAATTGTTAGTTAGAAGTATGTTCAGGAATAACTGAGAATTCTATCAAAAAATAGTACAAAAAATTCTATGACTCTCACTAAAAATGTCTTCAAGATCAACAAGCAAGGATTCATTCCACAAATTCTTCAGATAGTTCAACAGTTCTTCCCACTTTGCTTTCGAAGTTCTTCCTAAATGTCTCTGCAGGATTGTTAAAAAAACCGAAGTAAAAATTATCCGGACTTCCTGCAAAACAATCAAATGATTATTCCAGGTGTTGCTCTAAGAATTCCTCGTAATATTTCACAAGAATTTCATGAGCAATTGTAAGAAAATGCAATTGAGAAAATTTTATCCATGATTTTTTAGAGAAGTTCTCCGCATTTGTATCTGCATTATTTTCACAGTTATTTTTTAGATTCCCTAAGATTCTTCCGAAAAATTCACCAGAGATTCATCTGAATATTATTCAGAGATTTTTTTTGTTTAAACCGCACTAACGATGCTTTTCGGAATTTTTGAAGAAATTTTTCATCAGATCTACTAATATTTTTATTCTTGAACTTTTTAAAAAATTCTCTAGAAATTCCATCAAATATTCTTTCAGGGTCTTGAATGAACTCTATTTTTTTTTTGGTAAGGATTTTTCCATGAATAAAATTTAAAAAAATATTCATTCTCAATTTTTTGGTTCAAAAACTAATCCGGGAATATCACAATATTTTTAGGGATTGCTCTACATATTCCCCTACAAATCACTCCATATCAGATTTCTAGAAAAACACATACAAAAAAAGGTTTGAAAATACTTTGTTGGTAATCTTTTGAATAAGCATTAATCGGAAAAAAAATACAGAATTCCTGTCGTAAAATTCAAGAATTGACAATGTACCTCATAGAAAAGTTAAGTGGTCCTTGTAGGATTTACTACAAAAAATCTTGTTTTTTTCCTCGTCTCTTATAATAGAAAATTATTGGTGTTTTTACTGAAAGCATTTGTAACTTAAATCTTAGATAAAATTTTGTATCAACTCCGAAGTTTTATGATACTCTGGTGAACATATTGATGTAGAATTTTTCCTACGTTCAGAATTTCAAAACAAACTTTTTTGAAGGGTCTATTATTCTGTAATACTGTAAGAGTTTAACCGTTTAACGCGAAAACATTGCCAGTATGGTTTTAGATCATAACCGTACGAATAAAAATTCAAAACTCCTATAATTCACCATTTTTTAAATTCTTCAAAATATTGCATTTTTTTTGGAGTATGGACAGATTTTTGTACGAAGTTCCTCAAAGCGTCATGCGAAGGAAGGAGAAACAAAAGCAGGTTGAAAGGTTGAAGCAGGTAGAGCAATAGATTGTTAATGGTAAAATGAAAGTCAAGTGATTATTTATCTTATTTCTCGAGGTAAATTACAGGATAGTTAAAACCTCTCTAATTAATTGACAAATAAAATAAATTTCTCAAGAAGTTGCATCAGAATCTTCTTTAGAAATTATTCTGCTAGCAATACTTTTTCTGGGGGTTTCAACACATTTCCTTTGAAGAATTCGCAGGCAAGCGACATCTAAAAACCTTTTTTTTTTTCAATTCTAGAATAATCCGGGGATTTGAAGAGAAATTTCTCGAAAAAGAAAACATAGAAGAATGTTTGACGCATTTTCTTATGTATTTTGGAAATATTTGTTAAGGACTTTTATGAACTTTGCGGAAGAATTTGTAATAAAATTTATGGAAAAAAATGGGATTCGCAAAAGAATTTCTAGTAGAACAATCAGCAAAATATCTCAGATTTGACAGAATCAACTTTTTGAGGAATTGCGAGAAAAAACTGAACTTGTGAATGATTTAGTAACATTTTTTAGGTAAATCCGGGAACATATTTCGAAATTAATTTGGTAATGAAATAATCCGAGGAGGAAAGAATTATTCGCAATAACTTATGCATACCATATTTTGGTATCATACCATAATTAGGTATTGTTCAGTTTTCAATACCTCGTTTTGGTATTATAAAGTTATTTAAAAAAAATGTTTCAAACAATTAAAAATACTTCATTTTGGTATTCGAAAGGTATTGAGGACTGCTGGAGGTGAACTATTATTGAAAAAAAAAAAAAATCACTTTTATATGAAAATCCATCAAGTATTATTTAGGAATCACAATACCTGATCAAATTATTAGCATTTGTAGAATATGCAGAAGGTATTATTTGAGGTATTTTACCTCTTATGCAGGGCTCATTCATACCTCATTCAGGTTGTAAGTATTGAAAAATTATCTGGTATGGTATTCAGTAGTTATTTTCTTCTGCTCGGTAAGGAATGAATGTCAACAAGGAGGAATTCACTATGAAAATATGAACAAGTCCCACAATATTATTTGACTTATTTACAAGACATTTTCAAAAGTTCTGAAGCCACCCTTCAATATTCTTTGAGGGAATTGATAATATTAAAATTCTGTAAAGAATATCGAAGTTATTTAAAAAATCCTACAAATCTGTTGGAAATTAATCAAATTAATATTTATGAAGTACCGTTAAGTCACCAGTCGACGTGCGGCCTCCATTCACCGTGCACATAAACAAATTCCTACCGAATATTCATACATTTTTCACAAATTATTCTTTTGTCAGCAAAATAAGATAAAACTGATGAAATTAAGTAGTTTTTGTCACAAAGCATTTTGAAAAACCTAGTTTATGTAGTCAAAATCATGTGAATTTTGTTTGATAATGAGATTTTTCAATACTCTTAGTAGAAACGCCAAAAAATCACATTTTTCATTTTAACGATAGAGTATGAAATTTTTCAAAATTCCAACAAATTTTCGCTGTGGATACTATTAGTTAGATGTGTTTCATCGTATAAGCACTGAGATTTTATGAAAATTAGATTTTTTTGTTGTATTTCAGTCGAAACTCAAATGCACGGTGAATGGATCCTGTTCAATATAACGGTTAGTTTCTAGGTTCCTATTACCGTGCATTAGTATAAAAGGCATGAAATTATTCGGTAATATTAGATTTTTTGTTATGCCGCCATTAAACTACTTCATAATTAGTTTTGGAGTGAATATGGAACGGTTTGGAAAATACAGTCAAACCTCATATAACGATTTTAATGAAAAAATAATTATTTAGCCAATTTTTAAACTTTTTATGGTTTTTATTGTAAATGAAGATTTTAATACTCTTAAAAATGATTGCGCACACTACTAGCAACATAG